>NC_081558.1:111415238-111715238 GCF_022355385.1 Mustela nigripes
GATGTGGGGCTCGATCCCAGGACCCTGGGATCACGACCCGAGCCGAAGGCAGCGGCTTAACCCACTGAGCCACCCAGGCGCCCCTGTTGGTCTTTTTCTAATTAATCTGATGTGGTTCTTTTTTAAAAAAATATTTTTATTAGTTTACAGAACACTTAGTTAAATAATTTATTTCTTTTTTTAATATTTAAAAATTTTTAATTAACATATAATATATTATTAGTCCCAGGGGTACAGGTCTGTGAATCGCCAGGTTTACACACTTTACAGCACTCACCATAGCACATACCGTCCCCAATGTCCATAACCCCATCACCCTCTTCCTACCCCTCCACCTGCAACCCCCTGCCCCTGCAACCCTCAGTTTGTTTTGTGAGATTAAGACTCTCTTATGGTTTGTCTCCCTCCCTGATGTGGTTCTTTAATCTTGGACTGTTATTTGTATTTATCCTTTCTCAGTCTATCTTTTCTCTTTTTTGTGGTGACCTTTGATAAATGAAATTTTAAAATTCGTAAGTGTCAATAAATGTATGAACTTTTTCTCTGCAATCTGTGTTTCTTATCTTGTTGAGAAATCCTTCCCTAAATTATTTTTAATTTTGTTAGGTGTGCTAATGGCTCCATTTTATTTAGAAAAAGGTCCTTACCAATTGGAAATGAATACTGGATTATTTACAAGTAAAACTAATGTTCATCAAAAAATGGTGGGGGTGCTTGTATGGCTCAGTCCAGTTAAGATTCCAGACTTTTGGTTTTAGATGGGCTCATGATCTCAGGGTCGAGAGATCAAGCCCCGCATGAGGCTCTGCACTTAGTGGGGACTCAGCTTGAGATTCTCCCTCTTCTCTCCCTCTACCCCTCACTCCCAGTCGCTCTCTTAAATAAATAAATAAATCTTTTTTAAAAAATGGTGGAGGTAACAACAGTGGAAACAACACTGGCAAAGCGTTAATAATTATTGAAGCTGGGTAACAGATACATGGAGGCCTGTTATTCTAACCTTTCTTTACTCTTGGTTTAAAGTTTTCCATACTTAAAAATTTAGAAAAAGGGAGAGTTAAATGCTCTTCTAATTCTAAGGCATAAGAGTATTCTGAATCATCCACTTTTTCAAGTTTTTAGTTAAATTCCAGTTAGTTAACATATAGTGTAATATTCGTTTCAAGTGTAGAATTTAGTGATTCATCACTTACTTACAACACCTAGTGCTCATCACAAGTGTACTCCTTAATCCCTATCACCTATTTAACCCACCCCCTACCCGCTTCCCCTCCAGCAGCCATCCAGTAGTTTCTCTTTTTCCCCTTGTTCATTTGTTTTGTTTCTTAAATACCACATGAGTGAAATCATATGGTACTTGTCTTTCTCTGACTTATTTCACTTAGCATAATGGTCTTTAGCTCCATCCACGTCTTTGCAAATGGCAACAAATCATTCACTTTGTAACCTGCTAGAAACTCTCTTCTGCCCTAACCATTCCATTGAAACTGCTCTGAAAAAGCCACCAATGACCAGTATGAATGCAATCTTCTTAGTTTACACCTTATTTGATCTTTCTGTGTAATTTCATAATGTTGATAATTCCTTTTTTTCTTTTAACTTTTTATCATGGGAAAATGTAAACCTATATAAATGGAGACAAAATAATATAATGATATCCCAAGTCTTGGTTACTATCTTTAACAACAATCAACTCATCTTCTGCATAGAAAAATAAGCAACTAACAAAATGAAAAGGCAACCTACTAAATGAGAGTAAATGTTTTCAAATCATATATTGGATAAGGGGCTAATGTTCAAAACATAGAAAGAACTCATACGACTCAATAACTACCACCACAACAAATACAATTTAAAAATGGGTAGAGGAACTAAACAGACATTTTTCCAAAGAAGATATCCAAGTGGCCAACAGGTACAGGAAAAGATGCTCAACATCACTAATAATCAGAGAAATGCAAATCAAAACACACTGAGGTATCGTCTCATACCTGTTAGAAAGGCTCTCATCAAGAAGACAAGAAATAACAGTTGGTGAGGATGTGGAGAGAAGGGAAGTCTTGTGCACAGTTGGCAGGAATGTAAATTGATTCAGTTGCTGTAGAAAACATATGGAGGTTCCTTAAAAATTTAAAAATAAAACTACCATATGATCCAGTAATTCCACTTCTGGGTATTACCTAAAGGAAATGAAAACAGGGCCCTGAAGAAATAAATGCACTCCCATGTTTATTGCAACATTATTCACAACAGCCAATATATGGAAACAACCTAAGTGCCCACCAAGGGATGAATGGGTAAAGAAGATATGGTGTATATATATAATGGAATATTATTCAGCCCTGAGAAAAAAGGAAATCCTGCCATTTGTGATAATATAGATGGATCTTGAGCATATTATGCTAAGTGAGATAAGTCAGACAGAGAAAGACAAGTACTGTATGATATAACTTACCTGTGGAATTTACAAAAGCCAAACTCAGAGCAACGCACCTGGCTGGCTTAGTCAGAAAAATGTGTGACTCTTGATCTCAGGGTTGTGGGTTTGAGTCCCATGTTGGTTGCAGAGATTACTAAAAAATATAAGTAAACTTAACAAAAATGTTTAAAAAATAAAAGTAAAAAAGCCAAACCCATAAAAAAAAAATAGGAAGCAAAATGGTGCTTACCAAGGTACGGTGGCTGAGGGGGATAGGGCAGATACTGTTTAAGGGTACAAACTTAAAATGAATAATAAAAAAGCCCTGGTGATCTAATACACGGTCTAGTGAATATAGCCAAAAATATTGTATTATAACATTCAACCTTGCTAAGAGACGAGAACTTAAAAATTCCAACTACTAAAAAAAAGGATACTTATATAATGTGATAGCAATGTAATTATTGCTACAATGGCAATCATACTATAATATATAAATGTGTCAAATTCACAAATTGGACCCCCTAAGTTTTCATAAAATTTTAAATGATGTGGGGCTCAAGCCTCGCACCTTGGGATCATGACCTGAGCTGAAGGCAGACCATAACCAACTGAGCCACCCAGGTGCTCCAAATTTTCATAATGTTATATGTCAAATGTATTTCAATATAAACAACAAAATATGTTATTAAGCACTTCTCCACATGAGAAAGAACATTTTTTAGAAGCAATATCTCAACTTTCTAAAACAAAATAATCAACTCATAACCATGTGTGTCATCTATTCTCCAGTTACTTGCTCACTTCCCATTTTTTAAAAAAACATAAATATTTTACAACTATTTAATATGCATTGCTAAATTTTAAGGCTTGCTTTAAATTTTTTGAAAAAACAATGCTATATTTTTTAAAGTAAAAAACAGTATCTAGAAAAATAAGCAATTTCTTAATATCAAATATTCAGAGTTCAGTTTATAATTAACTCAAATGTTATAAATGTATGTGTACATTTTATAATTTACTTGAATCATGATCAAGAAAAGATCTCTACATGTGATTTGTTTTTGTTTTAAGATTTTCTTTCTTTAGTTGAGAGAGAGAGAGCAAGTGAGGGAGCATAAGCAGGCGAGAGGGGTGGAGGAAGAAAGAGAAGCAGACTCCCCGCTGAGCAGGGAAGACAATCTGGGACTTGAGTCCACATCCCAGGATCATGACCTGAGCCAAAGGCAGACACTTAACTGACTTGGCTACCCAGGTGCCCTATCACTTGTTGATCTATCCCTTAATTCTTTCACTCTAGGATCCTCCTCCATTTCTCTTTTTTCCTGGATTTTTTTTTTTTTAATAAAATGACTTGTTTGTCCTGAAGAGTTTCCCACAATCTGTATTTTGCTAATTGTATTCCCCATGGTGCCATTTAACATGTTTCTCTATCTTCTGGGTTTTTTCCTCACTAATTGGTAATTGGATGTAGAAGACTGGTCACATTCAGATTCTTTTTTTTTTTTTTTTTGGCACAACTTGGTGCTCTTGTGATCTTCCATTAGTAGACACATGATGTCTTGTGGTCTCCTTTTGCGATGTTAGTAGCTATTAAACACCAATAACTAGATCCACTAATTCATTAGAACTTCTAAATGGTGATATGCAAAGTCTATCATGACTTTCTCATTTGTTAGCTGGAATACTTTTATAAAGAAATACTGTCATCTACTATTTAGTTACCCAGGTCCTTTATAGTTCATAAAGGAAAAACAGAATACATGGTAATTATTTGTCCGCATTCAGCAACTCTCAAAAAGATGAATTGTAGTTCACTTGTATCTTCTGATAGCAACCAATTTTTAGTATTACTAGGAACAGTGTTGACAAATACATTGATACACTGTACATATTACCCCATCTTGGCCAGTGGGAGGACCTTAGAGTTGTAAGTTCTTTTGATAAAACCTTAGTGGTCTTTGATAACTTTCTTACTATTTGGTAATACAGGCTGCCCCAGACATGGAATCAGTCATTTCTCCAAGGAATCCTAGTTCCTTTTAGTGGGAAATAGTATTTGAAGATCACGATCTGGCTGCCAGCATACTCATTTTTACTTATTGATATAAGGCCTTTGAAATGCACAGAATACTTTTTTCCAAGATAAATTCATCATTAGTTTATCATGATACTTCCAACTCAGAGTGTACACTTAACTTCTATCTTGTATTTCTCTTACCCATGCTGAGAGTGCCGGTTTTCAGTGGTATTGGGAACGATACTGGAGTATCACATAATTACTTACTTTCTTCACCCCACGATACACATTCAAGTCTCAGAGTAATGAAGTCAACACTAGTGCCAATAATATGACTCCCATAAACAGTTTAAAATTCTTTAAGTAATTTTGTCCTTACGGTAATCCTACTTGGATAAGCAATCAAATTACTGTTTTAAACTCACTTGAAATAGGTCCTTTTTTTTTTTTAAAGACTATTTATTTGAGAAAGAGAGAGTACAAGCAGGGAGAGGGGTAAAGGGAAAAGGATAAGCAGACTCCCTGCAGTGTGGGGAGCCCCACGGGGATGGGGGCTCAATCCCGGGACCCTGAGGTCATGACCTGAGCTTAACACTTAACCGACTGAGCCACCAAGGCACGCCAAAATAGGTCCCTTCTGTTTGTCTTTGCCAGTAGCCTGATCTACAGTTTGGTTCATTTGTTTTATTTTGGTTGTAATTTTTATGAGACTGTTTTTAAATCTTAATTTTGTTTTATAATTATATAAAATGTTTGCACAGTTGCTAAGTAAAATCTACAAACAAGTCTAGCTTCTATTCCTCCCCTCTTTATTCCTCCCTCCTTCTACAGATAACCTTTCAAAAAATATTATGGCTTATCTTTCCATATTTCTTTAAATATAAGCAGTTCTTTTACATACATAGTTTTTACTATAAGATCCATTTTATTTGCTCTCTTTCTTTATTTCTCTCTCAAGATATTTTTTAGTATTCGAGAAGACTCCATGAACAACCCACCTTAAATCCCCTGATACAGAAAGAAAATCTGATGAAAGAATCATGCACAATTCTTGGATTTCCTGGCCAGAAGGGATGGGGAGAAAGTGGTCCCACTCAGCTCTCAGCATCTTCTGTGTGGCCAGTGGAGGTGGAAGGGTAGCTAGAGACATTCTTCTCACCAATGCCCCATCTTCTTCTGACAGACAGGTAACTGGAGGTTCCACTAGATGACTTAGTTTTGTGTTTTGTTTTGCTTTCTTCTGAAGATTTGGCTATTTACAGAAACGTAAGATCAGGTTTATGGAGAAATATGAGAAACAACAGTCTTGGTGTCCTAGTTGGTAGGATATAAGGGGTACTCAAACCACTGCTGCCCAGGACCTAGTTTGGCCTCTACTTGTTCAGTGGTCCCACCTGTCAAGGGGCTGTCTTCATGTGTGGGTGGAAGAGTCACAGCCCACTACACTATAGTATGTTTGCTTCTTGCTGGAAGCTAGAATGGACAGAAACCTAACTGTGTGGTCTCAGCTCTTGGAGGGCCTCAAAGATTATGAATGGGCCAGACACTCCAGATTACCTGAAAGACTGTGACCCTAGATTCCAGCTTTAAACTCCATGATATATAGTCACAGCAACTTTCAGATTCCTACTGATCCCCAGGTCACATCCAGTCCTATCTTCCCAGAATCCCTGCTCTGCCCAGTCCTTGAAGATACCCCTCTACTCGTACTCAGAAACCAACTCCACTGACCCTAAACAGTGAGTCTAAGTATTATATGAGTGAGGTACGAGATTCCTGGTGATACCAATTCCACCACATGGTCTCTTGTGAAGGGCAGAGGCTGGAGGACAGCCTAGGGAGCTGGACTCCTGCCCTAAGCCCTTTGCTATCTCTAGGAATTCTGAAAGGAACATTTCTGAAAGTAACAGTCTCTCCAGGGTCAACAAGGCCCTACATGTCAAAGCATCAGAAATACAAAAAATAAAAAGGCATGACTAATATATACCAGGGGCCAGGGCTCAGAATTCTTCTTAAACGTGTACTTATTTATTGACATGTCCTTTTCTTCTGATAGTCTATTAGAAAAAAATTTTTTATTATAATTAATGTGTCTTAATATCTTCACTACACAGCACAGTGCATTCTTGCTCTGTCAAATAAATAAATAAAATCTTTAAAAAAAAGATAGATGAAGTTAAGTCAAAACCCTAAGGTCCTGAATTTGAAGTTTCACTATAAACTCATGATGTGTTTTATCATTTAAAAAAAATATTTCCTAGCTATATCCATTGAAAAGGCCTAGAAACAAGGCCCAATCAAGGACCAGTGAGCACCCTACTGAGACTGTGGTATCCAAAATCTATTTCACACTCAAAGAAACCAGAGCTCTTTGGAGATATGATTGATTCCATACCTGGGACAGGGATATGTCAATTTAGCCTGAAATATGTCAGAAAACAAGAAAGCCCCATTAAAGCTGAGTGAGGGTTTGTTAAAATGACCCAAAACCCAATTTTAAGAGACATTTACTGCCCCAAAATGGGACAATTGCTTGGTGGCCAAAAAAATGTCCATAAGAATAATAAATGGAGAGGGTGTGTGGATGGCTCAGTCAGTAGAGCATGTGACTCTTAATCTCAGGATTGTGAGTTCAAGCCCCATGTTGGCTTACTTAAAAAAATAATTAAGTGGAATTATTTGAAATACTTCAAACATGTTCATGAATTCATAATGGTCCTTAAACAAACAACAACAAAACTTGTTAGTCACTTTTGGAAGATGCTAAGGAGCCAAATCATTTTTTTGAAATCTTGTCAAAAGATTTTTCTTATACAAATTGTACCAGAGAGTAAACAAATAGTTGAAGTTTCTCTTTACATAAATATTCCAGATAATAAGTGAAGAATGATATAACATTGCCATTTTGCAAACAATAATGAAATCGTGGGTCTTGCTATTGATCACCAGTGATTGTTAGCATCACATAAAGAAAGACAACCAGGGGCACCTGGGTGGCTCAGTGGTTAAGCATCCAACTCTAGATCTCAGCTCAGGTCGTGTTTGATCTCAGGGTCGTGAGTTCAAGCCCTGCACTGGGCACCATGCTGCGCATGAAGCCTACTTAAAATAAAATAATAATAACAATAACAATAAATTAAAAAAGAAAAACAACCAGACATTATATACCTCCCAATAGAAATATACACCTGCTGTTTACATCTTGTCCTCTACCCCGGAAACTGAACCTCAATCAGATGCAGCCTCCAGATCTAACTACCAATCTAAAGGAAATAGATTGAACAGAGGAACATGGTGAGCAACTATAGGGACACAATCAGCAAACAAAATCCCAAATCCAGACTATGGGAAACTCTGTCAGATAAATGAATTACTGTGCTCGCTTCGGCAGCACATATACAGATAAATGAATTACTAGAAAAAAAGAAAAGAAATAGAGGAGAGCTATCAGCTACAGTTCATTCAGGAAAGCAGAACAATTTGGGGGTGATATAAAGGATTATATGACTTAGAGCCAACATACTTGGGAGAGCTAGTTGGGTAAGCAGTCTGTGTAAGTCAGTTGCACCTGCATTGGGCACTGGGCTTGAAGTCAAGGAGGCTGACGGGGAGAGCAAGAGCAAGCTGGGTCCCTAACGATCTCTCACTGGAACACATGTTGGTCTCTCACTAACTCTGAGCCTCCAACTTTGATGATGTGGGTGAGCCACAGAAAAACTACTGCAGTGTTTTTGTTGTTGTTGTTTGTTTGGGGGTTTTGGAGTTTTGGGGGAGGGAAAGGGAGAGAAAAATCTTAAGCAGACTCCATGCCCAGTGCAGAACCCAACTCAGGGCTTTATCTCATCACCCTGAGATCATGACTGGAGCTGAAACTAAGAGTCTGACCCTTAATCCTCTGAGCCACCCAGGCACCCCAAACTAGTACAGCTCTTAATAGCACTGTGCATAAAGCTGGTCCATTAACCATATGTCTATCAGTTAAACTTGAACTTGCCTCTATTTTTCACTTCATCATTTTTTACTCTTAAATAATTTTAAAGCATTTTGTACCAGTTAAAATGTTACAATCAGTTAAAATGTTACAAATTCAAAATATGTTGCGTTAATAATGCCTTCTCTGAAAAACACAAAGTTCTTATCTAAAATCCATTATAAAGTATCAATAACTTTGCCAACAGCAAATAAAATTATTAGCTGCAATTGTAGAACATTAACCCTTCCATTATGACATTCAAAGTGATCATCATATACCAGGTAACAAAAGATCAAATGACCCAGTCCTCACCAGCTCATGTATTCCTCACACTCCTCTCTCTACCACCCTTCATTGCAATTGGTGCAATATGCAGTTTTTGCTAAACACCCTCGATGAAACTCTGGTGTTTGGGGCACCTGGGTGGCTCAGTGGGTTAAAGCCTCTGCCTTCAGCTCAGGTCATGATCCCAGGGTCCTGGGATTGAGCCCCGCATCAGGCTCTCTGCTCAGCAAGGAGCCTGCTTCTTCCTCTCTCTCTGCCTGTGTCTTTGCCTACTTGTGATCTCTGTCTGTCAAACAAATAAATAAAAATCTTTAAAAAAAGAAACTCTGGTGTTTTCTATTCCATTATATTCTAGTGTGTTATATTTCATTTAAAAGTAAAAAGCTGGCTAAGAGGTACTAACTTGATTTCATGGCCTACTAATGAATTGTGCCCTAAACTGGATTATGTCTACAATATTAAAATTCTCCTTTTATTAACATTTAAATTCCCTGAGGTCTTTTGAGTCTCTGTATCTTTATTTTTATATTCCATATATGTGCTTTTTGCTTTCCAAAGTTTTTACTGTGATTTTTAAAAAAAATTTATTTTGAAGAATCATTTATTTATTTCAGAGACACAGAGAGAGAGAGAGAGAGAAAACACACATGGGCAAGCATGGGGAGGGGCAGAGGGAGAGAAAAACTTTGGCAGACTCCTCACTGAGCTCCATGCGGGGCTCAATCCCATGACTCTGAGATCATGACCTGAGCCAAAACCAAGACTCAGATGCTCAAATGACTGCGCCACCCAGGCGCCCTAGTTCTTACTATGATCTTTACAGTTCAGGGATATGATGGAAATTCTGAGTGTGGGTGATTTTGTAGATCATGCCATGGTTTGTTTTGCCTTCGAAGAGAAAAGTCAACCTTGCTAAGCAAAAACTCAGTTCTGTTCAATTTCCTCTTATCCAACATCTCAGGGACTGGTCTTAAAGTCCCTCTTATCACTGGGTCTCTAAAACTTAATTCTCATCTTCTGTTTGCAACTCACACAAGTCTACCTTTGGAGGTGGCTTCACGGGTTAAGCATCTGCCTTCAGCTCAGGTCATGAACCCAGGGTCCTGGGACTGAGTCCGCTTTGGGCTCCCTGCTCAGCAGGGAGTGTGCTTCTTCCTTTCCCCCTGCTCGTGCTCTCTGTCTCTCTCAAATAAGTAAAATCCCATTTTTATTTATTTTATTTTTTATTAGCATATAATGTGTTATTTGTTTCAGGGGTACAGGTCTGTGATTCATCAGTCTTACACAATTCACAGCACTCACCATAGCACATAACCTCCCCAGTGTCCATCACTCAGCCACCCTATCCCTTCCAACCTCCTCCACTCCAGAAATCCTCAATTCATTTCCTGAGATTGAGTCTCTTATGGTTTGTCTCTCTCTCTGGTTTCATCTTGTTTCATTTTTCCCTCCCTTCCCTTATGATCCTCTGTCTTGTTTCTCAAACTCCTTTTATCAGTGAGATCATAATGATATTTGTCTTTCTCTGAATGACTCATTTTGCTTCACGTAATACCCTTTAGTTCCATCCACATCATTGCAAATGGCAAGATTTCATTTCTTTTGATGGCTGCATAGTATTCCATTATATGTATGTATGTGTGTGTGTGTGTGTATATATATATATATATATGTATATATATGTATATATGTGTATATATGTGGTATGTGTGTGTATGTGTGTGTGTGTATGTGTACACACACACACACACACACACACCCCTCTTCTTTATCCAGTATTTTTTTTTTAATTTTTTTTTTTAAGATTTTATTTATTTATTTGACAGAGAGAGATCACAAGTAGGCAGAGAGGCAGGCAGAGAGAGAGAGGAGGAAGCAGGCTCCCTGCTGAGCAGAGAGCCTGATGCGGGACTCAATCCCAGGACCCTGAGATCATGACCTGAGCCGAAGGCAGCGGCTTAACCCACTGAGCCACCCAGGCGCCCATTATCCAGTATTTGTTAATGGACATCTAGGTTCTTTCAATAGTTTGGCTACTGCAGACATTGCTGCTATGAATATTTGGGTGCACATGCCCCTTCAGATCACTACATTTGTATCTTTAGGGTAAATAACCAGTAGTGTGATTACTGGGTCATAGAGTAGCTCCAGTTTCGACTTTTTGAGGAACTTCCATGCTGTTTTCCAGAGTGGCTGCCCCAGCGTGCATTCAGTGTAGGAGGGTTCCCCTTTCTCTGCATCCTCACCAGTTTCCTGACTTGTTGATTTTAGCCATCCTGACTGGTGTGAGGTGATATCTCATTGCGGTTTTGATTAGTTCAAATAAGTAAAATCTTAAAAAAAAAATAAGTCTACTTTTGTAAAATTTAAACACCGAACAAAGAGGAATCTTGAAAAGGAATGAATGGGTAGTTTTTCTGAGTATTCCAGTGCTACATGACAAATCACCCCAAACCTGATGGAGTAAAACTACAATCATTTTATTATGCTATGGATTCTGTGGGTCAGTAATTCAGGGAGAGGACAGTAGAATGGGCTTCTCTCTTCTCCACATCTCTGGTGCCTCATCAAGACAAGACTCATGTGGCTGAAAAATGGATCATCTGGAAGTTTCTTCACTCCTATGTCTGGGGCCTGGCTGGGACGACTTGAGGCTGGGCTCTGTGGTGTCTGTCAACTGGAGTATCATACTGTAGCCCCTCCATAGAGCATGGATTTGTTTTATACCTTTGTGTATAAATGCCCTGAGATTTACGTTTCTAGGTTGTTGTTTCTTGTCCATCACTTAATTGTTCAGTGATATCTATTCAGATTTTGATGACTTTTCTTGATGTCTTTGGTTCATTTATTCATCCCCAAATATTACAGACCTACTTGTTTCAGGTGTGATGCTGAGTACACAGTTACAGAGCTCAGACACAGCTCTCACTTCAGGCAGGAATGCATTTTAGTGAAGGAATAGAGACTCTGATATTAGGCAAACTGTAACTAGAATCATAGCTCTATCATTTACTAGTTGGAACCTTACCTAAAAAATTACATAGGTCCTTGTCTTCTTTTTCCTCCCAAGGATGGCAATACTACTCACTCAACTAAGATAGATCCTAGAACTTGGTGGAAACCTACTGTGTTTATTCCCTTTAAAAACAAAAACTCAGTGGAAAATTAATAATTACATCAACACATTCAAAACAGTGTGAAAGGGTTAATATAAAGGTGTATATAGGGGTGCCTGAGTGGCTCAGTCAGTTAAGCAACTGCCTTCGGCTCAGGTCATGATCCCCGAGCTCTGGGATTGAGTCCCACATTGGACACCTGCTCAGTGGGGAGTCTGCTTCTCCCTCTCCCACTCCCCCTGCTTGTGCTCGCTCTCTCTGTCTCACATAAATACTAAATAAATAAACCTTTAAAACAAAATAAAGGTATATTTATAAGATTCTTTGTGAACAGAGAAGTGCCACCTAGCCTAGGCTGGCATCTTGAAAAATTTCCCATAGGACAGTAATTCCCATTTTGGGGTGGGTAGGAGGAAGGAGTATAAAAGCTGATGGGGAATCTTTGCACTGAAGGACAAAGGCTAAAAAAACAAATGTGTTCAATATTATAACATTACTTTACACATGAGGAAGTGAAAAAGTATTGTTCTGATGATGCAAACTATAGGAAAGTAAATACAGAATCACTCCAGATGGTAGAAATATTCAAATATAGAGGATATATTCTGTATATCAACAATTCTCAAAAAGCTATAATCAGAATCTTTAGGGAAGGTTGGTATGAAATGAAGACAGACATACATCACTTTAAGGGTATGGTTTTTTTTAAAAGATTAAGAAACTTCAGGGCTCCTCTCCCAGGTGGGTCCGTTGTTAAGTGTCTGTCTTCAGCTCAAGTCATGATCCCAGGGCCCGCTCACGCACTCTCTGTCTGAAATAAATAACTCCTAAAAAAAAAATTGAAAAGATTAAGAACTTCACTAAAAAACTCAATGACTAAGCTTAAATAATGAGTAGGAATTGGCTAGGTGGAAAAGAGAGAAAAAGAAAATTCAGCGTAGTAGGAGCAGCACTTAGAACAGCTCTGGGGTATGACAGAGCTGGGCTAGTTGAAGGACTACAGGTGGTTTTACACGGCTGTGAGGGAGGGAGGGAGGAGCATGGAAAGGTTGGCAGGGGCCAAATCTTAAATCACTTGTATGCTCTACTGAGGGAATACTGAAGGCAGCTGGGGGTTGCTGAAGGATTTGGAGGAAGAAAGTGATAAAGGCAGATTTGTTTTTCTAGTAGTACCCATAAATTTCCTTCCACTGTCATGATTTCTTCTTTAAGATTTCAGAAAGTAGTTAAGTGCGAGTTTACTGACCCTGGCTGGATTCCTAATGGGTAACTGCTTCTGCCATGGTAGATGCCCTATTTTTTGTGCTTTCTCTGTCAGACACTTTGAATCCTTATTGATTGCACAGGTGGACCCAGATAGTTGTTCTACTATTTTGAAGCAGATCTTACTCAACTGTTACCTTTGAACTGTCACTATTTGGGCTTTGGTGAGTCTATCTAGGAAGCTTCCAGGTCTGTTTACTGGGAGGTCGTAGGAGGAAGTGAAAAAACACATTAGGCTGGTAGTTCAAGTACTTGATTCCATACTTTGCTCTGCATGACTTTGAGCAAGTCACAACCTCTCTGAGCTATAGTTACTTCACCTGAACCATGGAACTAATAATAATCGCCATGTAAAATTGTTGAGGGACTTGAGAAAATGTTCTTTAAGTGCCTGAATCAGAATAGGTGTTCCATGACAGTAATCTTGGCAGATGTTGTCTGGGCTCCACCTGGATGCCCTCAGCATGCCTACAGGCCTTCTCTGGCCCCAGAAGTGTGACCAATCCTTGCTTGGGGTAGACTGGAAATGCTAAGGGCTGATGCAGCCCTTTCAACCAGTGATCTTTGGAACTTG
Source organism: Mustela nigripes (assembly GCF_022355385.1). NCBI lineage: Eukaryota > Metazoa > Chordata > Mammalia > Carnivora > Mustelidae > Mustela > Mustela nigripes. The sequence goes on from NC_081558.1 coordinate 111,428,889, forward strand.
CTAGATTAAGACTCCTTCTTTCTTGTCCTCTGAGTGAGACAAACTAAAGCCCATTTTCCATATTCTCCAAGAGGTCCCCAGTGGATTGTGACTCAATAGTCTCCAGGGTACTTTCTCATTCAAGTGCCTTGTATTGGCTTCTTTCCCTTCCCAGCCTCACTTCTCCAAGCCCGACCAGTGATCACCTCCCAAATAAATTATTTGCACTCAAGTCCTTGTCCCATGGTTAGCTTCTGGGGAACCCAGCTGAAGACAGTGACTACTGTTCATGCATTCAATAGTTATTTAGTACAGACAATGTAGCAGGCATTTTTTATTATTATTATTGCTCCATCTTCTATAAAACTCTACACTTGGGATTTCTGGTTTCTTGCATTTTAAATATTCTATTATTAAAAAATTAAAGGAAGAATGTAAAGAAAATCCTTTCCCATAATCTCAGCAGCTTAATACAAAAACTACTTTTCCATCTTCCTATTTCCTTCTTTTCTTTATTTACATTACACATATTTCTCAGTGGCAACAATAGGTACAAGCCAGTATTCCATGTTTTATTTTTCTCCTTAGTTTCCTACCATACTCATTTTCCCTAGCCTTTAAAATCAGCATTTAAGGGCTGTGCTATATTCTATTACCCTATTGTAGGAGACTGTGATGGTTAATTTTATGTGTCAGCCTGACTGAGCCATGGAGTTCCCAGATAATATTTGGTCAAACATTATTCTCAGTGTTAAAGTGCTTAGATGAGATTAACATTTCAGTTAGTAGACTAAGTAAAGCAGATTGCTCTTTCCAGTGTAGGTTGGCTTCATCTAATCTGTTAAGGGTCTGCATGGGTCTCCCATGTAAAGAAATTCCTTCTGTTCAGCCTGCCTTTGAAATAGGACATCAGCTTTTTATTTCCTCAGACTCAAACTGAAATATCAGCTCTTCCTGGGTCTCCAGCTTGTTAAGTCACTCTGCAGATCTTGGGGCTTGTCCACCTCCATAACTGCATGAGCCAATTCCTTATAATAAATCTTTTTGTATACACATACACACTACTTGTTGTTTCTCTAGAGAATCCTAATACAGATGTGAAGGTTGGTGTGTATATATATATATATATATAATAATGGTATATATATATACCATAATAGAAAATATATATATATATATATATATATATATATATATATGCCATAATGGAAATATATATCTATATATATATTTCCATTATGGCTAGCTCTGCACATAAAGTCTTTATGCTTGTTTTGAATTTTATTTATTTATTTAATTTTTTTAGATAGTTGGGGGAGGGGCAGAGGGACAGAATTTTAAGCAGACTCCACGCATAGGTCAGAGCCTGACACAGAGCTCGTTCTCACAACCCTGAGATCATAACCTGAGCTGAAATCAAGAGTCAGACACTTAACCCACTGAGCCATCCAGACACCCTGATTCTATTTATTTTAAATGGACAAAACATGAGCATTATACAAACTTAAAAGAGTTTCTTTCCTCCACAACAAAGTTCACTACTACAAGTTTCTTTTTTTTTTTTTTAAGATTTTATTTATTTATTTGACACGAGAGAGAGAGATCACAAGTAGGCAGAGAGGCAGGCAGAGATAGAGAGGGAAGCAAGCTCCCTGCTGAGCAGAGAGCCTGATGCAGGGCTCGATCCAAAGACCCTGGGATCGTGACCTGAGCCGAAGGCAGAGGCTTTAACCGAGCAAGCCACCCAGGCGCCCCACTACTACAAGTTTCTTGTACCTCATTCAAGAAGTAGACTATGGGTGTATCGCACAACTGATGGCATGCTACACATACAGTTCTGTGCTTTTACCATTCATTGACATGATTTGGTCATCTTTTTTTTTTTTTTAAGATTTATTTATTTATTTGACAGAGAGAGATTACAAGTAGGCAGAGAGGCAGGCAGAGAGAGAGAGAAGGAAGCTCCCTGCTGAGCAGAGAGCCCAATGTGGGACTCGATCCCAGGACCCTGAGATCATGACCTGAGCCGAAGGCAGCGGCTTAACCCACTGAGCCACCCAGGTGCCCTGATTTGGTCATCTTATATGCCGACCTGCACTGCCTCAGTGCTTCTGAGAGGCTTGTTCCCTCAGCAACCCTGGCTGCTATTTTTGTAACACCACCTCCCCAGCATAGTGGCTCTCTCTTAGGCAGATAAATCACTAATTCAACTCTACTAATTCTAAAATTCTCTACTAATTCATGTAGTCACTCAACAAATGTTCACTGAATATTTGCCAAGAGTTTAGCACTGTGCCAAGCAATGGCGCAGAATGGTGAGCAGAACAGGCCACAGCCTTGCCCTCATGAAGCTTGGTGTAAGGATACAGAAGCCCTGAGCCAGAGATTTCAGAGAAACCAGGAGAGTGAAGTGATGAAGGATGTTTGGGGTGCAACAGAAGACACAAGAGGGAGGACCTGGCCCAGAAGGGCTTTCTGAAGAAAGTGTCACCTTACCGAGACCTGAAGAATGAAGAGTAAGCTAGGGGATAGGACTGTGGGAAAAGTGTCCTTGGGAGGAGAGAGAGCAGAGGGAAGAAGAGACAGCATAAAATGAAGAAAGCTTAGTGGGCTGGAGAGATGAAGCCAGCAAGGTCAGCAGGGGCTGGAACATGGAAGCCTCATGCACTCTTTCCTGGAGGCACTGAAGGCTCTGCTTTTTGTTAATTCCTTCAGTTTTATGGGTTTTGTCTTTTAAATATTTTAACATTTCAATATGTATAATCTACTGACTTTTGCACTACATTCTCTGCATTACTGTTCAGTGCTTGTTCTGGGGTTTATATTGGCATCCTTCACATCCGCAGCCTAAGTTAGCATTTATATTGTATCACTTTATGTAAAAGGTAGAACCTTAAAACCATGTGGGTCCATTTGCCACCCACACCCACTCACCTTTATGAAACACATATCATATGTATTATTTCTGTGTACCTTATAAATCCCACAAGAAACTGAAATTTTGTCTTAAACAGTCTTACTTCTTAAAAATTAAAAGAACGTAATCTTCTATCTGCATGTTTACCATTCCTATGCTAATGGTCTTCATTCCTTCCTAAAGATGAGTTTCCATCTTAGTATCATTTCCATTTAGCCTGAAAACTCCATTTAGCATTTCTTATGCTATAACCCCAGTAAAAAAAAATTACCTTAATTTTAATGTGGAAAAGTCATCTTTTTGTTTGCGTTATTGAAGGATATTTTTGCTGGGAATATAATTCTGGGTTGACAACATTTTCTAGCATTTAAAAAGTGTTACTGTTACTATGAACAACAATACATCAACAAGTTGGATAACCTAGAAGAATGGATAAATTCCTCAACACATACAATACTCCAAAACTGAATCAGAAAGAAAATAGAAAATCTGAACAGACCAAATGCTAGTAATGAAACTGAGTCAGTATCAACATATTCCCAACAAACATCCAGGACCAGTTGGATTTACAAATTAATTCTACCAAACATTTAAAGAGCCAATATCTATTCTCCTCAAAAAGTTCCAAAAAATAGAAGATGAAGGAAAGCTCTCAAATATGTTCTATAAAGCTACCAATACCCTGATACAAAACCATAAAAAGACACTACAAAAAAAGGACACTAGAGGCCAATATCCCAGATGAACATACATGTAAACATCCTCCACAAAATATCAGCAAATCAAATCCTACAGTACATTAAAAGGGTCATTCACCACAAAGAATTGGGGGTGCAAGGATGGTTCAACATTCACAAATCAATCAATGTGATACCCCACATTAACAAAATGAAAGCTTCAAATGACATGATCACCTCAATAGATGCAGAAAAAGCATTTGACAAAATCCAACATCCATTTATTTATTTTTTTTTAAAAAAAGATTTTATTTGTTTATTTGACAGAGAGAGATCACAAGTAGGCAGACAGGCAGGCAGAAAGAGAGAGGGGGAAGCAGGCTCCCCACTGAACACAGAGGCCAATGCGGGGCTCAATCCCAGGACCTGGAGATCATGACCTGAGCTGAAGGCAAAGGCTTAACCCACTAAGCCACCCAGGTGCCCCTCCAACATCCATTTATGATAAAACTTCTCAACAAAGTGAGTAGAGAGGGAACATGCCTCACCAAAATGAAGGCCATATATGATAACCCCATAGCTAACCATTACACTCAATAGTGGGAAAGTGAAAGTTCTTGGGGCGCCTGGGTGGCTCAGTCATTAGGCATCTGCCTTTGGCTCAGGTCATGATTCCAGTGTCCTGGAATTGAGCTCCACACCTGGCTCCTTGCTTGGCAGGAAGTCTGCTTCTCCCTCTCCCACTCCCTATCCTTGTGTTCCTTCTCTCGCTATGTCTTTCTCTGTCAAATAAATAAACTAAAATCTTTTTTTTTTTTTAAAGTTCTTTCTGTAGGATGAGGAACAAGACAGGATGCCAACTTGCACCACTTTCAATCAACATAGTACTGGAAGTCTTACCCAGAGCAATTAAGGAAGAAATTAGATAATAAAAGCCATCCAAATTGGTAAAGAAGAGGTAAAACTGTCTATATTTGCAGAACACATAATACTATATATAGAAAACCCTAAAGAAAAACAGTATGGAGTTTCCTCAAAAGGTTGAAAACAGAGCTATCCTATGACTCAGCAATTGCACTACTGGGTATTTACCCTAAAGTCACAAATGTAGTGATCCGAAGGGGCACATGCACCTGAATGTTTACAGCAGCAGTGTCCACAATAGCCAAACCATGGAAAGAACCTAGATGTCCATCAACAGATGAATGGATAAAGGAGATGTGAGATAGATATAGATATAGATATATAGATATAATGGAATACTATGTAGCCATTAAAAAAACCAAATATTGCCATTTGCAACAATGTGGATGGAACTAGAGGGTTTTATGCTAAGTGAAATAAGTCAATGAGAGGAAGACAATTATCATATGATCTCTCTGATATGAAGAATTTGAGAGGCAGTGCAGGAGGTAGTGGGGGATAGGGAGGGAAAAAATGAAACAAGATGGGATTGGGAGGGAGACAAACCATTAGAGACTCTTAATATCATGAAACAAACTGAAGGTTGCTGGGGGGTGGGGGGGGAGGGATAGGGTGGCTGGGTTATGGACATTGGAGAGGATATGTGCTATGGTGAGTGCTGTGAATTGTGTAAGACTGATGATTCACAGACCTGTACCCCTGAAGCAAATAATACATTATATGTTAATTTTAAAAAAGAAAAGAAAACCCTAAAGAGTCCACCAAGAAACTGTGAGAACCAGTAAGTAGATTCAGCAAATCTGCAGAATATAAAATCAACATAAAAATCTCTTGCTTTTCTATCAGAAAGAGAATTTTTAAAATACTAATTACAGCTGGAGCAAAAAGAACATACCTAGAAATAAGTGTAATGAAGGACGTGAAACACTGAATATATATATTGAAGAATTCTGAAAACTATAAGACAATGAGGAAAGAAACTGAAGGAAACACAAACAAATGAGAATATATTACATGTTCATGGATTACAAGAATATTGTTAAAATATACATAGTATCCAAAGCAATCTACAGATTCGTGTAATCCCTATGAAAATTCCAAACGTATTTTTCATTAAAATAGAACAAACAATCCTAAAGCTTACACAGAACAACAAAAGGCCCAGAATAGCCAGGGCAATCTTGAGAAAGAAAAACAAAATTGGAGGCATCACATTACGATTTCAAATTATATTACAACTTTATAGTAATCCAAACAGTATGGTACTGGGATAAAAACAGACACATATATCAGTGCAACAGAACAGAGACTCAGAAATAGACCTACGCACATATGGTCAATTAATTTATCACAAAGGCACTAAAAATATACAATGGGAAAAGGACAGCCTCTTCAAAAAGTGGTACTGGAAAAACTGGACAGCCACATGCAAAACAATGAAACTGAATCCCATCTTATATCGTATTTAAAAGTCAACTAAAATGAATTAAGTAATTGCACATAGGACCTGAAAACATAAAACTAGGAGAAAATACAGGGATAAGCTTCAGACAATAGTCTTGGCAATTTTTAAAACTTAATACCGAAAGCAAAGGCCACAAAAACAAAATATAGACAAGTGGGACCATATCAAACTAAAAAGGGGAGCCTGGATGGTTTAGGCGGTTAAGCATCCAACTCTTGATTTCAGCTCCAGTCATGACCTCAGGGGCATGGAACCAAGCCCCTACCAGGCTTTGCACTCAGCAGGGAGTCCACTTATTTTCCTCCCCTTCTCCCTCTGCCGTCCCCCTGCTTGGAAACTCTCGAACACGTGCTCTCTCTTTCTAAAATAAATAAATTTTTTAAAAGCTTCTGCATAGAAGGAAAAAGAATCTGGGGTCCCTGGGTGACTCAGGTGGTTGAACATCTGACTCTTGATCTCAGCTCAGGTCTTGATCTCAGGGTCATGAGTTCAGGCCCCATGTTGCATTCCACACTGGGCATGGATTCTACTTAAAAAAAGAAAAAAAAAATCCATCCAACAAAATGAGAGGCAATTTACATCAGAGAAAATACTTGCAAACCATATCTTCAGTAAGGGGTCAATATCCAAAATATACTTAAAAATTCACAACTTAATAACAACTTGTGCACAAGAAATAAGGGAGAGCACACAGAGAATACGCAAAAGTGATGGAGTCATGGTAATGAAGGGAACAACCCCTACCACCCCAATCATGCTACAAACTATAGGAAGAAGATATAGTACCTAGGGAACATGAGCAGATTTGTCTGTGCTGGGGTTTGGGAAAAAAACTGTAGTTTAAAAGGGCAACAGAATATAAAGGAGCCAGCCCTAGAGCCCTGCCAAATAGTAGGGAAGGTGCTGGAATTCTCTCTAGGTCAGAGGTGTGGGCAAATGCCACAGTTACCACTCCTCCCTCTCTGCCATGATAGCACAGATGGGAGCACAAACAGATGGGAGCACAGATGCCATAGTATGCCTGCTGCCTCAGTGATATCTGAGTCTACACCAGCCCTACCTGGCACAAGAAAAAAAAAAAAAGCTGTGGAAAAAGAAAGGCTGGTTAATGCCACAGTTTATGTTCTTTCTATACATGGATAGTATGGACAGCAGCAGTGTCCAGATAGCCTAGCCAGCCTATCTCAGTGAGCCCTGGGCCCCTGGCCAACACTAATACCAGCCATCCCACCGGGACCACCCCAGCATGGAGCACAGTTGAAAACATCCATAAACTGAGGAAGGAAATAGTCATCCAGGTTCAGGAACCAAAGACAGTTGAAAACAAGACAAACCCAAAGAGGTTCATACCATATAATAATTAAAATATCAAAGGTTAAGGAAAAAGAGAGTATTTGGTAAACAGTGAAAGAGAGGCGAGAGGTTACATACAAGGGAAACCCCATAAGGCTGATTTCTGCTGATTTTTCTGCAGAAATTTTACAGACTTTAAGAGAGCAGCATGATATATTCAAAGTGCTAAAAAGAAAAAAAAATCTTCAACCAAGAATACTCTACCTTGCAAAGTTATCATTCATAATTAAAGGAGAGATCAAGAATTTCTCAAGCAAACAAAAGTTAAAGGAGTTTATCACCACTAAATCAACCTTATAAGAAAATTTCTTTCCATGGAAAAGGCCATAATTAGAAAGAAAGAAATTGTGAACAAAAATATATAAAATCTCTCTCTCTATATATATATATATATTTTTTTAATTTTATTTATTTATTTGACAGAGACACAGTGAGAGAGGGAACACAAGCAGGGAGAGTGGGAGAGGGTGAATCAGATTTCCTACCAAGCAGGGAGCCCAATGTGGGGCTCAATCCCAGGACCCGGGGATCATGACCTGAGCCAAAGGCAGATGCTTAACAACTGAGCCACCCAGCTGCCCCTATAAATCTTTTTTTGAAGATTTATTTATTTTTTTGAGAGAGAGTGCAAGCAGGGGGAGAGGTAGAGAAAGAGGGAAAGGGAAAGAGGCACACTGCCTGCTGAGTGATAAGCCCTATTAGGGGCTCAATCCCAGGACCTTGAGATCGTGCCCTGAGCTGAAATCAAGAGTCAGTTACTTAACAGGTGGAGCCACCCAAGTGGCCCTTGACAACTTATATATTTAAAACACTGGAGGCAGGGGGAGAGTAAAAAAGCAGATTTTTTAGAATGTGTTAAAACTTAAGGGAACCTCAGTGGTTCAGTTGATTAAGCTTCTGACTCTTGGTTTCAACTCAGGTCATGATCTCATGGGTTGTGGGATCAAGACCTGCATTGGGCTCCATGTTCAGCAGGGAGTCTGCCTGAGGATATTCTCCCTCTGTCCCTCCCCCTCTACTCTCTCTCTTTCTGATAAATAAATCTTAAAAAAAAAAAAAAAAACACCAAAATCTTGGGGCACCTGGGTGGCTCAGTTGGTAAGTGTCCAGCTCTTGACTGAGAGCCCAGCATGTTGGGCTCTGTGCTCAGCACAGAGTCTGCTTCTCTCTCTCCCTCTGCTCCTCCCCCTTCATGCTCTCTCCCTATCTCTAAAATAAGTAAGTAAATAAATAAATTAAATAAAAAAAAACTTAAATGACCACCAACTTAATATAGACTGCTACATACTTGGAGTGTTATATATGAAACTCATGGCAACCACAAACCTGAAACCTATAATAGATATACACAAAATAAAGAGAAAGTCAAGCATAACACTACAGAAAGTCATCAATCACAAAGAAGGAGAGTGAGAGAAGAAGAAAGGAACAAAGAAAAACTGCAAAAACAACCAGAAAACAATTTTTAAAAGGGCAATAAGTATATACCTACCAATAATAACTTTAAGTGTAAACTCTAAATGCTTTAATCAGAAAATGGATAAATGAATGGTGGAATGGATAAAAGAAAAGACCAACCTATATGCTGCCTCCAAGGGACTCAAATTAGATGTAAAGACAATACATACTGAAATTATGTATGTATGTGGAAGCTTCCATGTAAATGGAAGCAAAAAAAGAACAGAGGTAGCAATACTTACATCTGACAAAATAGATGGTAAGCAAAGACTGTTACAAGAGAAAAAGAACGGCATTACATAATGATAATAGGATCAGTCCAACAAGAGGATATAACGATTGTAAATATCTATGCACCCAACAGGAGAGCGCCTAAATACATAAAACAGATATAAATAAACATAAAGGGAGAAATTGAATAATAAGAGCAAAGTTTAACATCCCACTTACCTCAATAAATAGGTCATCCAGGCAGAAAATAAGGAAAGAGTATCTTTGAACAACACATTAGCCCAGATGGACTTTAGAGATATACACAGAATACTCCATCCAAAAATAACAGAATGCACATTCTTTTCAAGTGCACATAAAACATTCTTCAGGATAGATTGTGGTGGGCCACAAAACAAGTCTCAACAAATTTAAGAGAACTGAAATTTTATCATGCATCTTTCCAACCACAATGGTATGAAACTCGAAGTCAATCACAAGAAAAAAGCTAGAAAAAACACAAACACGTGGAGGCTAAACAACATGCTATTAAACAACCAATGGGTCAATGAAGAAATCAAAGAGGAAATTAAAAAAATACATGGAGACAAATAAAAATGAAAACACAGTGGTCCAAAATCTTTGGAAAACCATGAAATTGGTTCTAAGAGGGAAATTTACAGTGATACAGACCTATCTCAAGAAACAAGAAGAATCTTAAACAGGGGTGCCTGGGTGGCTCAGTGGATTAAAGCCTCTGACTCCAGCTCAGGTCATGATCCCAGGATGCTGGGATCGAACTCCACATTGGGCTCTCTGCTCAGTGCAGAGCCTATTTCCCCATCTCTCTGCCTGCCTCTCTGCCTACTTGTGATCTGTCTGTCAAATAAATAAATAAAATCTTAAAAAAAAAAAAAGTTAAAAAAAATCTTAAGTTACACCTAAAGTAACAAGAAAAAGAATAAACAAAACCCAAAGTTAATAGAAGGGAGAAAATAATAAAGATAAGAGCAGAAATAAATGAAATAGAGACTAATAAAACAACAGAGAAGATCAATGAAACCAAGAGCTGCTTCTCTGAAAAGATAAACAAAATTGACAAACATAGCCAGATTCATCACAGACAAAAAAAGAGGGAGGATCCAAATAAAATCAGAAATGAGAGAGGAGGCATAATAACCAACACTACAGAAATACAAAGGATTGTAAGAGACTACATGAAAAATCATATGCCAACAAATTTGGCAACCCCTAAAAAAAAGGGGTATAAATTCCTAGACAGAGACAATATTCCAAAACTGATTCAGAAAGAAATAGAAAATCTGAACAGACCAATTACTAGTAATGAAATTGAATCAGTAATCAACATATTCCCAACAAACATACATCCAGGACCAGATGGATTCATAGATTAATTCTACCAGACATTTAAAGAAGAGCTAATATCTATTCTTCTCAAAAGATTCCAAAAAATAGAAAACGGAAGAAATCTGAATACATTATATGAAGCTAGCATCATCCTGATACCAAAGCCAGACAAAGACACTACATAAAAAGGAAACTAGAGGCCAATATCCCTGATGAACACACATGTAAAACTCCTCAACAAAATATTAGCAAACCATATTCAACAGTACACTGAAAGGGTCATTTACCATGATCAAGTGGGATTCATTCCAGGGATGCAAGGATGGTCCACTACTCATGAATCAGTGAATGTGATACACCACATTAACAAAATGAAAGATAAAAATCATATGATCATCTCAGAAGATGAAGAAAAAGCAGTTGACAAGATTTAACATCTGTTTATGATAAAAACTCTCAACAAAATGGATTTAGATGAAACACATCTCAACATAATAATGGTCACAAATAACATCACACAAGAAAAAGAAATAAAACACATGCAAACTGGTAAGAAAAAAGTAAAACTGTCTCTGTTTGCAGATGACATGATACTATACATAGAAAACCCTTAGACTACACACACACACATACACACACACACACACACACAAACCCTGTTAGAAGCCTTAAATGAATTCAGTAAAGTTGCAGGATAAAAAATTAATACCCAGAAATCAGTTTCATTTCTATACACTAATTATAAAATAGCAGAAAGAGAAATTTTAAAAACAAGCTCACTTAAAATTGCATTGAAAAGAATAAAATCTCTAGGAATAAATTTAACCAAGGAAATGAAAGACCTGTATTCTGAGAACTTTAAGATCCTGATGAAAGAAACTGAAGATGACAAAAAGAAATGGAAAGATATTCCATGTTCATGAAATGGAAGAATATTGTTAATAATAAGCTGGTAACAACAATTCCAGATTTCAAGATATACTACAAAGCTATAGTAATCAAAACAGTACACTGCTGCCACAAAAAGAGAGACATAGATCGATAGAACAAAATAATACAGAAATAAACCCATGTTTATATGATCAATTAATCTAGGACAAAGGAGCCAAGAATGAAAAGGACAGTCTCTCCAATATGTGTTACCTGGAAAACTGGTAAGCTACATTCAAAAGAATGAAATTGGATGACTTTCTTACATCATACACAAAAATGAACTCAAAATGGATTAAAGAACTAAATGTGAGATTTGAAACCATAAAACTCCTAGAAAAAATGTAGGCAGTAATTTCTTTGACATTGGCTTTAGTGACATTTTTCTAGATAATGTCTTCTCAAGCAAGGGAGAAGAAAACAAAACTAAACTTTTGGGACTACATCAAATTTTTAAAAAACATTTTATTTTTTTTCAGTAAGCCCTATGCTCAACGTGGGGCTCAAACTGCCAACCCCAAGATCAAGAGTTGCACACCCCACCAACTGAGCTACACAAGTGCCCCAGAAACAACTTATACAACTCAGCACCAAAACCCAAATAATCCCATTTAAAAAAGGGCAGAAGAGTGGTGCCTGGGTGGCTCAGTGGGTTAAAGCCTCTGCCTGTGCCTCAGGTCATGATTCCAGGGTCCTGGGATCGAGTCCCGCATCGGGTTCTCTGCTCAGCAGGGAGCCTGCTTCCTCCTCTCTCTCTCTCTCTCTCTGCCTGCCTCTCTGCCTACTTGTGATCTCTGTCAAATAAATAAATAAAATCTTAAAAAAAAAAAAAGAAAGAAAAAAAAATGGGCAGAAGACACGAACAGAGATTTCTCCAAAAAAAGACCTATAGATGGTCAATAGACATGTGAAAAGATGCTCAATGTTGCTAATTATCAGGGGAATGCAAATCAAAACTACAATGAGCTATCACTTCACAGCTATCAGAATGGCTCCATCAAAAATACATGAAACAAGTGTTGGTGAAGATGTGGAGAAAAAGGAATCAATGTGCACTGTTGGTGGGAATATAAATGGATGATGCTAATATGCAAAACAGCATTGAGATTCCTCAAAAAATTAAAATTTTTTAAAATGCAGTAATTCAATTATGGCTATTTACCCAAAGAAAATGAAAACAATTAAAAAAGATACAGACACTCCTATGTTTATTGCAACTTTATTTATAATAGCTAAGATATGGAAGCAACCCAAGTGCCCATTTGTAGATGGATGAAGATGTGCTGCGCGCGTGTGTGTGTGTGTGTGTGTGTGTGTGTGTGTGTATACAATGGAATGTTACTCGGCCATAAAAAAGCATGGGGTCTTATTATTTGAAACAACATGGATGGATCTAGAGGGTATCATGCTAAGTGAAATAAGTCAAAGAGAGACAAATACCATACGATTTCACTTACATGTGGAATCTAAAAAACAAAGAAACAAAAAGAAGAACAGAACTATAAATACAGAGAACAAATGGATGGCTGCCAGAGGGAAGGGAGTGGGGGAATTGGCAAAATGGGTGAAGGGGAGTGGGATATACAGGCTTCCAGTTATGGAATGAATAAGTCATAGGATAAAAGGAAAAGTATAAGGAAGAGAGTCAATAATATATATATTTTAAAGATTCTATCTATTTATTTGAAAGACAGGGATCACAAGTAGGCAGAGTGGCAGGCAGAGAGAGAGGGGGAAGCAGGCTCCTTGCTGAGCAGAGAGCCCGGTGCAGGGCTTGATCCCAGGACCCTGGGATCATGACCTGAGCTGAAGGCAGAGGCTTTAACCCACTGAGCCACCTAGGTGCCCCGAGAGTCAATAATATTGTAATAGTGTTGTATAGTGAAAGATGGTAGCTACCCCTGTGGTGAGTATAGCATAACATAAAGACTTGTAACATTGTGTGTCAATTATATTTCAATAAAAAAGTATAAAGCTCAAAAACTAGTTAAAAAACGTGCAGAGGCCCAAATAAACAAAATCACTAAAGAAAGACAAGAAATAACAACCAATACCACAGCAATACAAACGATTGTAGCAGAATATTATAAAAATGTATAGGCCAGCAAATCGGACAACTTAGAAGAAATGGATAAATTCCTAGAGACCTATAGCCTACCAAAACTAAAGCAGGAAGAAACAGAAAATGCGAATAGACCAATTACCAGCAACGAAATTGAGTCAATACTAAAAAAAAAAAAAAAAAAAAAAAGGCAAAAAACACCAAACTTCCAACAAACAAAAGTCCAGGACCAGACAGCTACATAGGTGAATTCTACTGAACATTTAAAGAAGAGTGAAAACCTATTCTTGTCAAACTATTCTGGAAACAGAAGAGGAAGGAAATCTTCTGAATTCATTCTATGAGACCAGTATGACCCTGATACCAAAACCAGATAAAAACACCACAAAAAGAGAGATTGGGGGGGGGGTACCTAAAGGCCAAAATCTCTGATGAACACAAAAGCAAAAACCCTCAACAATATATTAGCAACCTGAATCCAACAATACATTTAAAAATTCATTCACTATGATCAAGTAGGACTTATTCCTGGGATGCAAAGGTGGTTCAATATTCACAAAACAATCAATGTGATACATCACATCAATAAGAGAAAGGATAAAAGTCATATGATTTCAACAGCTGCAGAAAAAGCATTCAACAAAGTACAACATCCATTCATGATAAAAATCCCCAACAACGTAGGTTTAGAGGGAACCTACCACAACAAAAAAAGGCCTTATATGAAAAACCCACAGCAAACATCATACTCAATGGTGAAAAACTGAGAACTTATCCCCTAATATCTAGAACCAGACAGGGATGTCTACTTTCACCACTTTCATTCAGCATAGTACTAGAAGTCCTAGCCATAGCAGTTAGACAATATAATGAAATAAAAGGCATCCAAATTGGTAGATATGAAGTAAAATTCTAATTATTTACAGATGACATGATACCATATATAGGAAACGCATCACCAAAAAACTATTAGAACTGATAAATGAATTCAGTAAAGTTGCAGGATACAAAATCTATGTACAGAAATCTGTTGCTTTTCTATACACTAATAATGATGCAGCAGAAAGTGAAATTAAGAAAATAATCCCATTTACAATTGCACCAAAACCATAAAATACCTAGGAATAAACTTAACCAAAGAAGTAAAAGACTTATGCTCTGAAAACTATAAAACACTGATGAAAGAAATTCAAGATAATACAAGGAAATGCAAAGACATTCCATGCTCATGGGTTGGAAGAACAAATACTATTAAAATGTCTATACTACCTAGGGTGCCTGGCTGGCTCAGTCAGCAGCACATGTGACTCTTGATCTCGGGAGTTAGAAGTTTGAACCCCACGTTAGATGTAGAGATTGCTTAAAAATCTTAAATAATAAAATGTCTATACTAACAAAATCAATCCACGGAATTAATGCAAACCCTCTCAAAATACTAATATCATTTTTCACAGAACAAAAACAAACTGTCTTAAAGTTTGTACAGAACAACAAAATACCTTGAATAGCCAAAGCAATCTTGAAAAAGAAAAACAAAACTAGAGGTATCACAATTTCAGATTTCAAGTTATATTACAAAGTAGTAGTAATTAAAACAGTATGGTACTGGTATAAAAATAGACACACAGATCAATGGAATAGAGTAGAAACCCCAAATATAAACCTATAATTATATGGTCAATTAATCTTCAACAAAGGAGGAATGAATGTACAATAGGAAAAAGAGAGTCTCTTCAACAAAAGATGTTTGGAAACCTGGACAGTTACACACAGGAGAATGAAATGGGACCACTTTCTTTCACCATACACAAAAATAAACTCAAAATGGATTAAAGACCTAAATGTGAGACCTCAATCTATAAAAAATCCTTGAAGTGCACACAAGCAGTAATTTCTCTTGACACTGACCATAGTTAACATTTTTCTAAATATGTCTCCTGAGGCAGGGGAGTTAAAAGCAAAAATAAACTATTTGGACTATGTCAAAATAAAAAGTTTTTTTTTATTTTGGGGCGCCTAGGTGGCTCAGTGGGTTAGAGTCTCTGCCTTCGACTCAGGTACTGATCCCAGGGTCCTGTGCTTGGCAAGGAGCCTGCTTCCCTTCCTCTCTCTCTGCCTGCCTTTCCTCCTACTTGTGATCTCGGTCAGTCAAATAAATAAATAAAATCTTAAAAAAAAAAAAGTCTCTAAAATGTTTTTGCACAGTGAAGGAAAGAATCCACAAAACGAAAAGACAACCTACTGAACGGGAAAATATATTTGCATATCACATCCAGTAAAGGGTTAGTATTCAAAATATAGAAAGAGTGGGGAGACCTGGGTGGCTCAGTTGGTTAAGCAGCTGCCTTTGGCTCAGGTCATGATCCCAGCGTCCTGGGATTGAGTCCCACATCAGGCTCCTTGCTCAGCAGGGAGCCTGCTTCTCCCTCTGCCTCTGCTGCCACTCTGCCTGCCTGTGCTCTCTCTGACAAATAAATAAATAAAATCTTAAAAAATATATATAGAAAGAGTTGATACAACTCAGAATCCATACAATCCAGTTTAAATGGGCAGAAGACATGAACAGAGATTGCTCCGAAAACATACAGATGCTCAACAGACACATGAAAAGATGCTCAACATCACTTATCATCAAATGACATGTGATATCATTTGGTATCTCCTCACACCTGTCAGAATGGCTAAAATAAAAAACACAAGTAGCAACAATTGTCAGTGAGGATGTGGAGAAAAAGGAACGCTCTTACTCTGTTAGTGAGAATGCAAACTGGCGCAGTCCCTGTTGAAAAGGGTACGATGGTTCCTCAAATAATTAAAAATAGAACTACCCTATGATCCAGTGATCACACTTCTGGATATTTACCCCCAAAATACAAAAACACAAAATCAAAGTGATACAAGACCCCTTCGTTTATTTCAGGATTCCTTAAAATAGCCAAACTAAGGAAGCAGCCCAAGTGTCCATCAACATATGGATAAAGATGTGGTACATATCTACAATGGACTATTTTTCAGTCATAAAACAGAATGAAACCTTGCCATTTGATACAACATGGATGGAGCTAGACAATATATTTCTAAGTGAAATAAGTCAGAGAAAGACAAATACCATATGATTTCATTCATCAGGGGAATTTAAGAAACAAAACAACCAAGCAAAGGGAAAAGAGAGAGACAAACCAAGAAACAGACTCTGAACTATAGAGAACTGATGGTTACCATATGGGAGATGGGTCGGGGTGGAGGGATGGTTGAAATAGGTGATGTGAATTAAAGACTACACTTATTGTAATGGGAAGAAAACCAGACAGAGGAACTGCATAGACATGTTGGCCGTAAGAGGTCAACATGTACGTGAAAACATGCTCAGTATCACTAATCATCAGGGAAATGCAAATCAAAACCACAATAAGATATCATATCACACCTGTTAGGATGACTATTATAAAAAAAAAAAAGAAATAACAAGTGTGGGCAAGGATGTGGAGAAAAGGGAACCCTTAGGTACTATTGGTGAAACTATAAATTGGTGCAGGCATTATGGAAAACAGTATGGAGGCTCTTCAAAAAATTAAAAATAGATTGACCATATGATCTAGCAATTCTGCTGTGGGTTTTTATGTGAAATAAATGAAAACACTATCTGAAAAGGCTTTCACCCCTATGTTCATTGCACTGTAGCATTTTTTACAATAGCCAAGATACAGAACCAACCTAAATGTCCACTGATGGATAAAGAAAATCTGAGATTTACTTTGTTATTATATATAGAGAGATAGATAGATATAGATATATGGATGACCAATAACCAATATATGACCAATATGATAAATAAATATATTTATATGTCTATACTTATATGTGTGTGTGTATAACAAAGAAGGAAATCTTGCTTTTTGCAGTAACATGCATGGACCTTGAGGACATTATGCTAAGTGAAATAAGTCAGACAGAGAAAGAGAAATACTACATGATCTTACTTTTATGTGGAATTAAAAACAAAAAAAAACCAAGCTCACAGATACAAAGAACAGATTGCTTGTTGCCAGAGGCAGAGGGTAGAGGGTGGGCAAAAGGGTGGAAGGTTAAAAAAAAAAATTGTTTCACTGTCTCTATAGTCTTTACTAAAAGTCAGCAGTTAATTGAAGCATTGTTCCCCTGCATGTAATGTTTCTGTGATCTTCCCATTATCTTTTTTCAGCAGTTAGACTATGGTGATTGTACACATGGCTTCTTTATAGTTGCCCTGTGTAGATTTCACTTTCTTTACTCTGTACCTGTCTGTCTTTTACCAAATACAGGAAAATTTTATCTATTATTTACTAAAGTATTTTCTTTGTCTCACTCTTTTTTAAAATAGCTTTTTAAAAAATTTATTTATTTGAGAGAGATTGAGAGCATGAGCAGAGGGAGGGGCACAGAGAGAGAGAGAGGCAGACTCCCTACTGAGCAAGGAGCCTGATGTGGTGTTGAACCCAGGACCTCAAGATCATGGCCTGAGCTGAAGGCAGACGCTTAATTGACTGAACCACCCAGGTGCCCCCCATTTTTTAAACCATTTAAAAAATCTATTTATTTATTTATTTATTTATGAGAAAGAGCACAAGTTGGGGGAGGGGCAGAGGGAGAGAGATTATGTTTCTCTTGAGAATGGGTCACATTTTCCTCGATCTTCAAACTGTATTTTGGACCTTGTAAATGCTACATTTTACAAATTCCAGATTTTAGGGATGCCTGGGTGTCACAGTCGGTTAAGCATCAACTCTTGGTTTCAGTTCAGGCCGTGACCTCAGGGTCATGAGATGGAGTGCCATGTTGGCTCCTTGTTCAGTAAACAGTCTGCTTGAGATTCTCTTTTCTTTTCCCTCTGTCTCCCCCCTCCAACTCATGCTTTTTCTAATAAATAAACCTAAAATGTTTTAAAAATCCAAATTTTGCTGTATCTCTTTAAATAATGGGTTTTGCTATTGTTGCTGTTGTTGTTTTTATATAAACCAATTTTCTTGGACAAACTGTAAACTCTCTTTTAAATGGTAGCTCAAATGTCAGTTCATTTCTTTTCTTCTTAAGCTTAAAGGCTCTCGAAGGCATATATAGTTCAGGGGTCAACCAGAGATCTGGACAGTTTATACACAGAATTTAGGGGCCTCTCTCCATGATGCTCCCCTTTCTCAGATTCCACCTTCCCCTTTCCAGTACCTGGGGTTTCCCTAAACTTTGTCCTGTGGTGCTTTAGACCAGAGAGAGTTGTGTTTTAATCATAGCATATAGAGCTGTGACTTGTCTTTAGGCAAAAAGCTCCAAAAGTGGGTAATTTTTCCTGTGATATTCTTTTCCTGAGTATTTCCAAAATCTGCTTGCTTTTGATTACTCTCCAATGTCCTTAGGTTTTGTGCTTTTGTATTTTGTCCAATTTACAGTAGTCTGTGGGAGGACTGAGTCTGCTAGGAGCTACTAAGCCAAATACCCAATGGTCTATTCTTGTTTTGAATCATATGCTTAGGATAAATTTTCAGAAATGGGATTTGTGGGGGAAAAAAGGTATAAAATTGTATGTTTTATAATTTGCTTGCTCATAGATATTTCTTTTAAAATACTAATATTTAGAGAAACTCATTTAGATTTGCTTAGTCTTGTTTTATTGTTTTAATTTCAAAAAATATTTTATTTGTCAGAGACAGAGAGAGCACAGGCATGGGGAGCAACAGGCAGAGGGAGAAGAAGCAGGCTCCTCTCTAAGCAGGGAGCCCCACACGGGACTCAATCCCAGGACCCTGGGATCATGCCCTGAGCCAAAGGCAGATGTCTAACCAACTGAGCCACCCATACATCCCTGATTGAAGTTTTGTTTTAAGTAGGCTCCATGCCCAGCATGAAGCCCAGTGCCAGGCTTAAGATCAAAATGAGCTGAGATCAGGAGTTGGATGCTTAACTGACTGAGCTACCCAGGCACCCCTGAAATTCTTCTTAAAAGGTGAATGGGTAGCATAAATGTCGGACTCGTAGTTCGACTCAAAGGAAACAGTTCACGGACTGAATGAGAGTTCTCCAAATCTCACACGAGGTGTCCACAGTGACTTAGTTTCAGGATGTTCCAGCTTCAACCTCAAAGGTTGTTGGCCCTAGAACCTTCTACTCTTTAGATTCATGCCCTTGCTGTAGCCTCATGCTAGGCAGAATATATTTCCACAACCCCTCAAAGAAGGACTTCCTTTTAAATTCTGGAAACCAGCCTATTCTCTTTTCCCCATTGGTCATCCTTATTCTGGGCCTGGCCCACAACTGGATTTCCCATCCTAGAACCTGAGAGATTTGGGGTTTGTTCTCCTTTTTTTCTCAGAATGTCATGCAATTCTATGTGACTCTCTCCCTCCTTACTGGAGACTAGCCCTCATACCAAGTAAAGAGGCACTATGTATTAAATAAAAGGCTTGGTTATACCCTTCCCCAGACGGTGAGAACTTGCAGACCCGACATTTACATAACCAAATTTGGACTTGCATCGACATATCAAGGGATTCTGTTTTGTTACATAATACAAACATCTTTGTGTTCCCTCTCTGCCACAAATGTAACAATCCATAACTCAGTGACTTTAAACCATAATCATTTGTTTTTTACTATGTATCTTCAGACTGGCTGAGATTGAAGCTTTATGGTGTGGGCTGGGTCTGAGTTTTCTCCGTGTATTTCTCATTCCCCTTGGACCAGAGGTTGCCTGATTATTCTCATGGCAAAAAGCAAGAGTATAAGAGAAAAGGCTCCAGTGTGCCTTCCTTTTCATTATTTTCATTCTTAACCCACTGGCCAAAGCAAGTCACATGGCCAAGCCCAAAATCAAAGTCCATGGAATCCATTCCATCTATCATGAGGCCACAACAAGGGTGTGCATGTAAAATACTCCTACAGGACAGTGAATAATTGGGACAATAATTCAATCTACTACATTCAAGGTACTACATTTGTATTTCTTTTCTACGTGGTTTTTTAATATTAAGAAATATTCAACAGCTGTTAGAGCATGGAATTTATAGTCAAGTAGACTTGGGTTTCAATCTGCACTCCAGCATTTTGTTAACTACAAGAATTTGTAATAATAATAACCTCACTTCTCTGAATCATGGCTCCTCTTGAATCATCCATAATTCCATCACCATATTTAAACCCTGTAAATATTTTGGTGTGCTTACTTTTTCTAAGTACATTATAATTTTCCCCACAAATTTGTAATAATACAGTGTGTTTTTTTAAAAAAATTAACTTCAAAATAGCATTTCCCCAACAGCAAAAATATTTTGAAAGAATGATTTTTTTCTGCTCCCCTCCCCATTTCTTTCTTTCTTTCTTTCTTTCTTTCTTTCTTTCTTTCTTTCTTTTTTAAAGATTTTATTTATTTATTTGACAGAGAGAGAGATCACAAGCAGGTAGAGAGGCAGGCAGAGAGAGAGAGGAGGAAGCAGGCTCCCGGCTGAGCAGAGAGCCCGATGCGGGGCTCGATCCCAGGACCCTGGGATCATGACCTGACCCGAAGGCAGCGGCTTAACCCACTGAGCCACCCAGGCGCCCCTCTTTCTTTCTTTTTAAAGATTTTATTTATTTATTTGACAGACAGAAATCACAAGTAGGCTGAGAGGCAGGCGGGGCGGGGGGAGGCAGACTCCTTGCTGAGCAGAGAGCCCGATTCAGGGCTCGGTCCCAGGACCCTGAGATCATGACCTGAGCTGAAGGCAGAGGCTTTAACCCAATGAGCCACCCAGGCACCCCCTTCCCCATTTCTTTAAAGACTTTATTCATTCATTTAGAAAGTGCATGCACGCACACACACACACAAGCACAAGCACACATGTGAGCAACAGAAGGGGCAGAGGGAGAAGAATCTCCAGCTGACTCCATGCTGGGCATGAAGCCCAATGTAAGTCTTGATCTCACAACCCTGAGATCATGACCTGAGCTGAAACCAAGAGTCAGATGCTCAAGGACTGAGCCTCTCAGGTGCCCCTGCTCCCCTCCCCAATTCTTGTCAAAGTTAAGACCCTGATGGTGAGGGTATCAGGGGGGTGGTGTGTATCTCAGGTTGTACTCGTGACAGAATCACAGGGAAACCTCATTAAAAATATGGACTCCAAAAGCCCCCAGACTTGCAAAGACAGAACTGGGGCTGGGCTTCAGTCCCCCCACTCCCACCCTCAAGATGGCCTGATTTTCACAGTCTATGAAGAAAAGAAAATAAGTTCCTAAAGGGACCCAAGCCACTCCTACTTTCCACACTGGAAATTGTGGAAACTCAGAATGGTTATCCAAATATTTTAAACCACCTGCCAGTTTCAGGGAAAAGCACAGTTTTCAACTGCCACGTAATTTTTATCATATGGTTGTAACAATTTATTTTCCTTTTGCTGGGCATTCAGGTTCCAATTTGTCCCTATCTCAAGTAAATCATGTTGCAATAAACATATTATACAGAAATCTTTGGCCACATTTCTGATTATTTCCAGTAGAAAGATTCCTAGAAGTGTGATCACTGAACCAAAGGGTATAAACATTTTGAAGGCTCTTGATAAGAACTATGTTGCCAAATTGCTTGACAGAAAGGTTATACCAATTCATTCTCACACAAGCATAATCTTTACATAGTGTTGCTAATGCTTTTAGATAGAACTCCAAAGGGATTATTTTCACTTAGGGTGAGAATGTGAAACTGTCACAGAATAGAACCGAATATGGCACATTTAAATATAAATTTCTTTTAAAAACTGAAGTTGGAAGCAATAAAATCTTTAGATATAAAAATCTGAATGACAAATGGAGGAGAGGAGTAGGAAATAAACCAGAACCTGTGTCAATACACTTCTAAGAAAAGAGGAAAAGAGACAAAACAAGAAAATGAGGTCAAGTTAGAAAATAAGGACAATACAGAGGGGTTTCAGAAACGCACTAAAGGGGGAAACGCCTGTGTTCTAATCAAATGATCATACACACAAGGGATCCAAGGTCTCAGACTACCTCTTAAACTCACACGCTTGCGAGGAGGGTGAAAACACTCAAGATGAAGCTGGCAGCCTGCTGATTCCCCATCATCAGGGTAACCTAAAGGTTATCTGGGCTCTGTTCATGTCTCAGATCAGATGGGCTAGGGCCCCACTATACCCAACCAAGGTCCACAGCCCTAGCAAGCCTTCTGCTAATTTACAAGGGCATTTATTTTGGAAGGCCCCTCTGCCTCCCAGTTCTGGCTCTTCTGAAACCATCTCTGTTCCCCAACATGTCCATATGGTTCCCTGCTCTTCTTTCAACAAGCTGCCACTCACACAGAACATTAGTGTGTTCAAGTTCACCAAGATGTGGGGGCTTGGGGGATGGGTCACATTGCCCATTATGCCACAAAGAGTTTAAGGTTACATTTCAGGCTTTCTGGTTCATAAACATCCTTTTGATCATTCTTCACTGGTTTCTCCCTGGCTTTTACTCCCACAATATCCTACCCCTCCCATCTCTTCACTCCCCCATCCTATAGGGAGCACCTTCTCCCCACCCCGACTCCCAAGAAAAATTAATTTCCTGCTTCTGTAAGTGCAGTCTTCTGGTCCTTGTTGGTTGCCTGAGCCCTAGCCAGCCCTTACGCTGTAGGGGCTTATCATGGTATTTCCTGAAACTAAGACAGCTACTTTCCCAAGAATTCTGCTAATAGATCTCACCCCTGAAAGACACTCCCAGAAGATGCTTAGAGCCAGCCCTCTGCCTTCAGCAGGTAACTGAGACTCAGATTCAATGAACTGTCCCAAATTCTTAAGAATGAAGTGGTGAGAACCAGACTCTAGGTTTTCTGTTTCAAAAGCTGTGCTTTTCCACATCAAATTTATATTTGTCATCGGAAGGCAGCTTTTTTGGCTTCTGAGTTAGTAAACCTACTTAGAGAGCCTTGGTCCCTCATCAAAAGCAGAATTGCTACCACCATTCTTTATGCCTTTTGATTCTGACGGGACTAATTGACAATTCAAAATTAGTTGGACAATTCAAAATTCTTTACTGCTGGATTCAAAAAGTCTGAGAAATGCTCAACTAAATACTATCACAAACCTTGTAGATGCATTGATCACCCACTGCTACCTCACTCTCTTCTCTCCAAAAAGGCAGTGAAGCCAAATGAAAAGCTTCCATGGAGTTGGTCATAATGCTAGTTTTGAAACTTAATCACACTTCCCACTGACTTCCACATCAATTTGATGATGCGTTATCAGAGAAAAAATGCTTTGTGTAAAGAGAAACAATATTCAAGCCCACAGTAAGATTTTATAAGCTAGTTTTTTTTTTTTTTAAAGATAATTTCAGAGAGAGGAGAGAGAGCGCAATAGCAGAGGGATGTGGGAGAGAGAGGAGCAGAGGGACAAGCAGACTCCTTGCTCAGCATGAGCCCCACCCAGGGCTTGATCCTAGGATCCTGAGATTATGACCTCAGCTGAAGTCGAGTTAGATGCTTAACCGACTGAGCCACCCAGGTGGCCCTAGTCTTTTAAAAAATAATCAAAGGGAACCACAATGCATAGTTCTTCTACTGAACCAAAACCAAATCAATATCTTACGAAGTTACAGTAACTCTCTGACTTCTGGCTGGAACACGGCGAAAAGACGCTCACTGGTGTCCTGCCTTTTACATTTAGTCTTTCAGTCCAGCTTGAGTCCAAGATAAACTTCGGTAGAGGCAGGGGTTAGCTATTTTTTTATTTCATTGACATGGTAAGGGCTGTTAATAGGTCTATGTTAGTTGTTCTTTTTAAAACAGCAAGAACCATGAAAAACTGCCTATAGCTGGCTGCTTGTGTGTTATTTAAAATGGGCCATCTGACTAATGGCAAATTTCTGATAAAAACAATTTTCATTTTGACATATTTAGCTGTTCTCTTTGACAATGGATTAGCTAAACAGATCCTCTACTTCTGGAAACCATTTCTGGGGTGATTGCTAAAAATGTCTTTCATATAAAGGAGAGTGATTTTTTATAAGTTATCTAGAAGGGTATATATCCAATTTGTCTAAAATGGGAAAAAATTGGGGCACCTGGATGGTACAGTTTGTTAAGCGTCCAGCTCTTGGTTTCGGCTCAGATCATGATCTCATAGTTGTGAGGTTGAGCCCTGCATTGTGCTCTGTGCTCAGTGCAGAGTCAGCTTGAGATGTTCAATCCTTCTTCCTCTCTGAAATAAATTTTAAAAACTTAAATTCTAAAAATGGGAAAAAATTACAAAATAAATATTTAAAAATTGAGTTACCTGGGATATAAAAAGATACTTCCCATTACAACTAGAATTTAGTCTACCCATTCTAATAACAATGGGTACTGGTTTTTAATATTTAGAAAAGAAAATCTCAAAAACCAATGATCAGACATGGTGCCAATCTTAAAAAAACAAAGCAGTGAGGATTATTCAGTTGAATACACTAAGATGTTCAGTCATGCTTCCTCAAAAACATTGCGCAAACCAGAGATAATTTGCCTGGCTTTGAACAAAAGGAGTCACCAGTGATATTCATCTTATACCAGGTAGATCTGTATTGTATCTTTTCTATCAACATTGCCAGAAAATGCCAACAATGCCAGACTTCTAGAAATTTTGCTTAGGTATATTTTAAAGTCATGCATTTGGTCAATACTTTATTTGGGAAAACTGTAAATTAACAACCCTGGTTTTGAGGCAACAGATCTATTTCTTCCTTGACATGTTCCCCTACCCTCAACCCCATTCCTTTTTATGTGTATGTTGAGAAAACATTAAAATTAAATCTACAATCACAAATATTACTGAATGCCTTCTTTAAACTGGCATTGAGGTTTTAGAAACACAAAAGACAAATTATAAGTGTCCGGTGAGAAGGGCCACAGCCAAGAGGGTTGTGAATAACTGTGACCTATCCTATTTCTAGGGATTACCTGCTGGCTTGTCTAGCTCAAGCTTTTGCCTTTCTAGGTCTAATGGCCATCCTTCATCCCAAATATGACTCACAAATAGCCTCATTTCACTCTGCTGAAGCTGAATCACAGTAAGAGATTTAGTTCTAAGCATCACAAGTTTGCATAGGCAAAGGTGGGTGAGCAGAGTGGTGAACAGTGGACCCAGGTTCATGGTGGGGATGCTGAGGGATGGAGCATCTGAAAGAACTGGAGACCATGATAATTGATGACACTAAAGGGCAAGGAGGAGGAGGCTGTTCTTTGTATCTCTACAATGCATTACCACCAAGAACACTGCCTTGCCTCACGTCCCTGACCCTCAGCTTCTTCATTTATATAACATAAGATGGCGGGCTGGAAGATCTTGCTCTAAATGGCTTTGAGTCTATAATTAGCAGGGAAGCTGATTTCAGCCCAACTCAAGGAGAATCTTTCTTCCAATCAACAAATCTTCTAGTAACAGGCAGCTTCAGGAGGTGGTGCTCCTGCATTGGTTTGGGGCAGAGTTGGGACAATCATCTATCAGGAAGCCTACGGCAGGATCTCATGCATCCCCTGGGAAGATGGACCAGATGACAGCTAAAACCCTTCCCAACTTTGTCTAGAAACTTTTTCTGTTTCAGACAGTTGCCAGGAGAGCAACTCCTACTATAGCAATATTAAAGGGCTCAAAGTTAAGAACCTCAGTAGGAAGAAGGAAAGGAAAAACAGTCTGCAGTAAGAAAGTAATATCCTCATCTGGGTGACAGGCCTGGTGCCAGCTACTTGACATCTTTAAGTTGTAACATCTTGGTATTTCTAAGTTACAACACTTCCATTAGGCATCGTTCTCCTTTTACAAAATGGAATTGAAGCTCAGAGAGGTTAAGCCACTTTATTAAGGCCACAGAGCTAATAAGTGAACGTTGGGAAACTTAATTCTAGGTGTACTGACTTCAAAATAGCATTTTCCACAACGCTTTTCTGTCTCAAAGGAACAGTGTGTAATGGGAGGAGGCAAAGAACATAGAGAAGTAGAATATCAAGGAAACCCAATGCAATTTAAATCAGAAACCATGAGCTAAAGACTAAAGTTCCATGGCCTGTAGGCAGGGGAGAGGCCACTATACCAATAATGAACATTCAGTCATAAAACAAGAGGCTCCTGGTGTTTCTGCTGACACGATTGTTTTAGACTGAATGTTTGTCTCCCTTCCAGAGAATCTGCCAGATTCCCTCACTGGGACTGCCCCCAATCTCTTCAGGCATTTACCACTTTTCGACCTTTATTATAATTACTTGACTCATACTCCCTTAGACCACAGATTCATTTGACTGTTACTTTATCATTTTATTATGTGCTGTACATCTACAGACTTAAATGAATGATACTTTGCTTGGATATCTTCCATGTGCCCCTCCAAATCCACTCTCCACTCTTCCCTGTCCTACTGTGTGCTGGAGGCTGCCGGTTACAAATGGCACTAATGGGCTCCTTTGGCCTCTGCCTTCTGCTTTGGTTCAGCCATTAGGGAGCATAGGCAGGAGTGGGAGAAGACTAAGAGGATACTTACTGCCTCAGCTCCCAACCTGTCATGCCGCAGTGAGCAGTGACTGTGCTCTCCCAAGTGTGAGGTTTCTAGTAGGTAGTCTGCCTGTCTTGTAGCTCTCTTGATTCCATTACGTTTTCCCTCCCTCCCATCACGCTCAAGCCAAGCTCCTTGTTGCTGCTTGTGGCAGGTTGCTTCACCAGCCCTGGTTTGTGCCACCTAACTCCACCCAGACTTCCACATGGTCCTTCATTAGATTTCCAATCACCCTGAGTGTGACACATTTCTCACCAGGACCTAGACTGAGATACGTACTTCAAAGCCTCATTAAAAACGAAGGAAGGATGGAAGGAAGAAAAGAAGGAAAAAGGAAGGAAGGCTGCCCTCTCGTACTTGTGGTTCTTTCCTTTGGCAGTTATCTATGTATTCGTAACTAATTTGCTTATACTATTCCTCGATTTATCAATTCTGTCCATTATCTCATCATCATCCCCTCAAGGCCAATGACTTTGAACTCTTCCTCAGCTTCCTCTTTCCAACACAGAAACCAATGTCTTTTGTTAAATGAGATTGGTGAATAAAAAGGCAGCCTTTGTTCTTAGATATGATGATTCAACACCAAAAAGATGTCGATTATCCTAAGATAATTCATAATATAATGTTATCTCAATAAAATACCAACGTTTTAGGGAGCTTGACAAGCTGGTACTAAACTGCATATGGAGAAACAAACATGCAACAACAGCCAGGAAAACACTTAAAAAGAAAGAACAAATGAAAGAAAAGAAAAAAGGCACAAGGGGGACTATGCATACTGGACATGAAAACATACTATAAAGTCTTTCTAACTAAACAGTGGGCTATGGGCAAATGAATAGACCAATAGAAAAAGAAGTCCACACATAGAACCAAGTACTTATGAAACTTTAGTATGTGATAAAGTTGGCGTCTCAAAATACCTGGCTAAAAGGATTTTTAAATAAATAGTACTGGAACAACCAGTTAGCTGCTTGGAAAAAAAGGTAAAATTAGATCCATACCTCATACCACACACAAGAACAAATTCTAAATGGATCTAAATATAAAAGCCACGCAAATTTTATTTTAAAAAACGAGCAAATTCCTCTTTAACCTGGGTATAAAGGAAAGCTAACTCAGAATCAAATGGAATGCAAGAAAAGACTAATAAACTTTACTAGGTAAAAGCAAAAATTTCTGCATGGGAAATAAACACTATAAACAAAGTCAAAGATAATTAAAATTGGGAAGAAAATATTTGCAACATGTATCACAGATAAAGGGCTTCTATTTCTTTCATTTAAGTAACTCATAATAAAAATTGAGGAAAAACAGGGGAGCCTGGGTGGCTCAGTGGGTTAAGCCTTTGCCTTCAGCTCAGGTCATGGTCTCAGGGTCCTGGGATCGAGCTCCATATCAGGCTCTGTGCCCAGCAGGGAGCCTGCTTCCCCCCTCTTTCTCTGCCTACCTCTCTGCCTATTTGTGATCTCTGTCAGATAAATAAATAAAATCTTTTTAAAAATGTGAGGAGAAACATAGATCAAAACCCAAAGAACAGGTAAAAGACATGAACTGAAAACACACCCCCAAAAAGGAAATAAAGGTGGTTCATTTTTTTTTTTTAAGAAAATAAAGGTGGTTCTTAAACATATGAAAAGAAGTTTCTTCTCACTCATAATAAGAGAGATACCATTTCTCACCTATCAGACTGGGGAAAAATAAAAAGTAGAATCATATACCTTGTTGGCAGGGTGTAGGGAAACAGGCACGCTTATATATTGCTGGTGAGAAGGCAAATTGGTATAACCTTCATGGAGAAAGATTTCATAATGTTTATTTAAAACACACACATGTGCACACATATATAATCTTTTGACCTAGCAATTCCACCAAGAATTTACCCTGAAGATAAACCCCAACAACACAAAAATACATATGTATAGGTTATTTATAGCATCACTGTTTGCAAAACTAAAAACTCCTGGAAACCACTGACAGACACATATATATGGCATATGAGGAGTAGGCAGTTGTTAAATAAAAAAGAATGAGAAAGACCTCTGTGAACTGGTGTGGAGTGATTTCCACAATATATTAAGAGAAGAAATCAAAGTGCAAAAGAGTATCTGCAGTATGTCTTTCTGTTGGAAAAAGGAGGAATAAGAAAACATACATGTATATGTTCATGTGTGCAAAAGGAAACACAGGAAAGATAACCAGAAGTTATTAAGACTGGTTACTCTGGGGAAACAGACTATTTTTTTAAAAATATTTTATTTAGTTATTTGAGAGGGGGAGGGAGAGAGAGAGAGAGAGCACAGGAGCATGGACGGGAGTGGGGCAGAAGGAGAAGCAGACTCCCTGCTGAGCAGGGAGCCAGATACAGGGCTCAATCCCAGGACCCTGGGATCATGACCTGAGCTGAAGGTATATGCTTAACTGACAAAGCCACCCAGGCTCCCCAAGAAACAGACTCTTAACTATAGAAAATAATTTAATGGTTACCAGAGGAGAGGTTGGGAGGGGGGTGGATTAAATAGGTGATGGCTATTAAGGAACACACTTGTGATGAGCACCGGGTAACATATGGAATGTTGAATCACTATATTGTACACCTAAAACTAATATAACTCTGTACGTTAACTGGAATTTAAAAAAAAAAAACTTAAAAAAAAGAAAAGACTGGTTACTTCAAGGGGTTGGGTGGGAATGAGTTGGATATAATAGAAGGAATGGAAAAGGGGTGAAAATCATCTGACTATATCTTCTGTGTTTTGGAATCATGTTAATTTTTTAAATAATCAAAACAGGGGCACCTGGGTGGCTCAGTGGGTTAAACCTCTGCCTTCTGCTCAAATCATGGTCTTGGGATCCTGGGATCAAGCCCCACATCGGACTCTGCTCAGCGGGGAGCCTGCTTCCCCCTCTTTCTGTCTGCCTCTCTACCTACTTGTGATCTCTCTGTCTCTCTCTGTTAAATAAATAAAAAAAAACATTAAAAAAATAAATTCTCAAAACAACAACAAAGAGAAAAAAATTAACAAGTATGGGGGAGACTAAAATGTACAAAACAAATGAACCAATCGAATTTCAAATAAATAAAATAACTAACACTGAAGGGGGAAATAAAACACAAGTAACTTTTGAACACTGTAATTGGGCCCTATACTCTCAGGCTTAACACAAAAAAACCTCTAAACTAATATTAGGTAACAGGAGCCCAGTTAACAGCCACCTCTTTTTTCCCACAGAAGCATGGATTAGCAATTCTGTGTATTCTGGGTCTGAGCAAATAAGTAAATATATTGTGGACAATGGGAACTGGGTTTCTCACTGTTGAGTTACAAATAGGAAAAGTGGGAGGGAAGAGAAAATGACTCCTATAGTGTTTCACTGGAATCAGAAGTATTGGTATGAACTTGTGATTTTTTAAGAAGATTTTTATTTATTTATTTGAGAGAAAGAGATAGCACATGAGACAGGGTGGGACAGAGGGAGAAGCAGACTCCCTGCTGAACAGGAAACCCAACATGGGGCAACCATCCCAGGACCCCAAGATCATGGCCTGAGCTGAAGGCAGATGCTTAACCAATGGAGCCACCCAGGCACCCCTGCTGACTTTTTTTTAAAGATTTTATTTACTTATTTGACAGAGATCACAAGTAGGCAGAGAGGCAGGTGGGGTGGGTGGGGGGGAAGCAGGCTCCCTGCTGACCAGAGAGCCTGATGTGGGGCTTGATCCCAGGACTCTGGGATCATGACCTGAGCTGAAGGCAGAGGCTTAACCCACTGAGCCACCCAGGTGCCTCTTCCCAACCCCCCAGTGATTTTTAATGTAGTAATACCCTGGCAAATATAGACAGGAATAGATCGGCATGTGTATCCACATAATCTATCTCCTAGCCTTTTTGGTTGAGAGGGCCTAGAATCAACAATATCCCCGCAGCAATGAGCATATCTAGCATGCAGATGTTTGTTTCTAAATACTGTTCTCTACTAAAGAAGCATCAGGGCACCCTAGGTAAATGACTGATTAAAGGACTGAGGCAGAGAAAGTGCAAACCAGGAACAATGCCAGAAGTTCACATTAGCTCTTACTGGCTAAAAGTGGGACAATCTGAGCAGAAAAATACTTAATGGTAGTAAAAGTTTATAACAGTTTGAATAACATATGCATCCACACTGATAGATTTAATGGGGGAAAGGGGAAAGCTCTTCCTTTCAGTAGAAAGCCAACTAATACAAAAGGAATGATGAAATTAGGATCACCATTTGGTAACCATTAGTCTAGGCAAGAATCAACAATTGATACTAAAGCTAGTGGTTGAACTTTTGAGGAATAATTGAGTATCTACCATTTCAAAGTATCTCCCTAAGAGATACTTAGTAACTTTATAACAGAGAAACCTGGCATACACACCACTTTCAGTAAATGAGCAAAATTTGTATCACCAAAGTTAGTAATGGGACAAATCAGCATCATATGCCTATTGACACCAGGTACAGTATCACTGCTACGGTGTTCCTGCAAGAAAATCTACAACTAATCATCTAATCACAAGGAGACATCAAACAAACCCAAATTGAAGGGCATTCCAAATAAGCTGTTTTTATTTTTAAATCAATAATGTCAATGTCATGAAAAACAAAAGACTAAGGAAATGTCTAGAATAAAAGAAATAGACAAAACAGTGAAATGCAACAAATGATTTGGGATTTTCTCTTGCTCTAAAACACATTTGGTGAAATCTGATTAAGGTTTATAGATAGTTGTGTTGTTTATTTCCTAGTTTTGACAATTACAGTGGGGTTATATAAACACTACTCTTTTCTTTTTAAAGGGCAGTTTTAAATTTTTTTTAAAAGCTTTTATTTATTTGAGAGAGAGAGACAGACAGACAGCATGAGCAGGGGGATGGCCAGAGGGAGAAGGAGACCGACTCGGGGCTTGATCCCAAGACCCTGAGATCATGACCTGAGCCAAAGGCAGATGCTTAACAGACTGAGCCACCCCAAGTGCCCAAGACTGCTGTTTTTTAAAAGTAGATGTAAACTGATGTTTTTAGGCATAAGGGGACATCCTGCCCACAGTTTATGCTACTCTTCAAATAGAGAAAAGGTTAAAACAAATGTGATAAGATGTTAACATTTGGGGATCTGGGTAAATGGTATATAGGACTTCTTTGTACTATTCATACAACCCTCTTAGAAGTCCAACATTACATATATATGTTATATATGCTATATACATGTTATATACATTTATAAATTTACATGTATATATATAAACATACAAATATAATTTTCCATATGTATAAAACAATTTTTAGTTTTTAAAACATGTAGATTCCTGGGCTCAGCTCTGAAATTTTTGGTTTAGGATTTTTAGTAATGGGTCTTGGGAATCTGTATTTTTAACATTTTTCTGGTGGTTATGATGCTTAATCTGGTTTGAGAATCATTCCCTACCAGATAAAGGAATAAAAAATTTACTACTAAAGAGGTAAAAAAGAACAAACCATTTACCTACCATCCAGCTTTAAAAACAAAACCAAAACCAGTTATAACAGAAAATGTGTGCCTCTCCATCTCCTATTCTGTTTTCCCCTTGCAGAGGTAATCATCCCAAATTTGAAGTTTGTCTTTCCAATGCATGCTTTTATACATTTATACCATATAAATATGTTCATATCAGCAATGGATTTTCCACATTTTCAAACTTTATAAGCAGCTTATAATAAATACTCCTACCTACAATGTAACTTTTCATTCAGCATGATATAGTTTGATCTTTAACATTGATACAAGTAGCCAATCATTGATTTCATTGAGAAGACAGGAAAAAATTGATTCCAGAAGAAATGAATAACATGCATATTCTTTGACCTGATGTATAATATTCAATTTTTGACTATACCACAATTTTAAAAATCTTTTTTTTTTTTTAGATTTTATTTATTAGAGAGGGCACATGTGCTTGAGAGGGGGAGGGATGGGGGGAGGGAAACGGTAAGGGGGAGGGAGAGGGAGAGGATCTCAAGCAGACTCCTCTCTGAGCACAACGCCTGATGCAGGGCTGGATCCCACACCCCTGATATCATGACCTGAGCCAAAACTAAGAGTCAGACACTTAACCCACTAAGTCACACAGGTGCCCCTAAAAATCCATTTTCTTGATGATGGAGCTGGGTTCCAGTTTTTCACTATCCTAGTGTGATAATGAACCTTGGATATGCTTATACACATGCAGAATTTCACTAGAGGAGAAACTGATAGGCCACACAGGGTGTGCATGTTTATTCATTTTCTCTGGATTCATCAGTTTTCCCCTCTTTTTTGGAATCATGCATGGTCATCATAAGAATAGAAGAGAAAGCAGGGTCTATGGGCATAGATGCAGATATGAGGGTTTGATAGAATTTGTTGAAGTATTCTTCTCATTGTTTCTATTTTCTCAGTGAAACAGAAAGCAAGGTGATTGAGAGCTAGGGTGGGTGAGGAGCCACTGGAGATTAGAGGATGTGAAGAGAGGTGAGATGATAGGTAAAGGCCATCTAGGAGAATGGGAGACACTGCCAGGGAGTGCGAAGACCCTAGATCGCCAGTTTCACTAGATACTGACAAATTGTTCTTTAGAGGAATTGTACCAGTGTACACTCTTGCTGGCAATGGATATCTGTTTCTGATGCTATACACCTTCACCAATCCCTGTACTCAGAATTTTATAATTTTTGCCAAGTTAATGTTTGTGAATGGTTTTAATTTCTCAATTACTCATGAATTGAGCTTACTGTCCATTTGTTTCATCTTCTGTGAATTAGTCCATTCGTATTCCTTCCGATTTTTCTAACAGCTGTCTTTCTCTAATTTGTAAGTTCTCTTTATAAAGTTTGGATAATATATCAATGTTTACATTATGGCTATACAAATATTTTCACTGTTGAGCCTATGACCACTGCTTCTTTCTTGTATGACCATGTATTTTTCCTAGAGTTAATGATTTCATTTTCCATCACCTAGTTTTCCACATACATATGTTTTTTTCCAAATGCTCCAACATGCCTGGCATCTGATCAGAAATAATTACTATGCATTCATATAGAAGTTCCATTTTTTTTCCCCATAAAGTCTTCTCTTTCTTAGCCATCTATCTTCTTGTTCCAATCTGTGCTGGTTGCTCTTTGGAAACCTGCACTGGTGGCATTTTCTATTCACAATCTCCTGGGTTGGATTCCACGTTCCCAAATCTCCTATTTTCCTCTTCCACGGTTTTGCTGGTCCTTATCCTCCAGCTTCCCCCCAATGGGGACATAGCTGAATCTATGCATCTGAATCTATGCATTTTTCCCCCCAAGTCAACTCTATGCCCAATGTGGTACTCAAACTCAGGACTTCAAGATCAAGAACTGCATGCTCTACTGACTGAGCCAGGCAGGGGACCCCTGCTCTTGACTTTTCATGCTGTGCCTTCAATAAACTCTTCAATCTGAAGATCCGTATCTTTGATTCTGCAAAACTTTTTCTTGTTATTTTTTGGTAGGGGACATTATTTTCTCTGTTCTCTTTTTCTCAAACTTAGTTCTGAATCAACATTTGAATTTGAATTTAGGTGTGGAGCAGATGCTTTCTTACATTTCTGTGCCTTTGCAATTGTTACTTCTTCTGCCTAGCATGCATTTCCTTTCACTCCTTCTCCTATCCTAGCATATCCCTGCTTATCTTTCAAAACCCATTCCTGATATCAGCTCTTCCATGATGATCCTCTCCCTGACCCTAGCTGAATGAGATGGTCTTTCCTCTATGCCTCCAAAGTCTATTATGGCACCTCTAAAGGCATACCATAATGCGTTCATACATCGGTTTCCCCTACTGGTCATAAACTCTTTGAGAGCAGGACAATGTTTATACATTTCTGTATCCTCAGTGCCTAACATTTCCTCCTCCCACCTGTCAAGGACCATGCAAGACAGGTACCATCTCATACATCTTCATTTAATCCATAGAGCAAATCTTAGGTAGTAATTGCTTATGCAACAATTATTACCTGAGCTTCTACTACAGGCAAGGTTTGCTACTTGGCCAAAGAATGAAAAAAACAAAATCTCATTTCTCCTGAAAGTCACCATAGAGAAGCCTTTTTTTTTTTTCCCTTGTGTAATTTTTGAAAATTGACATTTAATTCACATAACAAAAATTCACCTGTTTAAAATGCACACTTCAGAGGCGCCTGGGTGGCTCAATGGGTTAAGCCGCTGCCTTCCGCTCAGGTCCTGATCTCAGGGTCCTGGGATCAAGTCCCGCATCGGGCTCTCTGCTTAGCAGGGAGCCTGCTTCCCTCTCTATCTCTGCCTGGCTCTCTGCCTACTTGTGATCTCTGTCAAATAAATAAGTAAAATTTAAAAAAAATGCACACTTCAATGGTTTTTAGGCTATTCACAAAATCATGGAAATCACCAATAGAAAAAATACTTTATATCTGTATGAAGCTCTGTGTGTATACTGGGGTCAAGTTAGAGGAGGAGGCAATTTACCAGGGGAAAATTTTCCAGGAAAAGGAGAGTATGTGCAAAGAAGTAGAGCTCTGAGAGCCTAGTATTTGGAAAAATATGAAAAATACAGAGAAGCCGGAGTTTATGTTGAGGTAGGAAGTGAGATTATTTTACAAATGAGGAATCTGAAGTTCAGAGAGGTGAATTAATTCAACTAAGGTCAGACAAATTTTCTCCTGCTAACTCAAGAAAAGGTATCTAAAGGTTTACTCTACGACCACCAAATCATCCCCATTGAGTAAGCTGACACCACAAACACTGATTTGGCTCCAACTACATTTTTTCCCCCAGCCTTCCAGCAAACAGGCCTCATTTTCCCTCCCAAATCCTTGTATTATCTAGCACCACTGGCCATACAGACCACCTTCACTAGTTGAGCAGAAACATTTTCACCATGGTTTTATAAATTCAAACAGTTAAGGCAGCCAAAGTGATGCTATCAGAAGGTGTTCTGTCCCTGGACAAAAATATTTTGGTCATGGAAGTCCAAGGAGCACCAGGTTGGCTTGGTTGGAAAAGCCTCTGACTCTTGATCTTGGAGTTGTTAAGTTTGAGCCCCAGGTTGGGTATAGAGATTACTTAAAAAAGAAGGAAAGAAAGAAAGACAGTCCAAATTGAAGACCTAACACTTCTTCATAGGCTCTTTGTTTAGCGAGACTATATGTTACCAGTCATGTTTCAAGCTCTGCATGACCAGGAAGAAATTCTACTTTCCTGGGCCTCAGTTTTCCTATCTGCAAAGTAACCTTAAGAAAACTTGTCCCAGCTACCCTACTGTGGATCCTGCCCAAAGCAATCACTGAGAAACCATGAGGATCTGTACTGCCTTCAATGTTCTTAAGGAAAAGGTTAATATGCCTAATAGAAAAATGTCTCCAAATTTCTTACCTCAGTTAAACATTCATAAAATCTTAGCTTAGTAGGCTTAAGTTCAGTCCATATCTATTTCCATTTCAAACCTCTGGGAGGGGATGAGTTAGGTGAACTCAGGAGAAAACAGGCAGAAAAGTCTGGATTTCTGGTTTTGCATTTGGAGGCTGTCCCCTTCTGTCTCATGTGAGAGAGCAACTCTGCATTCAAAGGTAAGGAACTGTGGGGGCTACAAATCAGAGGAATGGTGGTAACTGTCCTCCACCACACTATTTAAAGACTTCTGCAGCACCATGGTTTATAGACCCGTGGCAGAATAGAAGACACAACTGCAGCAACGAGCAGTTATTTCTCAGAAAAAAAAATTGAAAGTGACCAGGTAAGACATGGCATAAGAGTTCACTAGAAGCCACCTTGGCCAAGAATCTTTAGATGCTTGCTGCCCACTAAAGAAGCCATGCTAAAATGTTTGTGGTTTTGCAGTAGGACCAAGGAATTGATATGCCTGAAAATATCACAGAACAAAAAACAGCTTTACTTTTTACTTTCAGAGAAGAATGAGACCAATACCCCTGCCACTCTCATTTCTCTTTCAGAAGGTGCAAATTTGGATTATTGGAAATAAAATGAGCAAACACTGTCCTATAATACAAAGGTGACTATATTAACTAGGGGTATTTGTGTGAACAATCTGAAGATCACTACCTCTGGATCTGCTGAGGTTTATACACACACACTAGTTTTCATTTGTGGTTCTCCAGTACATTTTGGTAGGGAAACATCCATACCTAGTTTGCCTATTAGTTTGGGAAATAATGGCAAAGTCCATTCCCAACTCCAGAAGCAATGCAATCCAATCGTTTTTTAGAGAGAGGAACTATGTTAATATTTGAGACTACAGTCAGAATTCAAATAACTGCAATATCTAGTTATACATTATTTTTCCTGCGGACAACTAATTATTTAAGAACTCCCTCTACCAAAGTATTTTGAAGTTTTGTTTTTTTTTAAGATTTTACCCATTTATTTGACAGAGAGAGAGAGAGATCACAAGTAGGCAGAGAGGCAGGCAGAGAGCCTGGCGGCTGCGGGGGGGAGGGGGGGCTTGATCCCAGGACCCTGAGATTATGACCTGAGCTGAAGGCAGAGGCTCAACCCACTGAGCCA
This sequence comes from Mustela nigripes, assembly GCF_022355385.1. Lineage (NCBI taxonomy): Eukaryota > Metazoa > Chordata > Mammalia > Carnivora > Mustelidae > Mustela > Mustela nigripes. The sequence continues at coordinate 111,466,312 of NC_081558.1, forward strand.
CCCAGGTGCCCCCAAAGAAAGTATTTTAAAGCTCATTAGTTCCTAAGAAGAGCATTATGTGTGTGAGCACTGGGTCTCTACAAACTACTCAGTCCCCCTTCATAGAGACTTCACAACAGCCCTGCAAGGATTGGTTGTTTTATTCCAAGCCACACAGCTAGGGAAAGAAAGGAAGGTTTGAGTCCTATGCCTATGGGGCCTTCCACCTGCCAGTGCGTCCCAAACAAGAATCACCTGGGAGCACTTAAGGAAAATAAAAAAATCCAGGCTCTCAGACTCAGTCTGCAAAGGGGCCTGGAAACAAGCATATTTATTTGCTTATTTTTAAACAAGCCGCGCTCCCTCCACCCTCTTTGTCAACAGGAACGACAGTACTTCACGACCCAGCCAGGAGATCTGAACCTGTTTCATCTTCACCGAGAGATCCCCAATGTCCTCAAGAACTGTTTGTTATTCCTCAAGTCAAACCATCACCACCGCTAAGGTCCCCCAGAAGTCCAGATCTTGGAATCTTCTGCCCCTTGTTCACCTCTGAATCCTGCCAATTTTTTTTTTCCCCCTGCCCTGTGTAATTTCATTTCCTGGCTGGGCTCTAACCACCAGACTTCCAGCCGGGCCCCGGAACTCCCAACAGCCTCCAGCCCTTCTGGCTCCTTCCCTAGCCCCTCGGCTCGGGCTGCTATCATCCCAACCCTGCCTCTTCCGTCGGTCACGTTGTTTCCTCCGCTTGGAAGGACCTCTTTCCTCCCCGGGCCCTTCCCAATGCTCGGGGAACTCCTACACAGCCCGAGCGCCTCCGCTTCCAACTACCCTCGCCTCCCACCAAGCCAGCTCTGGGATCAAACCCGGCCTCGGAGCCCGGCACCGAGCGTCGGTCCTCCCGGCCGCAGCCCCTGCCCCCTCCCCGCTGGCCTCCCCACCCGCCACCTGGCTTCGCAGCGGCCGCTCGGGAAGCCCTCGGCACTTCCCAGAATAGAGAGCAGCTGCCAACGTCAGGCTGCCGCCCGCCGCGGGGTTCCGGGCGCATGGGGTGCGGGCGGAGGGGACGTGACTCCGTTCTGGCCTTCCGTCTCCCCCCAGCGGGCCGGGAAACTGAGGCCCAAAGCCAGCGGCAACTTCCCCAGGGTGCGCAGTCTGCGAGGGCCCGGCCGGTCCCGGGCCCCAGGCGTCCCGACTCCTGTCCGCGATCCCTCGACCACACGCGCCGCCCGGTCGCCCGGGAGAGCCGGGCGGGGAGCGGGTCTCTGAAAGAGCGCTCCGCCAGGGACCGCGCAGGGCGCCAGACGCGGCCAACTCGCCGCCAAAGTTGCCTCCCAGCCTGCCCTCGCCTCTCACCTCCGAGACACACCTTCCCGCGGGCCCTGGCAGTCGCACTCTCACATCCGGTCCACCTTGCGCACACCCCTCTCGGAGCTCTCCCACTGCCCCTCTCCCTCCCACGTCTGCGGCTCGCGGCCGCTCCCCCGCGCCCCCTCGCGCACTCCCACCCGCGCCCGGGGCGCGCCTTCCCCGCCCCGCCGCACGCCTGGCCTCCGCGCCGCGCCCGCCGGGGCTTCTGGCGCCCGGGAGCCCCAGCCCCGGGCGTCGACCCGCTTCCGCCCGCCCGGCGGGAGGCAGAAGCCCGGGTAGCCGTGCGGGGGGCTCGGGGCTCGGCGGCGCGGGGCGGGGAGGGGGCGCTCGCTCGCTCACTCTCGGCTGCGCACACGCCCGTACAAACTCTCACACAGACACACGCGGGGTGCGCTGCCGCCGCCCGCCGCTGCTCCTCCTCCCGCCACCGCCTTGAGAGGGAGAGAGAGAGAGAGGGAGGCAGAGAGAGCGCTTTGTCCGCGCGCCGCCGCCCGGCCCGGGACTCTGCCCCGAGGAGGCAGCCGCGCCGAGTCCCCGCCTCCGCCTCTGCCCCCGGGCGGGCCGGGCCGGCCGCGGTGGGGGGAGCCAGGCTGAGGGTGGGGGTGGGTGGCGGGCGGGCGGAGGGCGGGGAGGGGGGGCGGAGGAGGAGGAGGAGAGACGAGGGCAGCGGAGGAGGCGAGGAGCGCCGGGTACCGGGCCGGGGGAGCCGCGGGCTCTCGGGGAAGAGACGGATGATGAACAAGCTTTACATCGGGAACCTGAGCCCCGCCGTCACCGCCGACGACCTCCGGCAGCTCTTCGGGGACAGGAAGCTGCCCCTGGCGGGACAGGTCCTGCTCAAGTCCGGCTACGCCTTCGTGGACTACCCCGACCAGAACTGGGCCATCCGCGCCATCGAGACCCTCTCGGGTAAGCAGTCGCCGCTACCCCCCTCCCCCCGCCTCGCCCAGCTCAGGCCGGGACGGCGCCCGGAGGGAGGCCGAGCCCTGCGGGCGGCGCCCGGCAGGGGCTCCCTCGCCCGCACCCTCACTTCCACGCACCAGACCCTCAACTCTCGCCGCCGGCCGGATCCCGGGACGGCCCTCTCCCCTCCCCCCACCACTCCGGACTCACCCCCTGCCCTCCCAGCCGCAGCCCGGGGGCGACCCCCGAGCCGCTCCGAGGGTGCCCAGGGCTCGCTCGCTCTCTGGGGGCACCCTTCCTCCCCCTGGCTCCCCGAGCTGCTCTCCAGAGTTTCCCCACCCCCATCCTCAGAGAGCCCCCGTCCCCTCTCTTCCCTGACCTTCCCGTCACCCCCTTTGTCAGGGACCCCCTCCAAATCCTGCATCTCTTTCTCCCTTGACCGGACCTTACCCTTTTCCGTGCCTCGTGCCCGGGACCTCTCGCCCTCTGGCGTTCCCTGAGCCGCACTCTCCTTTCAAGCCCCCCTCCCCACCTCGCCTCGCGGTCCCCCACTTTCGGCACCCCCTCGGCGCCACCCTGATGATCCCCTCCGAGGTTTTGGGGCTTCCCCAACCCCAGCCCCTGCACGACGGCACATCTCTCCAGGTCCTCTCCCGAACCTCAGTCCCCTCTCGCTCGTCTCTCAAGCGCTCCTATTTTTCTCTGAATTTTTTGTCCGATTTTATTGAGAAGAACTCGGGGCTGGGGGCTTTCCGCCGTCCGTCCCCCCGCCTCCCGCTCGGCCAGAAGCACCTTTTTACGAGGTGCCCTGTCTCAACTCGGTGGGGGCCCGGGCTGAGAACCGGGAAAGAGGCGACCGGGGGGCCCGCGAGAGCGCTGGAGCCCAGACGGGAGACGGAGAGCGACACACACACACTCGCGCGCGCGCGCACTCACCAACTCTCCCTCTCGCACACGCACCGCTCGGAGCCGCGCTCGCCCCCGGGCCGGGAGCCTGCGCCCCCCGAATCCCGGCCCGGCGGGAGCCCCTTCCCCACTGGCGAGTGGGGTGGGGGCGGGGCGGCAGCGAGGCCAAGGTGACACCCAGGAGCCGGCCGGGACTGGACTCTCGTAGAAGCGGTCCCCCGGGTGGTGGGGGGGCAGGAGGAGAGGGTCGGTGCGTCTTCTCGGGGCCACCGGGTGGAGAGGGCAGGGAGGGGAGCGCAGCGGAGCCTTCGGGGCGCGGGTTAGCGGTATGGAGAAGTGGGGGCCGGGAGAGGAGCGGGGCCGCGCCAGCCCTGCAGCTTGAGTTTCAAATGAGCTCATCCTTTCAAATTGGCGCCGCTCTTTATTAAATTTGTTTTTCCGGTAGTGCCACCCACAGCTATACCTGAGGTCGGATCCGGGCTCGCGCCCTTCCCACCTCGTCCCAAGACTGGGGGCGCCCACCTTGCTTCCCACTGGGAACCAAGTTTGCCCAGCTGGAGCCGGGTAGGAGACCCCTGGAGGGCGCCCGAAGGCGGAGCCCGAGCGTAGAGTTCTGTGCGTGCCCCTCCTAGACCCCCGCCGGTTTTTATCTAAGGAAGGTTCTGAGTGCTTTAATTTCTGTTTTAAAGGTAAAGTGGAATTGCATGGGAAAATCATGGAAGTTGATTACTCAGTCTCTAAAAAGCTCAGGTAAATATCTTTTACTTAGTTATTTTGTGATACGGCTTACGTAAAAATACAAAAATACGCTCCGTTTTAAAAAATGTGCCTTTATAGTTTAAAAAAGGGCTTTTGTTTGTTTTGTTAGTGGAGATAACACAGTTTAGAAAGTTACACTTTTTACTTTCATTATATAAGGTGTTGACTGTGCTTGGGAATATATGGTGCCTTATTGGGGGTGAGGGGTGGCGAACCCTAGCTGTGTGAAATTCGCTGGGACCGTTAAACTTGTTTATCAAAACTTGCCTCCCACCCCTACCCCCAGCACAGTGGCAACAAATGCTTGTCAAGACTTCCTGTGAGATGTTAAGAGTAAATATTTACTTTGTCAGCTAAATTGCTTAACTAAACTTCGCGATTAATTAGGTTTTTTTTTTTTTAAAGATAGCTCAACGTTGAATAATAAAATAATTCAGTAAGGGGGTCAATATTTTGCATAGCACTCTAAAGAAGAAGGTTGTTTGGATTGGATGGCAGCTAAAAAGCCAGACTTTTTTAGTCAGTGAGACTATTGACTATTGCTTCTGAGCGTTTTGTTGTTGTTGCTTTTAAGATATGTTTGAGGCTGAACAAGAATTTTTGTGAAATCTGTAGGTTATATTTAAGTGCACTGTTGTTAATAAAAGAGTAAAGAGCTTTGTGGAAGTTGGATTTCTCCACAGTGATTTGCCTACGTGAGAAATATCTATGAGGAGAGAATGAGGGAGAACATCTTTGTTTAAAGTTTATTGTGGACTTTAAATCGGGCCCTTTATTACTCATTCTAGATTCTTTTTCTCCCATGTGTCGTAACTTAGTTTATATCCCATTCACATACATTTCTTCACCATTAGTCATTAAGTAGCTGGATTGAAAACTCTAAGTGAAGTCTTTGATTTACCACCTTTACAATTTGTGATACTCAACAGTGTAACCACTAACTTGATTTTTACCAGGATTGAATAAATTTTAAAACAAACTGACTAATTTTATAAATACTTAGATGTTTTGTTAAAGAGGTTTTAAAAACTGTGGGCGTCTTTTCAGATACTTTTATTTTAACTAAGCAACAGAATATCTTTTGTTTGCAAATGATTCTGTGAGGTGTCACAAAGCTACTGACTTTAGAAAAAGGCAAAAGTTATGATTTGCAGCTTCATGTGTAATATTAAGCTAGTTCTTCTCTCCAGGAACAGATGTAATGTGTAACTGGTTTTTCAGTTAAGTGTTTTAATTTGTAAACTTTTCTATAATTTTTTTTTTTTTGCCTGAGAAATTCAAGTTCAAACTTTCTGATATATTAAGTACTTATTGTAATTTAAATTACTCATCTTACAGTACTTGAAAATTTGATGAATATATTGAGTAAGGCTTGTAAAAAGCACCTATAATATTTGATGGGCTATTATTCTATAAATGCCTGATTCTATGGGCTGTATGTGCTGGGGGTATAGCTGTTTTATAACCCTTTTTGGGTTATAATTAATAAAAATCACTTGAATTTTAACTTTGTTTACTTGGTGTCTCATTTCATGTTGCAAAGTACATTATTTCATGTTGCAATGTAAGTGAAATACTAAAGCATCTGAAGTTATTAACTTATCCTGAGCCTGCTCACAAATAAACTTCTAAACTTTTTCTTTCAAAATGAAGAGGTTATTTATTATTAGCCAGAGTATCATTTAGGTAGTTTTGCTGTGTTTATGTAAGAGTTCAGAATTAAAAGCATTCCCAATTCTTTAGTATTAATTAAATAAAGAGCGAACTAGGACTTACATAGTCCTATTAGTACATGATTTCTTTGAACATGTGGGCGATGTGAAATACCTAGGAGGTAGATTAAATACGCTGTGTATGATTCACTACACTGAAGACGTCTGACATACCAAATGTATGCATAAGCTGCTGCTGTAGAGGGTTGCATCATTTCTGATTGGATGGTTTTACTCTTTTTTCCCCTTTCCTTTATTGGTTTAAAATGCAGGAATTAGTTGCTTGTACTACAGGCTAAGGGAGAGATGGCTCATGACTGGAGTTGTGTACTGAGCTCAGACCCTGGGATGAAGCAGCTGTATGTTCTCATATACAGGGCACTATCACAGTGCTGGCTTTCAAAAAGCAGGGTACTGTGACATTTGAAACCAAAGCTTTTAGGTTATATGGTGACTATTTTGGTGTTCCTTTGTTGCATTTCCATGAAATCTCACAAGTTAGAAGTCGATTTGTCAGCGTTAAGTCAGTTCTATATGTGGTTTTTGTGTTAGTTGAAGTGAAAATGTGAAGAAAACAATTCATCCTCATTGCTTGCTTCCTTAAAAAAAAATCATTCAACAATTGAGTGCTCATTTTCCTTATATTGTTCTGATTTCTTTCTGTTTGCAAGAATGAACTTTACTATCTACATTCCAAATAGATTTTTTTTTTAAAGCAAATGATACTTTGGGAGGAGATGTTTTTATCTTAAGTCATGAAATTATTGGCATGCCATTTGCTTACCAATTGGGTCTTTTGTTAAGTATCCTTCTAGCGTCATTTTACATGTGCTATTAGAGCAGACAGACTAGATAACCCTTATTTTCTCAGGGTCCTCAGAAGCACTAAACTCTTTTTCTTTTTTGCCACATGTGTTTCATTCTTATTAGATGCAAATTATTATAATGCAAACCATAGACAAACCATCTATTTTTCTTACTTGCTAAGTTGGTTTCAAGCTTTGTTGAATATGAATCTTTGGATTGTTTTTCTCTATTCATATTTCTTGGTACTATGTATAAATCAAAGATTGCTTAAAGAGGAAGAACCTGGTAGTGACTTTAAAATTCTGTTAAAAGTTGTGGAAACTTCCTTGAGAGAAATTTCATTTTTGATGTCGAGGAGAGTTTAGTTTAAATACATATACAGATATCTGCATATGGACCTACACACATGCACACACACAAGCACATGTCACATAAATTGTTTTGGACTAAGACATACGTGAACCTGAATGTGCTTTGTAACTAAACTTGAATGATTCTGTGAGAAACAACACTTTGAAAAATGCAATTTTTACCCACTGCTAGGAAGTAACCAAGTGTTGCTAGACATGCTTTCACTGAGATGGTGTGAATACTATGAGGTAGTGTAGGAAAAAGCTATGAATTTGTCTTTCATGAGTTAAAAATCAGTAATTGTGTTCTATCCAATGCAAATGAATTCGGTCTCCTATAGGAATGTTAAAGAAAACAGTATCTCAATTGTATTTTGCTTGTATGTACTACATTGTGTATAGTTGAATTAAATACCAAAAAGAAAAAAAAATCACCCAACCTCAAGCCCTCCCTGCAACAAAAGCTTTTGCTGCATCAATTTTTAATTTTGTAGCAATAGAAAAGACTTTTTAAGGTTAAAATCATATGATAACCTTCTATTTAAAGAACTTGTTGAATTAAAAATTAATCCCTGAATTTAATTATACAGATTACATGTGTGGATATAACATATATTAATATAAAATATATGTCAAAGTGTAAGGTAACTTATGATTTGACTATGAGCTGGACATTTAGTTTCCCATTTTTAAAAAAGCTAATAATTTTTTCATATGTTTCTAGGCAATGCCATAAAGAATTACACATTTTTGTGACCTTTAAGAGATAAGAATTAGAATTGAAATAGAAGCAATAAAGAAAAAAACTAGTTGATAATTTAGGTGATAATGTAGATTAAAAGTTGTAGCTTACAAATATTAAAAGACTGGCCATTTGATGTTTTATATCATTTAGCTAAATTTTAAAAACCATTGAAAGCTGCAAATCAAAATACTTTTTATGTGCTGCTTGATTTCCAATTGGTCAAATTCATCTCAGTTTTAAATTTGTATTGTAGCAATTTATAACAGTACTAAATGACTACATCTCCCCTAAAAGGAGTTTTGGTGATGTTTAATACATTTGTCAAGTAGTGTTTTTTAAAAAAATAATGTTTCCTTGTAATTATGGCTGGATATAAGATGACCAGTAAGGGATGGTCTCAGAGTTTTGTGTTTTGTTCTTTTAACCTGAGATTATATGAGAGAAGATTAGTAGTATTTGTACAATAGCTTTTATACATGGTGATATAATATATTTTCTTTAAGAAGAATTTTTGAAAGGACATTAGATGATTTAGAACTAATCGTGAATCAAAATTTACATCTAACTATTTTGAGTAGGTGATTTGTTTTGTGGAGGTTGCTGCAGTTTTTCAGCTGGGGGCATGTAAATGAGGTTGAAAAGTACAGAAGAGGATAGTAACGAGCACATTTATTAAAAGTCAAAACAATGAAAATCAGATTTCTACAGGAACTTTTTACATATATCTGATACTTTTCAACTTTCTAAATATTTGCTGTCTATTGCTGAATCACTCTTCCAAGTCTTCTAATGAAATTCTCAAAAGTAGATGAGCAATTGGTCAGAGTTGGGAGAGGATATTATTTGAGCTAAGTGTGTCATCTCTGTGATTCAGTGGGGTGTGTGCACATGGATGTCTGTGTGCATGTGTGCTTTGTGGGGGACAGTATTTTCAGACAGATGGTATCAAGAGGGAAGAGGAGGAAATCTTTAATTGAGCAACATTTGCTCTGGATTTTAGAATCTGACACGGCAAATGAAAATTGCTAGATATTTGAACCTTGTGACAAAGGGACTCAGTGTTTGCTTTGAGTGATGCATAACTCTTGTAGGTGGTTAACCTTTTGGAAGCCAGGGCTCAGGCACCTATAGTGGCTTCTGCCCTAAGTGTGCTGCTGGGAGGACGATGCAATGCACAGTCTACTCTCCCTTTTGTTGGATAGCCCCTCTCACACAGTTAGCTCAGTGATTCTGTGAAGGCTCTGATAATGGATAAGCCATTTTATAAATGTTAGAGAATTCAAGATTTGAATATGCATTTTCATTTAGCAATTCTATACTGTGGAAGACAGTATATTATTTTGCACAACAACTCTGACAGAATCAATTTCATTAGAAACATAAATATTGAACTGGTTTCTTCGGAGACTTTTAAAAAAGTTTCAAAATGTATTTTTAAAAATTCCACTTACGTGCCACCAAAGTGTCTTTACATTCTTTTTGGTGTTGAAGAAGAGAGTTGTGTGGCTTGGCTAAGCCAGTTTGTTAAACCAGTTTTCTGAAACTTTTAGTCAAAAGCATAATTTATCAAAAGTTATGATTAACTTCTTAATTTGAAGTATTGGGATGGTTCCGTTTAACAAAACATGCCCAAGTAATTTATTAGTCAAGGCTTATCCTTTTTACACTGAAATTCAAGTCGAGTCAGTTTGGGTAGTCATTCAGAACACTATCATTGAAGAAAACGTAATAGCAAATAAACAACAAGCACCTACCAGTAAAGATAACAGTCTTTCCTCCCATTTGTCATCATTAAAATATTTTTAAAAATATTTTACTTTATAATTTGACTTCATGCTTACAAACTTGTAATTTTCATTTGGTGGCATGGACTGTATGGGTTCTATTTCGGGCAGCAAAATTGTAGAGTGCTCAGAGCATTATTTTTAAGGTTTTTCTTTTCCTGTCTTGATCATGTACTTTGGTCTTTCCATAAAATAGTGAAGAAAAATTATTTTCTTTTATAGAAAAATTCAGGTTCTGTTGCTTTGGTTTCCAAAGACAAAGGAGGATATGATAATTGTTTCTTTAATTTGGTTTAGAGTTGGAGGGCATATTGAGGTAAAGATTAAGTAGATCGGAGAAAATGGATGCTTTTATATTAATAGCAGGCCATCAGATCTAAAAGCTAACCCATTGCCCATCATTGAATAGATATATGTCTCCTTCCCAAGCCTCTCTTTCTCACTGCGTAATAGGCTTGCATTTTTGAGATATATTTTGTTCATTTATTCTTGGATATCTTTGTTATTTATCTATTCTGTACTTTATTTTTAAAATGTGACCATTCCTTAGAATTTTCCCATTCTGTGTACTATCAAGAATATTTCATAAAATAGGTGTTTTAATGAGTCCAATAAATGAAAATTAAGAGTTCTGATGCATGTTTTAGACTTTTTGATATTTATCTGTGTCATAAGAACTGTTGTACCTAATGACCAGGAAAATATTTTGGGACCATTGCAATGAGAATATTTTCAGCTTTTCTCATTATGATATAATTAATATGGTGCCAGTGTGTGAGAATTTGCCTCAGGGGTAAGCTTGGATTTTTAATTTTTGTTTTAAATGTGATCAGAAAGGTTGCTTCATGATTCCATGTGTTGTTGTGTAAATAATGCTAGTAGTGGATACATGTATTTTTATGTGCCTGCATTGTATATTCATATAGTACGGTTGATGTCCCAGCCCCTTCAACACATTATTTCATTTATTCCAAATAATAATTATGTGAAGAAGATAGGACAAGTAATTTCGTCCTTTTTTTTTTTTTTTTTTTTTGATGAGGAAACTTAGTTTCAGAAAGATTTAATAATTTGCCTAAGGCCGCATGGCTATTAAATAGTGAAGCTGTGGGTAGAGCCCAGGTCTTCTGATCCTCAGTCCAGCATGCTGAGACTTTTTCCCCCTCTTTTTTAAGTTAAAGAAGTCAGTCAAAAACATTGGAGGGCTCAAAGGGTGCTTCTCAAGAGTGATGAAAATATTTGAAAATGGATTTGTTTGTGAATGACCCTTTGCAGTCTTATTCTTACATCAATCTGAGTGATCTGTACTTTGTTACGATTTTTTAGAAACAAAAATAATTAGAAACAAACAGAGGCAATTTAAACGTTACCAGCAGCATTACCTCCTCCCAGCACCATGCTCGCCCATAGACAGAAGTGGGGTTGGAGTTTGTTGCTTTTTTCAGTGGTTGCGTTCCTTGTGCTGTGAAATAGAACACTGCCAAGAAAGACGTATCTCTCGACATCTTGCGCCACATGCATGAGGCAGTGAGCTATCGCTCTGGTCAAGACTGTAAGCCTTGTGGTAAAGGAAAGTCTAGCTCAAGGAATCACTTGGGTGGGTTCTTCCTGCGTTTTTAACCACCCCATTGCTGGAGGTCAGGACTATGTTTTGGTTTCTTTTCTTAGTGTCTGCCAGGTCTTTCCCTAGATGTGGTGTCTCTCTGCTTCCCTTGCTGTACAGAATATGGCCTTTGGCCTCTCCTGTGGGGATGGAAGGAATATTGGTCGGATAGCACCCGTGAAGTTTTCAGAGATCTTCATTAATGATATAACCACTCAAAAACATATACTAAATAACACAGTTTGTGAAGTGCAGTTCATTTTCCCTTAATTGTAAACTTCTCCTGCACTTATCCTCTTGTTTCCTTTAACTTTGGGATACTGTCCTGTGTATATGGTGGTGGTGGAAGGGAGGAAGGCACTATCAAGAAAATAATAGGTGAAAAGATTATTTCCAACTCCCCACACATTTCATTTCTTTAAGTTAGGATAGTATGGAGTAGGATATTGCACGATCTGTGGAATTCTGACTCTGAAGATGAGGAAGGAAGGTAACTAATGCTTAGAAAGCAGTTCCTGTGTTAGGGGCTGCCCTAGGCCTTCTGTATCTTATTTTATCCTCACAATAGCCAGGAGAGACCTGTACTTCATCCCTATTCCAGATAGAGCTGTAAAGCTTCAGGCTCAAAAGCAATTCCTTCTTCCACCTGACCAAACCTGCTTCAAAGAAACAGTGGTCCTATTACCTTTGCTCTCCTCCTAATTTGAATATAGTAACAGCACCCTACCAGTTAAGCAGGAGTTGTGATAATGTTTACATAGGCTAGAGAGTAACTTTGTATCTTTTTCCCAACTCAGAATAAGAAATAAAATTTACATGTATACAACAGATATGCTGAGGAAGAGAAGGGACTGAAGTTTGGTTATTTTTAAATATAATATAAATGAAAAGCAGCTAAAAGTGTTAGTCATAATTGGAGGACACTTTTTGAAGTAGTCTTTCCTATTGTAGGAGACGTTAGTAATGATGAAAGAGAGATGTTTTTAAAAGTCATTGTGGCTGAAAATGTAGTGTAAAAAAACATAATGTGTACGCAGTGTGGGGAGAAGGTCTGTATTCATGCCTTTGGCCCAGATATATATTTTTTAAATCCTGAAAAAAGACCCAGGCTTTTTTGTTTAGGACTTAAGAATGTTGTACAAAGTTTGGCATGGTTTCATTTTCATCTGTATGTAAAAAAATGTGTATGGTCTAGAGAAGGGAAATATGGGATTCTCACACATTGCTTTTCATAAAATGATTCATCCAACATTAGAAAAGTTTAAACCTTTCTGACACATGAAAATGTCAGTGAAAGCATAGGGAGTAAAAAGATCTATATGTTCTTTTTGATACAATACTTAAACATTATATATATAGTACATTGGTGACTTTTTTAAGTATATAAGACACAAGATACAATTATACTATCAGTGAAATATGAGATCTACAAGAATTTTGCTTCTAGATATAGAGGTTGTGCTTTTTTGATAAAATCATAATCTTATTAGCTTTATTATGATTAAAAAATAATGACTTTTCTCCATCAAGAACCTCTAATAGAGCTTAAAATGTTATCAGAGAAGACATTTTTATTATCTTGCTACATCTCTTTTCTCTTTCTCTTCAAAAAGTAAAGCAAAAATATGTAATCGAATGGTGATTCTGCAGACAGGTTAACTTCATTCAAACCAATTCACAAAATAAAAGATATTTTGAGAAAGCTCATGTGAGGACAGGCGATAACTATATCATATGGAGACCTTTTAACTGAGTCCCTCCTGATTGTTGTGATTTTAACAATGTATAACGAAAAATGGATGTTTTTCTTCATTCTATGGGTAAGATTTTGGAGTAAAATATTTGTGCATCTTTGAGAGAGTCAGAGGTAGATGATTCAACAGTTTAACACTAAAAAAAAAAAAATGGAGTTTATCCTCTTCAAGTAGAAGGAAGGAAGAAGGGAAAGAGAGAAAGAAAGAGAGATAGTTGGAGGGAGAGAGGGAAAGAAAGAGGCCAGGAGATAGGCGGCCATAGGAGCATAGGTGACTGAGTGAACATGTCACACAGCTCATGCATTCTCTAATTTCAGAGCACAGGGGAAAGCCTGGTGTTCACTGATAGTGCATAGAACACAGTAAGTGACTCCTCCAGTGGTGCCAGCAGGACTGAAAATCTCAGTTTATTCTTTGACGTTTAAAAACTCTAGGAATATGTGGCTGGCCTGCCCCACAAAAGGTTTTGCATTTCTTTCTATGAGGCCCTGTACTGGCCACTTCCTCTCTCTCTCTCTCTCTCTTTCTCTCTTTTACTCTCATTCTCCTTCCCCTTTGCATTTCCGTGGGGATGGCTGGGCAGGGCTGGAAGGTGTCTGGTGTGCAGGCCTGCCTCCAGTGTAGTGCCCCCTCGCTAGCTGAGTTTGGGGAAGCCAGGGAGGCGTGTGTGTGCTTGCTCAGTGTGTTGGAATGTATGGGTTCTGGGGCATACACTTACTGGGAAAGTGCAGTAGACAGACAGACACACACATATACACACACAACACAGACACAGATGCACACACACACACATGCACGCACTCGTCAGTGGTTGAGTGGTGATGTCAAACATTGCTGGCTTTTATGAAGAGCTGAAAATTTGGGAAGGAATTTCACAGTGGTGAAAGTTTGGGATACCCCCCCACCCCGAGTGCAATTGTATTTATTCTTTGTAAAGGGAAAACACTTTTTTTTCCCCCAAATACCATTGAAGGATAGAAAAAAATTTTGTGGATGCATAATCTGGCCTTGCTCCTGGATCTTGCTGTACTTTTTCCACCTCTCTCTTTATATGAGCAGTGATGTCTTCAAATCATGGACACTGAACTTGTAAAATAAGCTTTTGAAAACTCTGAGTTTTGTCAGTGCTAATGGTGATAGAATCAAGGATCTTTAGAAACCAGGTTTTAAACTCAGATATTTTAAAATGTAGGATTTAGTCTCCCTTTTGAAGAATAAATAATAAAATACTAGTCAATGAATACTTCTAATTCTTTTGTTACTTAATATTTTTTAGTATTTTACATTCATTTGTTTTTTTTATTCACAAAAGATTTGAGATAACAACAGTGCTGTTTATTCAATTATTTGAAATAAAGAAGAGAGGGATTTAGTTTTATGAAGTAGGTAAGTGAAAGTGACATTTTCTTTTAAGGGTTATAAAAGAACTGGGAACAGGTGGTCGGTTCTAAAATAATTCTTTATATATCTTAGGAGATTTGCCAGGAAGAGTTGGTTCATTGATTTTTGTATTAATGGTTTGCTCTCCATGTCTATTTCAGTGATTTCAAAATAATAGTTTTGATATTGGAAATTTGTGGCTTCAGTTCACTATTATGGAAAAGATGTTAATATCTGCCTTAAAAATTTCCAGGCCTGCCTGGGGTGCCTGGGTGGCTCAGTCGTTAAGTGTCCGACTCTTGATTTCAGCTCGGGTCATGATCTAAGGGGGATGAGATCGAGCCTCACTTCAGGCTCTGTGCTCAGCAGGAAGTCGAGCCTGCCTAAGATTCTCCCACTCCTACCTCTCCCCCTTCTTGAGTGCTCTCTCTAAGATAAATAAATAAAATCTTTAAAAAATATTTCCAGGCCAAAGTCCTACCTTTTCTTCCCCCATGGTAGTATGTTTTACAGTATGTTCCACAAAACCTTAGGATTCTGAAAAGATGCCAAATTCATGGGAAGGAAGAAGTGGACATATTTACATGGGAGATTCTGGCTTCTTAACCACCTTTCAGTCAGAAAACAGCTATATTCATTGCAGTTTTATGTATCGGAATTCAGTCTAGATTTTGGTTCAGAAAAGAGGTTTGCTGCTTTAAACAACAGTTTGAAAGTTATCTGTCCTATAGTATGTATTTCCGTGCCTTGAATCTGTTCCTTGTTCAGGCATTCCAGCAGATCCAAAGCTCTTTCTCAACGAAAATTTAGACCCTGCCTTTGCTACTTCTAAGTCTACTTCCTGTGGAATGGCCTGTCACTTTCACTTTAGTAACAAATGTTTGCTTTGCCAACTGCATGCCAGACTAAGTAAATCTATGGATTTTTCTATAATCAATAGCACAGAATGTTTGCCCTTCGGGAACTTTCTAGGGAGCTCCTTGGCCAATGATTGCAGTCCAGTTTTTGGCAGAGCCATTAGAGTCAACTAACTCTGAAGAGTCATGGGTCTGTGACATGGGACCCACTTCTTCATCAACAGCACGTTTTTGGTTCAGGAGGTCCAAGCACGTTGGCCCTCCTGCCCCTTCTTCAAGCAGAGCACCCTTCCTTTTATCTGTTGCATTTGGTGAGTTTCCATGAGTTTCCATAAACACAGAGGTGATCTTCAGAATATTTTCAACTAGTTAGAATGGACACCTTGCAAGTCAGAGGGAACATAAACCATTCTCTAATACACATTTGCACAGCATCAGTCCTACATGAAGGAGTCTTGTTCTAAAACAGGGTATTATTGACCCCTGGGTGGCTCAGTTGGTTAAGTGTCTGCCTTCTGCTCAGGTCATGATCCCAGGATCCAGGGATGGACCCCACATCAACCTTCCTGCTCTGTGAGGAGCCTGCTTCTCCCTCTGCCTCCCTTTCTTTCTCTGAGTCTCATGAATAAATAAATAAAAGCTTAAAACAGGATATTACTTCAAAGAATATATGTTATTCTCTCAGTGATTTCTTAACATGTGGTCAGGGACTCTTGGGGGCAGTATCTAAAGTCCCTGGACTTTGTCTTCTGTGTTATTTAAGAGACTCCTGAATGGTTTTCATGCCCAGAGAGAGGAGGCTCCCCTCTGAGCTCTGTTCTGTGCCCTGTGCTCCATTGCTCCTGCTTCCCTGAAGACTGGTCTTTGAAGATTGCTGATTTCATATCATACATTCAAGTTTCATAGTAAGATTTTACAAGAAACCACGATATATTTACAGGGGTCCACACTCAAATACCTGCAGATGATGTAAGTGGTGGCAAGGCGGACTTCTGTGACGTACAGGAGAGTTAACTCTTAAGTCAGCCAACTGCTACCCTGTGGAAATGTAAGGCTAGCCTTCTCAAATCTGATTTTTCAGAAGAATCTGGAAGTCAAGGTTCTTATGTTAAATACTGGCAACAATTCAAAAAAATTTGTAGAGACTGTGAGGGATCAAAGAAGATAACTTGTGGGTTGAACCTGGTCCATGGGTTGCTGTTTTGCAGTTTCTGCCACATGAAAATTCTGCACCTTCTGTAAAGATTCTCTCCATTATGCCTAGTATCTCCTACCCTAAGGCTTGCCTATGAGTGAGAGGGGAAAGTCCTTCTCTTGATAAACTGAATAAACTCGTATGTCTCTTATCTAATGATGATGATAGCTGCTTGGAAGCTCAAAATTAAAATTATGTCTCCGTTGAAGCAGCCTTCCTTAGTCTAGTTTCCTGAAATAATTATTTTCTCTACTGAACTGTACCTTACACTTTAAATTTTATATAATTATTATGTTTCTATTATATGAAACCATCTGAAATGCTTTCATAAATTTAGAATGTACATATGTAGAGTATACATATAATCTTATGTATATGCTATTTCATTATACGTGTTCATGAGAAAAAAAAAAGCCCTATTTTCATATAACTGGAGGAACATAGTTCCTCATCAATCTCAATTACACCTTCTCCAATTAGACACTGGGCCATCTATAGATGAAGTTTTAAACTGTTTTCTAAGAAAATATGATTCTCATATGTCTAGGAAACATTTTTTTAAGTAAGAGCTTGAATTCTGCCTGTAAATCAACATCTGATGTAAGGCAGGTAATTTTAAAAGCATAGTGTGTACTTGGCAGGAAAATTCAGTGGTGAAAAGTAGTGCTTTTAAATATTTTGAAAAGTTTTGGTTACTGTTACACTTTCTTGTATTTAAGTTGAGGAAATTGAAAGCCGTATGGATTCTGCTTCTGGGTCCTGCATGCAGTAAATACTCATTAAGGCCAAACTAAACGGAAACTGCCAGTTACCTAAGGGACCTTTACAAAAAAAAGAAACAAAAATACACACACACAAAAAGCAAAAACAACGCAAAACCCAAGAAAACTAAAAAACAAAAAACTAGTAGAATAGTTGGATTATCATTTTTAAAATGTATCTTTTTATTCTAAAGCTTACATGAAATGAAATTGCTCATTTGGAGGAATCGCTATAATGGTGGTGAGGAGCATGTCTTGGAGAACATAAATTATATCGCCTGTGGTAAGACAAATAGGGTGGCATATAGGAGTCTGAGAATTCAGGGTTTCATTTGGTTTTCCTCATTTGTGAAGGATCTAATGGTCACGGGTTCCACAAAAACAGCCAACTAATATTTATTGGACTGATCTTTTGAACTTTACAGTTTTGAAGTTCCACGAGATCTGGCTCTTGTTTTGTTTTTTATTTCCACTGGTGCATCTTGAATGCCTTGAAAAGTGAAATGAGCTGCTCATTAAATATTTTTCAACTTTTAAACAACTAGAGCCATACTAAGGTATCCTTAATAATTTGCTTTTATTTCTTTTCCTTGTCTTTATTTTCAGACTGAGGGTGGGGAGAAATAGCAGTTCAAAGATTTTACTCTTTTGTGAATGGGTTTGGCAGTCTCTGTACTGAATGAATCTTTGGCCTAAGTGGAATGAAGCCTTCATGGGCATTTTAGGTACAAAGGCCCTTTAAAAACAAAAGTTGCACTGCAAAGAGCTGTTGCACAGGGCCACAAAATGAGTTTTGGAAGGTAGAGCTTTAGATCTGGTGGAACCAGAGTAGGTTTTCCAAATCAGTCTTTTTTTTTTTTTTTTTTTTTTTAAAGATTTAATTTGTTTATTTAACAGACAGAGATCACAAGTAGGCTGAGAGGCAGGCAGAGAGAGAGGAGGAAGCAGGCTCCCTGCTGAGCAGAGAGCTAGATGCAACGCTTAGTCCCAGGACCCTGGGATCATGACCTGAGCCGAAGGCAGAGGCTTTAACCCACTGAGCCACCCAGGCACCCAAATCAGTCTTTAAAAAAAATAATAATTATAATAATAATAATAAGGGTGGGTTAATCTTAGTAATACCGGATTCATTGAGATTACTCAAAAATACAATTTTTTATGTAGGTATTTCTTTCTCCAACCCAAATTACATTAAAAGTCTGGCAGGAATCACAGAAGAAACACACACATGCACACATACCCAAAATGGCTATCCTCCTATTGCAAGATAGTAGGTGGATACAAGAAGCAAGTTAAGGTGTGTTTTTATGTAGTAAATCAAAGATGATCAGTTTATGCAGACAGCGTCTGAAGTTGTTGTGAGAAAATAGACAAGTGCAAAAATGACAGAATTTACCAATGGGTGAGATAATTCATACCCAAGGAGATGACTGATCTTAAAATACATGTTAATTGCAAAACAAGATGCTGTCAAATGCTCTGTATTAGTAATCTTTCCCTGCATACAAATTATCCCCAAACTGGGGTGCCTGGGTGGCTCAATAGGTTAAATGTCTGACTCTTATTTTTTTTTTTAAAGATTTTATTTATTTATTTGACAGAGAGATCATAAGTAGGCAGAGAGGCAGGCAGAGAGGGAGGGGGAAGCAGGCTCCCTGCTGAGCAGAGATTTTTTCCCCACGCAGGGCTCAATCCAAGGACCCTGAGATCATAACCTAAGCTGAAGGCAGAGGCTTAACCCACTGAGCCATCCAGGTGCCCCAAACGTCTGACTCTTGATCTCAGCTCAAGTCTTGATCTCACGGTTGTGAGTTCAAGCCCCTCATTGGACTCCATAAAAAAACAAACAAATTACCCCCAAAACTTAGCAATTTAATGCACCGAACGTTCATTATGTCTTGCATTTTCTGAGGGTCAGGAACATGGCAGCAGTTGAGCTGGGTTGTTCTAGCTCAGCATCTTTCATGAGGGTGCAGTCAAGAAGATCTGCTGTCAGCCTCACTCATCTGGTGGCAGAAAGCCTCCTTTCTCTGTGGCTGTGGATAGAGCTCTCAGGCCTTCACAGCAGGGGCCTCTCCATAGGTCGGCTCCCAGCAAGGCCCTGGGCTCCCCTGAGTGAATAATCCAGGAGAGCCTAACATGGTCTACAGTGCCTTGCACCACCTAGTCCATGAGTTGTGCATCATCTTGTTTTGTGTGTGAGACCGGAGACGCTAGTCCAGCCCGCATTCAGTGGGAAAGGGTCACTCCAAAAGTGAGTACCCGGAGGTGGGGATCCTTGGGGCACCTAGGATTTAACTAAGTCAATCAGGAAAAGTCAGCAAATCAAAGAGAGCCTTGGTTGATCTGGGGTTTATACTGAGGAGAATAATGCCCTTTTGTTCATATTGATATGTAGCCCCTTTTGGAGTAAAACGAATTCCTTATAAAACACCAGTAATAACAATTACAGATTACTGAATCCTTTTATAAACCTTACTTGATTTTTCAGAACCCCTTCTAGGGAGAGGAAGGCAATGCTCTCCTTAGTTCAGAGATTGGGGACCCGAGGCCCAGACTGTTCAAACTGCTTCGACAGGTCACATATTCAGCATTCGACCTGAAGTGTCTCCTCCCACTCTCCCCAAATTTTACCCTCCTTCTCTTCTTTTCTCCAAAGAATGATTGTAGTTACTTTCTCTTTTATAAACAATTTAATTTTTCCCTTTCAGCCTTATCTGTAAGAGCTGATTTTTTAAATGCATAATTGAAAATTTTAAAACTCTGTTCTTGCAGTATCAATAAAGATGTTAGCTATTTTTCTGCCAGCAGTAAGAGCCCTTTTTGCTATTTTTGTAACTGGGTGAGGTCTGATTTCTCCAAAATTGTGCCATACTGTGGTTAGCCATGGTCTACAAGAGGAAAATAGATTTACCCTTCTTTAAAATGACTGGTTTTCTAAGAAATATGCTATTTACTATACCAAATTTGAGTAAATCTTTCTGGGACAAAATGCAGTGGTCACTTTGATATCAGACGAGGCCAATTCTCTTGTCCACTGAAAATGCAAAGCATTGGGGTGCCTGGGTGGCTCAGTCATTAAGCATCTGCCTTTGGCTTAGGTCACTATCCCAGGGTCCTGGGATCAAGCCCTGTGTTCAGCCCCCTGCTCGGTGGGGAGCCTCCTTCTCCCTCCCCCACTCTCCCTGCTTCTGTTCCCTCTCTCGCTCTCTGTCAAGTAAATAAATAAAATCTTTTTAAAAAATGGAAAACATCTGGCACCTGGGTGGCTCAGTGGGTTAAGCCTCTGCCTTCGGCTCGGGTCATGATCTCAGGATCCTGGGATCGAGGCCCATATCGGGCTCCCTGCCCAGCAGGGAGCCTGCTTTCCCCCTCTCTCTGTCTGCCTCTCTTCCTAATTTAAAAAAAAAAAAAATGGAAAACATCAAGCCTTCAGATCTTTGGTATCTACCTAAATTTATCATACATTTATTTCTTGAAGAAATTTGATCACGTTTCTGGTGTTAGTCATATCCACATTGGTGTTTAGTACAGATGAGTGTTTTGCCAAAATCACACAGACCTGTCAACTTTGCTTATAGAATGTCCTGACTTTGGCTTCACTCAGATATAGTACGTTAAGAGTCAAGTCTTTGAATTTTTATTGAATCTCAGTACTTACTTTACTTACATTACATCTTCCCATAACCCATCTAACCTTTTCTCTCCAAGGTCCCAATAACAGGATAGTGTGAATGAGGAGTTATTTTGGTTCTTTCCTTCTGAATTCGTATAGACTGAGGCTTATAGAGGGTTTAGGGTCCTTTAGGAATGATTGCTCTCAAGGAAAGATGGATGGGCCACATCTATATAATTTCTTATATTGTTTAAGAAAAACCACTAGGGGTAAATACTGAATTCTTTTAAAGATTTTATTTGTTTATTTGAGAAAGAGAGCACAGGTGGGGTGAATGGCAGTGGACAAACAGACTCCCTGCTAAGCAGGGAGCCTGATGCGGAGCTTGATCCTAGGACCCCATTTTTTACACCCTGTGTATTCTAGTTAAACAGAATATATCCTGAGTTACCCTTTTTGGGAGAGGGTTGTCCTTGAGTGGGTTCTCAACCTCTGTGTTTTAAATCTTGATGTATTTTTTTCACAAAGCAATCAAATGATGACATTAAAAAGAATTTTTTTTTCTTCAGAGATTTTAGAGAGAACTCCCCAACTGCCTTCAGTGGAAGGACCAAATTTAAGATTTATTTGAGATTTTTGTCATCTTCAAGTGTTAGGAGATTAAAGGTGACCATGAACAATTCTGGGAGCCCAGAGGATGACCAGTGTGATATATAACTCTACACATTTTTATATTATTGTTAGTTTTATAATATTTTGACTGCCTGTAGATATTCACCCAAAGAAATGTATTTTTTCTTAGTCTTCCTCAGTGACTTGTCTGTTAGAATCCCAGCCTGGGGGAGAAAGAGGAGGGCAAAAATCAGAAGAATGGGCTGAATGAACTGCCACAGGTGACCTGCCAAGACCTCATATAATCTCAGTTATTCCTCTTCTAGTTGCCCCTCCAGCTGATTTGTTTTTCAAGTCTAGAAAAGCAGCGTTTGGGGTAGAGGAGAACGTTTCCTTCTTGACTGCCTCACAGAGCCTGTTTCCCAGGCCTCCTCCCAGAGCCACACAGGTGTCTCTACGTACCAAACACCTCAGTACAGGAGCTGTCCACAGAGTTCTGCTTAGGCCACCGCTTCTCTGAGTGCCTCTGGATGTGTGTTGTGGCTCTCCTGTAGGGTTGCATGTTCTTTGGAAACTTACATGTTTCCTGGTTTTTCAGAAGTGCTTGTGGGCTAGTGCAATTGATGTGTGAACCTCAGACATTCTCTCTTGTGTCTAACAGCCTAGGGACCACATAATGTACAGTGAAAGTGGTTGGGTGTTTTTCATCATCAGATACATCAGATCCTCTCTGAAAACACAAGCAGCATCAGTTTCTCTGAATCCGGTTGGCGCTGCTCAATTTTTGACCTGAGGTTATGGTTAGAATTAAATACATTGAGGCTTTATTGATGCAGGTTAGGGGAAGATCAATGATAATTCGTCAAATGTCTGAATGGGCAGATTTTTAAAAAATGTATGTTACTTTCAATTAAGTACTGCAACCTGAGTAGTTAAAGAGCAGTCCTACCAGACCTTTTTATTGAATAGAAAAATGATTTATATTCATCATATCAGTTATATATAAATACTTCTGAAATGTGTTTAAATAGCTTATTCTCTTGAGTAGCTTAAATTTCCCTCTTATGAGCTTGTTTATATTGATCCTTGGTTAAATCAGCCACCCTTACCATCTTTTTAAAGAAATGGTGGAATAAATTCCATTTCTGTGCTATTACAATTAGAATTAATGGCATTTCACTATTCAGTGGACTATAATATGATCTCAGTTCTTTATAGGTTTCCAATGCCCTTAAGATGCAAATAATTTAATGTCTAAGTATCAAACTATTCTGGAAGAATTTAGGATGATGCTATCACAAGTTTCACATGACAGGAAGTCGTCCATTCAAAACAGAGTTCAATTTAAATCATGGCAGTCCATTATTATTTAATTGACAAAAATGAATGCAATTTGATCAGAATAATTAGAGCTTAATAATTATTCAGTATTTTTATTTGGGAAATATTCACCAACAAGAATCTAATAACCCAATCATACTTTAGTTTGGGGGCTATTTTAATGTTTGCTCATTTGACATTTGATTCTGTACTACACTTTAAAGGCAAAATTTATATATGTTTTAGTTTTGAAGGAAATATGGGAACTTATAAGTTTGAGCATAGCAAACTACATTTTTCAGAGAGAGGATGATAACCTTCAATATCCAGCTGTTTAGGAGAAGGGGCTGTCTGGGAGCTGTGGTCTAGTAGGAGCTATGGAGCTGGGAGTTGGCTAACCCCTACTACACCTGCACTCCAAAGGGTACTTCTAGCATTTAACTTCTACATTTATGTCAGTTCTTCTAGCAACAAAAAAGTGTTTGTGAGTGTGCTTAACTTGAGAAAAGCTTTTGCTTCTGGCTCTTTTTTCTCTGTGGGGGGTCTTTAGAGACCTAAGCTTTGTTGATTGTGCCTCAGTCTGGCTGGTGGGTAAGAGGGATTCTATGCCTACTTGGTGATACTACATTTTGAAATTCACTGCCTGCCTGCTCTCAATATTGCAGGTGACTGTCACATTATGTCCCAATAGTTTAAAACATGTTTTTGAGACTCAGTAAGGAATTCAAGTTATTTCAGTTTACTTGAGCACCTATTGTGTGTTTAGCCAGAGTGCAGGACACAGAACGTGGGACATGGAAGAAGCCAGCCCTCAGTCTCCGCATTAATGAGCTAGGTTCTAAAGAGTCTTCTCTTATTCTTTCCAAAAGTACAGAAGCAAACCATGAGGAAGGTCCTGCTTTTCATCCTTAACATCCCCATACCAGCTTAATGTCTTGCCATATTTCTGACTAGTCAAGAATACTTTTCCAAGTGTCTGTGGTGTGTTAAGCTTGGAAGGGAGCAAGACTCTCAACCTGAAACTGAACCGGACCCCCTCTCCTGTGCCTGAATGCACCCCTGAGGTGCACTAGATTTATTTTCCACATTACATTTTTTTGAAGATTCATTTATTTCAGAGAGAGAGAGAGCATGCAAGTGAGGAGAGGGGCAGAGAGAGAGGGAGAGAGAATCTCAAGCAGGCTCCCCGCTGAGAGTGGAGCCTCATGTGGAGCCTGATTCCATGACCAGTGAGATCATGACCCGAGCCAAAATCATGAGTCGGGTGCTTAACCAGCCATGCCACCCAGGCGCCTCCCCACCCCCTTTACATTTTTTTCATCACTTACTTCCAGGTGTTCAGCCACACTTACCTGTGAGGCATTGGGCTAATTGTTGTAAGAAGTACAAAGGTAGATAAATCACAGGTCCTGCCTTCAGCCTGGAAGTAAAATTAGCCTGTAGTTCCTGGTCACACCTATTATGCCTGGGGACAAGGTCCAGATGCACCCTCATGGGGGCAGGGAGGACACTCACTGTGTTGTAAATTTTGTTGTGGGTACTGGGAAACTGGCAACAGGGTGAGCCCCTTGAAGATCTAGCTGTAAGTTTCCCTCCTGTGTAAAACTCCTTCAGCTCTTTCTGAAATGTTCCCAGTCAGGTTTTCACTGTTCCCTCAGCTGTCACCGTCTGGCTGCAGAGTTATCTGTGTGCAGAGCCGGCTGGTCTGATAGTCTGTTCACTGCTCTAGGAAGGAAATAATGACTTACTCATGGTGTGTGCCCAGCCATCACATGGGTGGTGCTTGCTAATGGTGGGAGTGAACTGTGTCTGATTTTTTCCTGGTTTAACTTTAGTAACTAAAATTCTCAACGGGTGGTACGTTCTGATAAACTAATTGATGGTTAAGCAGAAAATCCTTTCTTTGGCCTGTTCTACTGAAAACTTTCTAAAATTTTAGACCTCACCTTATTGAGGAGAGGTCTAATATTTTTCTAATGAAATTAAATTAGAGTAACTATTAATATTCAACTAAAGAAAGTATAAGGAAGTGATTCTCAGTGTGGCCTTTGGCCATCAGTATCACCTAGGAAGTTATTTTAGAAATGCAGGTTTTTCTTTTTCTTTTTTCTTTTTTTTTAAAGATTTTATTTATTTATTTGACAGAGAGATCACAAGTAAGCAGAGAGGCAGACAGAGAGAGAGAGAATGGAGGAAGCAGGCTCCCTGCTGAGCAGAGAGCCCGATGTGGGGCTCAATCCCAGGACCCTGAGACCGTGATCTGAGCAAAAAGCAGAGGCTTTAACCCACTGAGCCACCCAGGCGCCCAGAAATGCAGGTTTTTCTACCATAGCCCAGGTCTCCTGAATCAGAAATTCCCAGATAAGTCCAACAGTCTGTGTTTTAACAGGGCCTTCAGGTAATTCTGATGCAGTAAGTTTAAGAACCACTGGTATAGGTCAGTTGTTCTGAACCTTGGGTTCATAGTGTAACACTTGGGGAGCTTTAAAAAAATGCAGCCCCGAGCCCACTCCCAAAAATTCTGATTCCTTTGGTCTGTGATAGGCCTGGAATAGCTATCTTTTGAGTGCCCCCAGGTGATATGACATGTAACCAGAGTTGAGAATCAGTGATGTAGGGAGTGGAATTATTCCACATTATCATCTGCATCTCTCTTGATAAATCCAGGGACACCTGGGTGGCTCTGTTGGAAGAGCAACTCTTAATCTGCTACTCTTGATCTTGGGGTTGTGAGTTTGAGACCCATGTTGGGTGTAGAAATTACTAAAAAATAATAATTTTAAAAAATCCAAAATAATGCTTCTTTCTCCTAAAGAAAAATTTATAGTTGTGTTTTGCTTAATTGGGGTTTCATAGAGCAAGGAGTACCCACTTTTCATGGCATTGCATTAATAAAAAAATGGGAGTTTTAAAGCCAATAGTGTTTTCCCATAGGAACAATGTCATAATTGGGTGTTAACTTCCTGATCAACTCCTTGGCATCAAATAAATCATAGATGGACCAGTAACATGCCATGAAATCAATGATACAATAATTATAAACATCTGTGGTCATTTAAAATCATAAAATTATGCTCCAGGTCCAATAAAATCATCATAATGTGATGTGCAAACTAGGATCACCCCAGATGTCTCAGTGCCATAGAAAAATGCATGTGGAAATAGGAAACAAAGGTTCCTGAATCTATTACCTAATAAATATTCCTTAACACTATTTGTATGCACTCTTAGAATTTGGAGGGGAGGAATTCACCTCATCTAAGTCTCTAAAAATGCCCAGGGGTGTCTTGAATGGATGCCTTTTCTCCTAGTAGATTGCCCAGGAGTAAGCTTGAAGGTGGATAAAAATACAGGGACTTAATCATTGCCTGCTGCTATTGGAGGTGGTGGTAA
This sequence comes from Mustela nigripes, assembly GCF_022355385.1. Classification (NCBI taxonomy): domain Eukaryota; kingdom Metazoa; phylum Chordata; class Mammalia; order Carnivora; family Mustelidae; genus Mustela; species Mustela nigripes. The sequence continues at coordinate 111,492,119 of NC_081558.1, forward strand.
TGTGGGTGTTTCTATCCCTGGAAAGCTCTTTTTTTTTTTATTTTTTAAAGACTTCATTTATTTATCTGTCAGAGAGAGGTGAGCACACAAGCGGGGGGAGCAGCAGAGGGAGCTGAGCAGGGAGCCCAATGTGGGACTCGATTCCAGGACCCTGCAATCATGACCTGAGCCGAAGGCAGACGCTTAACTGACTGAGGCCACCCAGGTGTCCCCCTGGAAAGCTCTTTTTAATGAAAGGACTGATCTGAGATCTCTCCTCTTGGCCTTACTTAGAACTTCAAGGTTCTGCCTATCTGCAGAAATAAAGGTAAGAGAATAAATGATGTGATCAGTACACTTCACGCTTAACTGAAAAACCATAAATTAATTTTTAAATCATTAGAGGCTGCTTTTTGAGGGAGGAGCCTCAGATGTTCTCTTCCGGGAGGCCCAGTTTGGCATAGACTTGTGAGAGTGTGGGCAAATGGTGTGGCGGAAGAAGTGCTGGTCTTGGTCTTAATCCAGCTGTGCTCCTTCCTACCTGCTGACTTAAGATAGGACACTTCTCTGAGCTTCCTCTGCTTTCCTGTAATGTGAACATGAGCACAACCTGTTCCCAGAATTGTCAGTATTGAATCGGTTAATATAGATCATTGTACCTAGCAAGGGAAGCTTTCCATAAAGGTTACTTTAAGAAGTTGAAATACTGACTGGGAAAAAACCGACCTGAAGTCTATCTGTATCTTGCCCCACTTGACCCTGGAGTGGAAAGCCTGCTTCATGGTAGGTGCTCAAGAAGGTAGAGTTCTGGGAAGCTGGGGAAAGTAGGGTGCAAATCCTTCCTGAGAAAGACAATAATTATGTCTTTGGGTCATTAGGAATGGCCCAGGAATGGCTGGTGTTTGGAGTGTGTTGTTGCACTTGCAGACAGGTCTGCATTTTGACTCTGAATGCCTTGTCGGTTAGGGACCTTGGTGACTGTATGTTGCTCAGTAACTGAAGTGTTGTTTGGATCAAACTATTGTTTCAAACTTTTCCTGGCAGGTATTCCCTGTTGATACTGAGCTCAGTGGTGTACATTCATATCAACTACTATATCAACTACTATAAAGTAATCATAAGTCCACAGTGACTTAAATTAAGCCCCAGTGACTTAGAGTATACAGATACTACACTCTAGAAAATTCTAAGGCAATTATCAAATAAATGTGCTACTAGGGAAAATTATTGCCTATTATATTAAGTTAGTCTCAATGATTTTATCAATTAGTCTCAGTGATTTTTTTTTTCTAGCTCAGGGTTTCTCCTTGCCCTTGAAATTTGTTTTTCAAGAATACACTAAGTTCTTTAACTAGAGGCAGTTCTTTGGGGCACCTGGGTGCCTCAGTTATTAAGCGTCTGCCTTCAGCTCAAGTCATGATCCTAGGGTCCTGGGATTGAGCCCCGTATTGGGTTCCTTGCTTACCTGGAAGCCTCCTTCTCCCCTCCTCCCTTCCCCACTCCCCACTGCTTGAGTTCCCTCTCTCACCGTCTCTCTCTCTGCATCAAATAAATAAATGAAATCTTAAAAAAACAAAACTAGGAACAGTTCTTTAAACTTTAATACAATTGGGACGCCTGGGTGGCTCAGTTGGTTAAGCAGCTGCCTTCGGCTCGGGTCATGATCCCAGCGTCCTGGGATCGAGTCCCACATCGGGCTCCTTGCTCAGCGGGGAGCCTGCCTCTCCCTCTGCCTCTGCCTGCCTCTCTGTCTGCCTGTGCTTGCTCTCTCCCCCCCCTTCTCCGATAAATAAATAAAATCTTAAAAAAAAAACATAAAAAAAAACTTTAATACAATTGCTTATTCAAACAGAAGGAAAGTAAAAATGAAGAAGGAACATAGCAATTCTCTAAGTTTTTCCATAGATTCCTAGAACCCACAGAATCTATAGACATTAGGGATTGTCTAGACTGCTTTCCTCCCACTGTCTCCTACATGCTCAGGGAGGTCAACAGTTTTACATTATGCATTAATACAAAGTCATTCTCCTCACTATCATTGCTGTGCTTTTTCTTCTACCTAACACAATCTCTAAAAGAGATCTCACAAAATTTGTTTTTAAGTTAAGCTAAGTTCAGGAACAAAACACTCAGTATTTTCCTTTCCTTTCCTTTCCTTTTTTTTTTTTTTAAAGGATTCCCCAAAGAAGATAATTTAGTTTCTTCTGTTTCCTTTAGACACGTTTCAAAATAGTACTGGTATACCATATGATCCAGCAATTCCATTTCTGAGTATGTACCCAAAATAAAAGCAAGAACTCGAACAGATATTTGTACACCTATCTGAATAGCAGCATTATTCACAATGGCCAAAATGCGAGAGCAGTGTAAATGTCCATTGACAGATGTATACATGCAATGGAACATTTTTCAGCCTTAAAGAGGAAGGGAATTGGACATAAATTGAACCTTGAGGACATTATGCTAAGTGAAATAAGCCAGACACAAAAAGTCAAATACTATATGATTCTATTCTACTTATTGTGAGGCACCTACAGTATTCACGTTCATGGAAACATAAAGTAGAATGGTAGTTGCCAGGGCTGGGGGCAAGGGGAGAATGAGGAGTTCATGTTTAATAGCTACTAAGTTTCAGTGAAGAAGATGAAAAAAGTCCTGGAGATGGATGGTGGTGATGGATGCTCCGCAGTGCAACTGTATTTAATACTGCTGAACTGTATACTTAAAAATGATTTACAGGGCTCTTGGCTGGCTCAGTGGAAAGAGCATGTGACCCTTGATCTTGGGGTCTGGAGTTCCATCCCCATGTGGGGTGTCAAGATTACTTAAAGTTAAAACTTTTAAAAAATGGTTTAAATGATAAATTTTATGATGTATATATATGTGTGTGTGTGTATATATGTATATATCTCATACTTATATCTTCACAATAAAAAGTGTTGGGGAAAAAAAGAGGTTTTCTGCCATTAACCAGCTCTGTGCCCTACCCATGTGGCCATTAGTTTTGTCATCAGTAAAGTGAGCATGTAGGCTGGTTCACGTCCCGCCTTCCTGTGTGCTCTAGAATTCTGGGAGTCCACACTCTTTGTAAAGAAATGCTTTATCAGGAACAACTGCCTATGCAAAGATAGGGAGCCAGGAGCACCTGTGAACTGTGGGCAACTTAGTTCTCTAGACCTTGTTCTGACCTGCCCTTGACTCAGGCACATTCTTTTTGTTTATTTGAGAGAATGAACACAAGCAGGGGAGAGAGGGAGAAGCAGGCTTCCTGCTGAGCAGGAAGCCCGACATGGAACTCCATCCCAGGTTCCTGGGATCATGACCTGAGCTGAAGGCACATGCTTAACCAACTGAGCCACCCACGTGCATGAAATATAGTCATCATTTTAACCTGTCCATCTTTGCCTCACTGCTCTAGAAGCAGGAGCAGACCTCCAGGGTTGTCGGATTCCAGAGCTGTATTTTAGTGTCCTGTACCTGCTTTTGACACCAGGCCCAAAGACAGGGATTTTTTTCTCTAAGTGTTTTTGACAGAGTGATTGTGGCATCAAAAATCAGTTTCTGCCTTCAAGGATGGAGGCTGTTCCTCCTGAATTGTCTTTCTTTTCACTCACCTGTAGAAAAGGTTCTCTCTTACCTGGGCTAGTGCATCAGTCACATCAAAGTTTGGCTTTAGAGCATATAGTTTTGTACGAAGTTAATCCTTCCTCTTAGGTTTGGTGTAGGCTCATGTGAGCAGAGCTTTGCTTTTATTAAGCACACACAGGCTGAGTGACAGGCTGCAGCTTCCCTTCAGCACGCTGTGAGTGCCCTGTATGGATAGCATGTGGCTGTGTTGTGTGAGAGGAGGTGCAGAAAACCTGGCATGTCAAATAGAGGCTATTGACTGGGCTGGTTGCTTGTATGGATTGTTTCCCACCTCTCAATAGCCCTGTGAGGCCTGGTGGCAACTTTATTCCTCGGAAAAGAAGATTGAGAGGTTCAGGGAGACCACCGTTCTCCCAAGGCCACCAGCAAGAAAGGGGACAGACCTTAGATCTGAACTTACATCTGTCTGGCAGTGAAGCCTGTATAGTCTTTCTGCTGTACCACACTTCATAATATAGAGAGACATATAACTGTACTACTTTATAATGTAGAACTGAAAGATTGTCTCTAAGAAGGGAGTAATAGAATCACTAGCTAGTTCTCTTTGTAATTTTTTTCCCCATAAAGCTGAGCACTGAACAATTTGTAACTAGTGAGCCATGTTTGTGATAACTATGACCGAAAAGTAAAACAGTTCTTCCATGCCTTTGTATCTTAGGACAATAGAATATTCTAGCTGGGAAGTGGGGTAGGCTGCTTAGGGGAGGGTCTCAGGTGGTTCAGAGCTATCCCAGGAGTCTAATGCTGCTAGTTCTTCCTAGGTCTATTTGTGGTGTCTTTTCAGAATGCTTATGGTGTGACCAGATACTCTCCCCTCATTTTGTTTGCACCTGTGTATTTCTAAGTAATAGTGGCTCTTACTCCATCTATTTTTAACTTCTACTCTAAGCCTGTCATTTATATAGGATCGTACTTGGAATTTATCTTCCCTTCCTATTCCACTCATTAGTCATTCATCTAGACTCTAACAAGTCAAGATGAGAAATAGAAAGAATGCTACTTGATGTGACTAGTTGAGGGTGTGTTCCCTTTGTGTGTCCCTTCTCCCCTCCCCTCAATATTTTTCCTAAGGCTAATGTGGTATCTGACACAGAATTTTTGTTCCATGGATTAATTTGATGAATAGATGAAGGAGCTTTTAGTTTATAGAGAATCACTGTTTATGTCTTTGATAATAGCTATGTTAAATGAATATATGTGCAATTTATTTTACTTTTGGTACGGGGGGAACAAGGCAGATACTCAATCCCAAAATTAGTTAGAATTTTTTCTTCTGTGTATCTGCTGTCTTTGGAGGGGTTGTAATTTGGTGGCGTTTGAAACCAATAAAGTAATGGTCTGTTTTTTAACAGGATTTGCTATAATTCGATGACTGTCTGTGATCATGCATTCAAGCCGAAAGCAGTAATAGTAATATCTTTACTCTTTCACTAAAGTGGAATTCAGTGTGCAAACCAAGATCCATCTGGGTTGAATGAGGTTCAGAATTCAAGTGTAGCAACTCCTGTCTTCACGTACTCAAACGGTCCACGTCCTACACAGGAATGCTGCACCCCCCATCGTTCCTTCTCCTCTTTCCCACCCTAGGAGACCCCCATTGTCAGAGCTGCCCTTTATGTCTTTTCTTCCACTTCTGCCTGAGCAACTGAGGCAGAAAGAGGAGAGAAGAGAAATTAAGAATGGGGGGACCTATACCTAGAACTCTATAGCCTCCCGGTTAGAATTTTTTTAGAATGTATTTCTCTGTAGAAATGATATTATGGAAATAATTGGTTATATGATACTATAAGCTCTTAATGGTTAGTTAGGATACTTAGGTGCATTTAAAAATCACCCTTCTGCTAAGTTTTCCATGGTCTTCTCTCCTTCTTCCCACTTTTATAGTCCTACCGAGGATGAACCTCCTGGTGAGCTGCTGGGTCCTATGAGAGCTGGGCCTCGGGCTGATGTCAGCTCATTCTGACGTGCACCCTGGGATGCACCTGTATCTGTGTGTCAGCAGCTACCAGTCTGTTGCCTGGCACAGAGCACATCCAGCCAGTTCTTGCTTAATTAGGTTGAATTTAAACATTAAAAATGTTTACATTCTCTATTTCCGTCCTCAGTAGTTTCTCAAGAACTTTCTTAGGTAGAACTCATCAGCATGGGAAGTAGGACATGCAGTTGGATTTACTCATTGACCCCCTTTTTACTTAATCACCAAACACTTATTGATCACTTGTGATATGCCAGGCACTACCAGACTCTAAAAGCATAGGAATGGACCAGTACCAATCTGTCGCCTGCTCTTGGAGCTTATAGGCTGGTGGGAAAAAAGGACCATCATCAGCAAGGCCCTCACTGGGTCAGGTGGGACTGTTCCTAGAAATACATACACTGCTATTTTAGAACTACATGGATGGACTTTGAATTAGCCTATGTGACTGATAGCAAAATCTCTTTTCTTAAATACTAGTGATGAAAAAGTGACTTTTAAAACTATTCAGAACTGTCCTTAAAAGTAAACTAATGAAAGATATGTGGGCACTTTGTTTTTACACGGTGTTTGATTAGAGTAATTCCCATTTACTTTCTTTTTAAATAAAGTCTTAAAGTAGTAATCTGAGATATTAAATAATAAACTTTTCCAAATATTTGCTAGCAAATTGTTAATTTTCTGAGTTTTCTATTAAGGCAAGTGATCAGTTTTCTTTGTGTCTGGTAACTAATTCAGTTGCATATTGTATCTATCTACTCATAGTTCCCCAATCTTAGGTAAAACTGAATCAGTTTAATGGTGAATAGCTTTATCAGTTTCATATGGGTGAAAATAGAAAATCATGAAAAATAAAGTTAAGATCATAATACAAAGCTGGAAAGATAAAGGGTGAATAGGCTGGTGGCCGGGTTGGAAGAAAATGAAATTTTTTCTTGATATTCTTTCTGTGATGCAAGATTTCTTTCTGTAGATTAGTATAATTTACATGAGCTGTTTGAAAAGATTACGTTCTCAACAGTTCCCATAGAGTTCTTTATTACATACAGCCAGCTGCCCTGTCACTTCTTCACACGTGTTTTTGTGAGTAAATGCTCTGTAAAATGTAGAGGGGCTTTCAAGATAAACATAATTCTGTTGGGGGCTCTTGGGAGAGCTTCTGAGAACAAACATGGATAAACAGTACCTCATGTCAGATCTGCCTGTGTAAGGAATTCGAGCACACCTGCCAGCAAAGAGGTTTAACCTAGTTTCTCAGATAAAAACTTGAGGTGGAAGAAGGAAGAGGAACCATCCAGGGTGAGCTGAGGCGGTATTACCTTTAGCCTACTTTCCCTGGGATGACGTACTTTATCCTCGGGTCAGTCAGCCTCCTCAGCCCATGTGTTAAGATTCTTGTTTGCAGGGCATGTGGGTGTCTCAGTCAATTAAGCCTTTGGTTCAAGTCATGATCCCAGGGTCCTGGGATTGAGTCCTGCCTTGGGCTACCCACTCAGTGGGGAGCCTGCTTCTCCCTCTCCCTCTGCTGCTTCCCTGCTTGTGCTCTGTCTCTCAAGTAAATAAAACCAAAGAAAGAAAGAAAGAGAGAAAGGAAAAGGAAGGAAGGAAGATTGATTGATTCTTGGTCTCAAGTAACAGAAACTCATTTCATCTAGCTTAAGCAACAGGGAAATTTTTTTTTTTTTTTTCTTACTTAACCACCCTACAGAATAAGCTGGGATGGAGTGGGTTCTAAGGACCTTTAGAACAAGGGACTTGAACACAGCTGTATATCTCTGTTTGGCTCCTTTCCTCTTTCTTGCCACCTTTTGTCTCTATCTATCTCGATCTAGCCTTATTTTTTTATACCTCAGATAGGCTTTCTTTGCATGGAAGGTAGTACCACATTCAGTGCCAACCTGTAGATGTCTTGAAAGGCTGTGATCCAGGAGAAAATAGCTTAAGTTCCCTCCAGTTTAAGTTTGAAAAATCTCAGGGGGAGAATTCTGATTGGCCTGGCCTAGGTCCTGTGCCTGTGACAGTTTATATAGCCAAAAGGATAAGGTATATGACAGGCTTGGCTGGTGTCCCGTGCCCAGCGAATTCATACAGATATTGCCGTGAGGGAATGGTTACAAACATCTTGAGCTATTTCTCGGTTTTTTTTTTGTTGTTGTTGTTTGTTTGTTTTTCAAGTTCATATGAGGCCCAGTTCAAACAACTAGTTCAGATTCTTTCTCTAAATCATTGAAAATCGTTTAAAGTCTTTTGTTGTTGTCATTTTTGTTAGGTTATGGACTTTACACCCAGCTAACCTGTAGGCTCCTCTTTGATTTGACTGTGTTTTCATAAGAGCACAGACTAGCAACCTGTGCTGTACTGGGTTTTTGAGAATGGTGGTTGATCGACTACCTGAATCCCACCAAAGTAAGTATACTGAGGCAGAGAATCATAAAACTCAAGCGATGAAAGAGATCTAAGATTCCCTCTGCCTTTGAAAGTTTCATATCTATTATGGTGTCTCCAAAACATGAAGGACCTAGAAATAAAAGAGGGCAAGGACTTACAAATGTTCGTACCGGTTCTGGGAACAGAGGATAGTGACATGAAACATAAGGAAGGTGCTTGCCCTTGTGGACTGACATTTATTTACCTAGAGAAAAATCTTGACAGGCTAACCAAGGATGCTGCGTTTCTTTGAATTTTGGCTGAAATCAGACCAGTTTAGAGTTTGTCTTTTAAGAATGGGCTGATCGAGGAAAAGAGCTGAAGTTCTGATTGCCAGTATGTATCTTCAAATAATTGTTTAAGAAGCAAAACAAATTATTAGTGAGTGATGTTTGTTTAGAAGATTCAATCTTTTAAAGTATGGCATCTGTTGGAGAAAATAAATAAGAAGAGTTCTTAGGGGTGAGAATGACTAAGAGCTCAGTCTTTGAAACTAACAAACTAGGACTCAAATCTAAATGCTCCTCTTGCTGATTTGGTAACTCTGGCAAGTTGCTAATACTCTTCTAGCCTCACATTCTTTTAGTTATAAAATGAAGATATCTATTTTTTATGGCTTTTTGGTAAGTATTAAGTAAAAAAGTTATTTTTGATAACTTTTTCTATTATAAAATACACATAATATAAAGTTTATAGTTTTAACCATTTTTAACTGTACAATTCAGTGGTATTAAGTACATTCATATTATTATGCAAGCATTACCACCATCCATCTCCAGAACTCTTTCATCTTGCAAAACTGAAACTCTATACCCATTAAACACTAACTCCTCATTCCCCTCTCCACCCAGCCCCTGGCAACCACCATTCTACAAATAGTTACTTTTTTATAAATGGTAAAATCTCAAGAAATGTTAGCTGTTATCCCTCTAGATCAGGCGTCAGCAAACTCTAGCCCACAGGCCAAGTTTGGCCAGCAGCCCATTTTGGTAGGGTCCTTGAACTAAGGAAGATTTTTATATTTCTAAAGGGTTGTAAAAACAAAACAAAGACAAAATAAGAATATGCCACAGAGTATGTAGCCCACAAAACCTAAACTATTTACTGTCTGGTCATTTTAAGAACAGAAGCTGACCCCTGTTCTAGATCTGTTGTATGTATATATTTTATCATGGGGTCCTTAAAGAATTTGATTAAAAGAGTGTGTGTGTGTGTGTGTGTGTGTGTGTGTGTACACGTACTTGTCTGTGTCTGTAGATGTACCCCTCCCTGTATCTTATGGGGGTTATGTGAACATCTCTCCTAGACCATGAATTCTCAGCGGAGCCATGTTACCCTGAGGAAATGCAATTGGTTCTTGGAGGATAAAAATCTTAGATATGGCAATGATTTGCAGACTTGCAAAGAGCCATAGTATATAAACAGATACACAATGTATCTTTGGTATTAAAATTTCTTGGGGAGAGGGGTTGGGGTGATTAGAACAAATGTTTAGTTAGGTACTTAGGCTTGTTAGGGAAATGATAATAAAAAAAGTTTGAGAAACACTGCCCAACACTGAATTCTAGAAAGCAAGACATGTGTCTCATTAGTCTCTGAATATACCAGCATTTAGCAGAGGATCTAGAATATTTTCTTCAGTCTGTTAAATTCGTTATAGCATAGTTGAATGAAAGAAGCTTCTGATCTAGTTCAGTGATCCATTCTGTCTAGAATTTGCTTTTACAACAAACTCCGCAGCACTAGAAATTTTTAAGTTCTTTTTAACCTTTAAGAAGTTTGTCAAATGAGGGACACCTGGTGGCTCAGTGGTTTAAGCCTCTGCCTTCAGCTCAGGTCATGGTCTCAGGGTCTTTGGATCAAGCCCTTCATCAGGCTGTCAGCAGGGAGCCTGCTTTCCCCTCTCTCTCTGCCTGCCTCTCTGCCTACTTGTGATCTCTCTCTCTCTCTGTCAAATAAATAAATAAAATCTTTTTTAAAAAAAAGTTTGTCAAATGATTAATCTTTCTGATATAACAGATGTTTCTTGCTTATTAGGTAGAATTTTTATTCTTACTTTTTCTTACATTTGGTATTGGCACAGTAAAATGAGCATAGGTATTAGAGTGTAAAGACCCCTAACCTTAAACCTCCCTGTAAAGCTCTTTGCAGTTATGTCAGCTCTAGATTGAAAAGAAAACACAGATATACCATTATTTTACTTGAAAAAGAAGTCTGACTTAGAATATACAGATTTTGATAGCAGGCCACTGAAATGTCAGGAACTTAGGTCATCCTGATCTCACCTCACATGCAAGGACTGTATCCTGTGTATTTCTGTATATCCCCAGTGCCTAGGACATGGCCGGTGATTAATGTGTTTCTGATACTGGCTGTACTGGTGATGTGTCTGCACATGCCTCATCGTACCTTGGAATTGTTTCTATTAGCAGGTTTTCTTAGCTCCAGCCTGTTCTCACTCTCAGACTTATTCCTGTAGACACATCCTTCCTGTCTCATTTTGGTCCCTGGTACCAGTTCATCTTTTCACCACTGTCGTAGAGTTTGATGATGACGAATAGCAGGGTATTGTTCAAACAGCCTTCGTTGCACAGGGAACATTTTCATGGCATAAAAAATGCTAATGTAGTAGTGCCCAGCTCTGTGGTTGACTTAAGAATGTAGTGTGGTGGATGGCACTGAAAAGTCTGAGCCAAGATTCATGCCTTCTCTGGGAACTGGAAGTGGCATCTGGGGAGGGGGACCTTCCGTTCCAGCCTGAGGCTCTGAGGGAACAGCCTGGCAATCCAATAGGCCAGTAGTCCTCAAATATCTCTACTAATATTCCCCTTGGGAATCAGAAGCAGTCCACCAAAAAGATCTTTATAAACATAAAACTTGTCTCCCGTTACGTTATTTTTAACATTTCCGTGTGTTTAGCAATGCGGTCCATCATATATGTGTTTGCTTTCATAAAAAGATATCAAAAAATAATATAAAACTTTACATGGAATTGATATTCCACAAAAATTAGCATTCATCCTGTATCTTGAGCCCATCATTATGGAGGCCTGGGAAGACTTATATCATAGATGGAGAAGCGTAGTGAGGCTATCGGTTGGGCACAAACAGATATTAGCCATTGTGGCCAGTCAGATCTTGGGGGTTGAGGTGTTTTCATGTGGAGTGGTGAAAACCAAGGACTAGCTGCAGAGGCAGTGGCCTGTGGCTAGAAGGACAAAGTGATAGCCCTCTGGCTCTCCCTGGTTTGTGTGCCAGAGTTTGTGAATCCCTGGTTAGGGTAGAGTGTCTGGGAACCCTTTGTCCTGCCCTCAAAGATGAGAACTCTGTTTGGTGACCAGGGCAGTCCCAGTGGTCCTGGATGTCCCCGTCACCTGAAGTCCTTCTGCACGTCCACGGAGCTCCACGCAGCCCTGGGGAGGCCCACAGCATTCTCCTTGCTGAGGGCCAGGGAGCAATTAGGCTTTCTCAGAGCAGAGGCACCATTCTCTTTTCAGTTAAGAGTCCAAATGTCCAGAAACTTCTGGATGTTTATATTGCTATAATGGAGCAGGAGGGCCCACTCCTGGTTTGCAAGTATCCCATGTGACTCAAATTTGAATCATTTGTATTATAACCTCCAATCTTATAGTTATCGTTTTCTGTAAACCTTCTTTTTTTTTTAAATTTATTTATTAGAGGAGAGAGAGTGAGCACAGGCAGACAGAATGGCAAGCAAAGGCAAAGGGAGAAGCGGGCTCCATACCAAGCAAGGAGCCCGATGTGGGACTCGATCCCAGGACGCTGGGATCATGACCTGAGCTGAAGGCAGCTGCTTAACCAAGGCGCCCCTTCTGTAAACCTTCTTAAATGGCCTAGTTTCACCGTGACATTTTAGTGGAATTAAACTTGAACTAAAAATTATATAATTAATTACAACTACTAATTGAGTCAAGTCTGTAACTTGATAACACAAGGCCCACAGCTGACAGGTGGTTAATCCCTACTGCATAACTTCTTCATATTTGTTCCTTCAGATGGGATTTAAAAGAACAGGACTTTTGGTTAAAAATCTCGAGTTAGTGTATTATTTGGTGACCAGGCTGGAAAACCAGTGACTTCCACCTTCCAACTCTCAGCCTGAGGTCCTAGTCTGCCTTCATGGAGGTTCCCCTCTACAAAAGTCCTGCAACCCATGAGTCTTGTGCTTTGACATACTCTATTCACTGTGTGGACATAGTTAGTCATGCAGCTATTTTCAGATAAGATCAGTGTAGCTGTGCCCCTTAATTTACATTCTGAGCTTGTGATGGACTAAAATTACTAGGGAATAACCATTTCTTTTTTTTTTTTTTTTTTAAGATTTTATTTATTTATTTATTTGTTTGTCAGGGAGAGAGAGCGAGCACAGGCAGACAGAGTGGCAGGCAGAGTCAGAGGGAGAAGCGGGCTCCTTGCTCTGTGGGACTCAATCCCAGGACGCTGGGATCATGACCTGAGCCTAAGGCAGCTGCTTAACCAACTGAGCCACCCAGGCGTCCCCGGAATAACCATTTCTTGATGACTACCTTGTAATTGCCATGGTGTAGTGGAAAGGCTTCTTTCTCAAATATAATTTTCTATATGAATGAACATGAACTTCTTAAAAACATGATGCATTAGAGAAAGCCATGGTCAGGGTGCCTGGGTGGCTCAGTTGGTTGAGCAACTGCCTTCAGCTCAGGTCATGATCCTGGAGTCCCAGGACTGAGTCTCACATTGGGCTCCCTGCTCAGCAAGGAGTCTGCTTCTCCCTATGACCTTCCCCCATTCATGCTTGCTTGCTCTCATTCTCTCTCCCTCTCTCAAATAAATAAATAAAGTAAAAAAGCCACAGTCAAAAGATTAATGCCAAGCAGAGATGGTGAGTAAGACTTACTTCAAGACTATCTGAAGCAAACATAATGGTATTGTTGGTCTATTTGAGTGTCTTTGTGGTAAAGAGGAAAGGTTGTAGATTTTGGAGTCAAACAGACAAATGTTGGAAATTAGCTGTGATGCTAAGCAGCTTTTTCCAGGGTACAACTAGTTTTTATTCAGAAGAAAGCAAGGAGGGGAGGCTAATAAGTCTCTACATCATTAAAAATTTCCTGACACATGAAGTTCTTGGCACATAGAGAGTGTTGTTAGCCGTCTTCCCTACTGGGGCATCTCTTCCACTCTTTCCTCTCCAAAAGAAGAAGGAAGGACTCGTCTTACTCTACCTAGTCAGGGTTTTAATTTAGCAAGATCCCAGAGTCAGTACATATATGTTTAAATAGTTATCAGAAATGTGCCCAATATTTGAAATGAGCTGTACATGATTCATGGTTCTTAGCAATCTATATATTCAGCCCAATTCTTAAAAAAAAAAAAATTTTTTTTTTTAGGCAGTTAATTCATTTCTTAGTCATACTATGAACTCCCAGGACTTTATCCCACAAATGCAGCCTGGGTTAGAGGCACTTTCTTGAGCCTTGAATGCTTCAAACCCACTAACCTCATTTTGCACATTTCCCCAAAATAGGCGTGTGTGCACATGTGCACACAGGTGTGCACACACACAATTCATGACCCAGTTTGGGGGACACAGTGTTAAAACAAACAAATAAAATTCTTAGAAAGTTGTTAGGTGCTTAAAATAGTTTGATTTTTAAATGGTTTAGGAGCTTTTCCCATAAGACGTGGTGCTTGCTGCTATAAATAGAGGCATGCATGTGTGTCCAGAGTGTCCTCTGTAGCCCAGTGCTTAAGAGGATCAAGAAGTCAGTTGTATTATCTTGGTATCTAAAGTCCAGTGTGAGATTTTAACCTTGTTAACTCCATACTTTAAAAAATAACCATAACTTCACAAAACCTGTAAGTCCAGTGGAGACTATCTCAAATGAGCAGTTTTCAGATGTCTCGTCACTTTCCTTTATTAAGAGCAAACAGCTAGTTCCCCTCCCCCCAACCACTATTTTCATCACCATCAGGATTTTTCTAATAGGCTTTGATAGTTGTTAAAATTGGGAGATAGGAAGATGGCCTGAGCCTGTGCTCTTGGGACTCCAGCCTGCTCCGGATCTCCCCTTCCTGACTCACCGAGGACGACAGTTTTGGATCATTTCAGTGGGTCTGAGCTTGCCCATGATCTTCTCCTCTACTGCTGTGCTGTGAATCTTGGATTTGCTTAGCCAACCCCTACAATCACATAAGCCATGCACTGCAATAAATCTTAACGCATAAAAAAGTAAATAAAAGCTGGGAGATGGGTACATAGTATCTATATCTATATATCTATATATCTATATATCTATATATATATATATATATCTACATATATATTTTTAAAGATTTTATCTATTTGTTTGACAGGGAGAGACCATGCACGAGTAGGCAGAGAAGCAGGGGGATGGTGGGGTGGAGGGGGAGAAGCAGGCTCCCTGCTGAGCAGAGAGCCAAATGCAGGCCTCGATCCCAGGACCCTGAGATCATGACCTGAGCCGAAGGCAGACGCTTAACCCACTGAGCCACCAATGTGTGCCATATATATATTTTTAAAATAAAAATATTATATTATTATATTATATATTAATTGTATTAATATTATATATATTTAAATGTAAATTAGAACAGATAAATTTTTAAAAACTCATAATTGCCAGAATTCATCCTTTTTTATTTATGAATGGAGTATGGTGGTAATATTACTTTCTCTAGTCTCATCTCCTTGGGTTGTTCAAGGCAAGGTATTGGAAAAGAAAGGAAACTAAAAATAATCGGACATGAGATCCCCGAAGTGTACATATTATTGGATTTTAATATTTCTCCTCAGAGTTTCCATTCTGAAACAGTCTAAAAACTGCTGGGAAATGTGCGTAAGAACCGTACTTGAGTATGGTGGCATGGCCAGTGTAGTATAACTGAAAAGCAGAGGACGTGGAATCACAAATGGAGAACCCAGGTCTGGCTTTGCCACTTACTAGCCAAAGGGTCCTTCCGCAACCACCCAACCTTTCTAAGCCTGTTTCTTCAGCTATAAAATGAAGAGAGTATGTGCTCTGTCTCTTACGAGTTTTTTTGAGCTATTATTATTATACATAGACTGGTGGGTTATTCATTTAGCTAGACTGCATGATCATTTGTTGAACCTAGGTACTGGGAATATGCAGCAACAAAAGCAATCACATACAGAATTTATTTTCAAGTAGCTTGTAGACAAATGAAGGGAATACAGAAAATAAATACCACACCGCTGTTAAAAAGATTTTATTTATTTATTTGGGGGGGGCAGAGAGCAAGCGAGCAGGTGCACACATGGGCAAGCAGGGGTAAGGGCAGAGAGATAAAGGGAGAACAGACTCCCTGCCGAGCAGGGAGTCAGACATGGGGCTCCATTCCCAGGACCCTAGGGTCATGATCTGTGTCCAAGGCAGATGCTTAACCAGCTGGGCCACCCAGGTGCCCCCAAATACCACTTTTGAAGACAATTTTTAAATAGCATAAAATGTGCCCAATACCATCTGAATGCACATGTTGAGGAAAACAGTGAGAAAAAAATGGTCCATCGTATATGCATATATGCAAACGACTAATTTTTAAATACCTAAAGTTTGTCAAAGGTCTTTAAAGGTCTTTAAACTTCCTATCCATCTTTCTACAACCTTACTGTGATCATAATTTCTCTAGATAAACTCACTTGGTATAGCGGCTTTAAAAATATTTGTCCCACAAATGCATTCTCCTTTCCATACAAAGCATATAGGTCCTCCTCTAAGTCCACATCCGTATTCCCACTTCCCTTCCTCCTTTCCCAGGTGTAACCACTGTTTCCTTTTGGTATCTGTTCTTCCATACTTTTCCTCTTCCTTTACTCATGCATATATGTAGCAGAGAAAATACATGATGAAGCATCTGTTTTTCTTTTGTTTTGTTTTATTAAACAAGTGTTGTTATACTAAGTGGAACATCCTGCAACTTGCTTTTTTCACTCAGCAACATGTTCAGGAGAACCTTCCATGATCTGGCTCATTCATTTTAACCTCTTCTTACTATCTGTCCTTATTGTTCACCATTTATTTACTGATGGACAGTCAGATTGTTTCCAATTCCAAACAAGGCTGTCTGCGCATGTTTGCAATATCCTCTTTAAGCATATATGTAAATTCTTCATGTATTCTTAGGGTGGATATTGAGAAGTTGGAATTGCTAGGCTGTAAATTATATACTCTAAAATTTGATTAGTTAATGGCAATTTGGCCTCCCAAGTAAGATGAACACTATTTTTCATGCTTCAGTTTTTTGCCCAGCTCCTCGGAGTACTTAAATAGGGAAAGGTTTGCAGAAGATAATGATGGTGGTCTAGAGTAGATCAGTGCTTCTTAAATTTTAATATGCAGACTAATTACTTGAGGGTTTTTTTTTTTAAAATGCAAATTATGATGCAGTTTGAAATGGGCCAAAGATTTTGCATTACTTCAAAGATTCCAGGGAGTACTGACACTGCTAGCCAGGAACCACGTTTTGAGTAGCAGAAATCTAGAAAACAGATCTCCTTCCAGCTTGTTTCTCCGTAGTACTGAAAGCTACAGTTTTCATGGGTATGTGTGTCCATGCCTCAACACATGGACATGAGCATGTTTCCAGAGGGAGCTATGTTTTGCCATAGTATTTAAACTCGGGCTCTTGAAGGCTAGACCTTTAAGTCCTGTGAACACATATGGCAAAATGTTGATGGCTGTTGAAACTGGATGATGGGTACATATAGGTTCTTTGTACTGTTCTCCCTACTTTTATGCAGAGCATTTTGTAGAAATGCTCATAGTATAAACTTTAAAATAAGAGAACGATCCTTTGAAAGTTGAGTTGCTCCTAAGAATTTTCACCTCGATACATGCTACTATGTCTTTCCTAGATTTCCTCTGGCAGGTGATTGGAAAGTGTTCTGTGTTAATCAGTAGTATATTTTGAGTCATGTGAGTTTTAATTTTGATATATCCCAAGTATTTTTAGAAGTTTAAAAATAAGTGCAAGAAGAGCTTTGTTGCGTACTTACCTACCTTAGCAGCTGCAGTCAGATCTTCCTCAGCATTCCTCATTCAGAGAGGATGTCATGAACTATGACTGACACCGTGATCGTAGCATGGTAGTGTGTGTGCGTGTGTCTGTGTGTGTGTGTGTGAGAGAGAGAGAGAGAGAGAGCATGATGGTACTCTAGGTACTTTGAGAGCCTCGAGGGTCAGAATGCTTCTGTGTTCGTTGATTGGTGGTTACCTGGAACACTGTTGGTAGGATTTTGAGGTCTTTTTAGGATTCAGTAGAAAAAAGCTCTATGGGGCGCCTGGGTGGCTCAGTGGGTTAAGCCGCTGCCTTCGGCTCAGGTCATGATCTCAGAGTCCTGGGATCGAGTCCCGCATCGGGCTCTCTGCTCAGCAGAGAGCCTGCTTCCCTCTCTCTCTCTGCCTGCCTCTCCATCTACTTGTGATTTCTCTCTGTCCAATAAATAAATAAAATCTTTTTTTAAAAAAAAAAAAGCTCTATGATTCCTTAGCCATGTCTGTTGAGGTGTGCTGGATTGGAGAATGATAGCACACATGTTGTCTGTGGTTGGTTTTGGTGGCTCAGTGAAAGCACTTGTTTTATAGTTGAGAAAACAAGGCTCAAAGAATTTCAGTGATCTTGAACTCACAGTTTATGAGGCTCCTGATAGGTTCATAGTTAGTAGAAGAGCAGGTGCTGTGATCACTAAGCCTCCTGATTCCTAGTCCAGTTGCCTTTCTGCCATTCTACCCTGATGATGGGAATCTAATTATGCTCAAGGTTCTTCACTTGTTGAAGGAACTTGGTAGAGTCCAGGAGCCATTAACCCTTTAACTGAGTGATGTTGGGCCAGTTAATCGTAAGGAGGAATGTAGTTTCTTCTTACAGAGGTATCTGTCTTTTGCTGAACTTGGACTTCTGATTCAACTCTCTGGTCCCACTTGGCCTGCATAGTTCTATTCTAATCCTCCCCCCTTCCCCTACCGTTGTTTCCTAATCTAATTCCCTGTTTTCTTGCTCTGGTTTATTTGTTTCATTTTTATTTCTCTGCTTTATTGTATGTCTTTACCACGAGCCGCCTCAAATATTTGTGAAACAGATGGTATATGAATAAAGAACATTGGAATGTTTGAAGAAGTTGTCATTGACAAGGCTGATGAGGATGAAAATAGTGTCCTAGTTCTGAGAAAATGTTGGTGTCTGTGGTATCTGGTCTCTTTTTCTTCCTGGTCGTCTTTTCTCCCTAATGGATCCATCTTGGTCACTTCCACTCCTCTTTCTCTGTGGCTTTGGCTGCATCCCAAGCAGCGACATTTCCAACTCTGTCTGTAGCCTCACCTGAATTTACAGATACACATCCATATTTCTGACTTCCCTCTTCAGATGGCTCCATCTGAATGTCCCACAGGTCCCTCAACTCAAATGAAGCTCTCATCTCCCAAAACCCCCAAACCTTCCTCTGCCTGAATTCCATTGACCCCACCATCTACCCCATTTCTCCAATCAGTCACCAGTACTCACTTTTTACTTTTTACCTTCCATAATCTACCACATCAAATCAGCATCTATGACCTGTGACTTTACCTTTTTACCCAATTTTTGGGTCTATTCACTCTACTCCATCCTTTCTGTCTCCTTCTTCTTTTGTTCCCCCATTCCAGCCCATCCTTTTTCCTAAAGTCAAAGGTCTGCATTTCTCTTCAGGCTAAGGTTCAAGTTACTTAGGCCTTTCATACACTTGCCTTTGCTTATTAGTCTTATGTTTTGCCATTCCCCAACCTTGTCCAGAATGACTGTTTCTTTCCTCTTCCTTTGGTGTACTCCAGTCTGCCTTTTAAGGCCTGGCTCTTCTCCCTTTCTTGGATGTCTTCAAGCTTCTTGCTTCTCACATACTCTACACATCTCTGTCATAGATCTTACCACTCTGTGACATATTGTTGTATTTGATTGGATGCTGTTTGAGGGTCTGGATTGTGGCTTTTGAGTCTGTATCTCTTGTGTTTAGCACTCCACACATGACACACATGTTGAGTACTCATCAAAATGTTTGCTGAAGGGATGCCTGGGTGACTCAGTCGGTTAAGCATCCGGCTCTTGATTTCGGCTCAGGTCATGATCTCAGGATGGTGAGATGGAGACCTGTGTCGGGTTCTGTGCTCAGTGTGCAGCCTGCTTAAGATTCTCTCTCTCCTTCTGCCCCTCCCTCTCTAAAAATAAAATAAAAATAAAAAGTAAAATGTTTGCTGAATGAAGGCATTGCATTCTTTTGGAGAACTCTTTTGGTGAACAACATGAGTCACAGTAGCACATCACATCAACAGTTATTACCACCATCATTTATTGAGCTCTTACCTGCCAGGTACTGTTCTGAATGTACAAACTTTGGTGGTCAGCACTTTTACTATCCTTATTTTACAAATAAAGAAACTGAGGTACAGAGCTTAAGTAACTTGGTAGAGTTTACCCAGATATAAATGGTGGAGCCAAGATTTGAACCTAGGTTCCCTCTCGTCTACGGCCATACCACCCTGATCGCGCCCGATCTCGTCTGAACCTAGGTTCCCTCTTGACCATCATATATATACTATGAGACTTACTTATTTATCTGTGGGAAGGCAGAGCTTTAGCCAGGAGTTATTTTTTTGAGGTCACTTCTGCTTTTCAGTCTGTAGTTTTGCAGTAGCAGAGGAAAACAAGATGATGTTTGAAACTTAGTGAATGGCACCGATATCCTGTGAGCCCCAGTATAACAGGCTCCTTGCTTCCCTCGCTTCTGCTCTGGGCCCTTCACACTCTCCTCAGCTGTGTGAACTGGAATAAGGATGTGGCCACAATTCTTTGCTTTTGTAGAAAGCACACATTCTGGAGCACCTCCAGAAAACTGTGTTCAGCACTTTATTAAGGAGAGGTGGAGAGTGGCAGCCCTCACCCCAGCATATCAAAAGAAATGTGTTTCTCCCCTTAATCAGCAAACTCAGGACTTCCTGGAAGAGAGGGCTAAAAGTGAGAAGTCTGAGATAATGAATGGAGCTGGACAAGTGTTTGCTTTTGTCAGATCACTTACATGAGTGTGCTCAACACCTTACAAGTATGACAAAGGGCTTTTAGAGCCCTTGTTTTTAGAGTACTCAGACTGCAAGAAATTAAGATTGAGCTAATGCATAGCCACAATAGGAAAAAAAAATTCTAAATGTTTAAGCCCAAGAAGTTACATTAAGAAATTAAAACAAGAAAGAGAATGTGGCATGAAATGAAGTGACAGAAGGAATTGTAAGGAACTGTAGGGATGAGGCCACTTTATCCATTTGTGATGATAAGGCTCATTTACCCATTTGTGATGTTTCTTTCTACCTTATAAATAAAGCCCCTCCTTGGTTTCCCTAACTTGGTTTTTATGTTGGGAATTTAATCTTACCTCAAGTCTGGGGTGTTTTTTTTTTTTTTAACCAATTGATTTTAAATATTAAAACCTAATTTTTTTTTCTTTTTTAGTGTTTAGTGCGTGTATGAGCATGGGGGTAGGAGAGGGACAGGGGAGAGGGAGAGAGACTCTTAAGCAAGGCTCCATATCCAGTGCAGAGCCCCGTGCAGGGCTCGATCTCACAACCCTGAGAACAAGACCTGAGTCGAAATCAGTAGCTGGGCGTTTAAACAACTGACAACCCCCCCGCTCAGGTGCCTCTACCACTAAATTTTAAAGCTATATATTTGGGGAAATTTTCTACTTAAAAAAAAAAAAAAGCTTACCTATTTCTTCATTATGTTTCCATTTGAATATGTAATCTGGACTTAAATTTTACATGTGAGCAATTTATATTCCTTTAGCACTTACGCTTTTTAAAATACTTAAAAATCTGGGGCACCTGGGTGGCTCAGTCAGTTAAGCATCTGCCTTCGGCTCAGGTTGTGGTCTCAGGGTCCTGGGATTGAGCCCCACGTCAGGCTCTCTGTTCAGCAGAGAGTCTGCTTCTAACCTCTCTCTCTGACCCTCCTCCCCGCTTGTTTGTTTTCCCTCCTTCCTCCCTCCCCCCAAAAAATTAAAAACAAAAACAAAAAGACAAAAATAAAATACTTAAAAATCTAATAGATTATTTCATCTTAGCCAAATACTCAACTACTCTAATCTAGGTGTTATTATAGTGATTGTTCCCTCTTTACAATATGGAGAAAGAGGACTGATCTGTTGTACTAATCAGCACACAGAGCAGTTCAGTGGCTCAGATATAGGAGCTGGTACAGTGTCTGGGAGGTATAAAGATTTGGCCAGCTGTCTTTTTGCAGTTTGCATGCTCCCCACCTCAGTGAAGGGATTTACAGGTATGTATTGACGTGGTTTGGCCTACTGGCTGGTAATCACATGTTTTGTGGCTCTTGGGAACCTGATTGGTACTGTAACGAAGTCAACAGGGCTCCCGCAAGCACCTCCTTATTCCCTGGCTGGCATCATTTAAATCCTGGAACTTAGAAGCAGGAATGAGTCTTCTGCCCATTTATTGAGAGATGGCCCGGCCAGTGACATTATTGAGAGCAGACTTTTGGAAGGATAAAAGGAAATTTAGCGTTTATTTTATGATGATGATAATAGTACAGTACTCTGTATACAAAGATGTACTAAAGAACTTACCTTTTTAAAATCTTTTTTTTAAAAGAGTTTGTTTATTTGAGAGAGAGCATGCACAAGAAAGGAGGAGAGGCAGAGGGAGAGGAAGGAGCAGACTCCCCGCTGAGCAGGGAACCCCATACAGGGCTCAATCCCCAGGACTCTGGGATGGCGACCTGAGTGAAAGGCAGATGCTTAACCCACTGAGCCATCCAGGCATTTAAAGTGCTTATCTTTAAAGGAAAAATGAGGAGTGCCTGGGTGGCTCAGTGGGTTGAGCGACTGCCTTGGCTTAGGTCATGATCCTGGAGTCCTGGGATCGAGTCCCACATCGGGCTCCCAGCTCCACAGGGAGTCTCCTTCTCCCTCTGACCTTCTCCCTTCTCATCCTCTCTCTCACTCAAATAAGTAAATAAAATCTTTAAAAAAAAAAAAAAGGGAAAATGAGAATTTTTCAGAGGTAGAAGCATGGGGACCAGATACTTGCAAAATGATGGATTTGAAATCTTTCACATGTGTAGAAACATGGTAAAGATAGGGACTGGGCCTTCTTTCTTACGCAAGTGGAATGTGTACACTGAATAAAACTTACAGTGGAGACAACAATATTCATTACTCAGCAAGATTTTTGAGTATCTAATATGGGTCAAGCATTGTTGTAGGCACTTGGAATATAACAGTGACCAAAACAGATAAAAATCACTGTCCTCATAGAGCAAACAATTTGGGGAAGCAGAAAATAAATACATAAAACGTATGACTTCAAACCTTTTGGTTCCAAGTGGTAAAATCAGAATCCAGCTAGTTTAAGCAAAAGGAATTGCTCGGGGGAGGTTTCTGATTGGCTCTCTTTGGGACAGATGTCTATTCCACATCAATCAGATATGGCCCCAGCGACAGGGTTCCAGGATATAAACATTGCCTCCAAGAGCCCACTCTGGACATGAAGAGGCAGTTCCTGAGGGTGTGGGGTGCAGTGTAAACTACTGAGTGTCTCAAAAATGTATCTGTTAAAGGCTCTCTACTTTTCCAGTTCCATTGTTTTCTTTCATTACTGAGAATGAGTCTTGCAATGCAAATAAACTCATAGGATTTGAAATGCTCCATCTTAAAAACTCCAAATACAAGACTACTTATTCAGATAGGGAAACAGAGAGCCATAGGAAGCAGAGAAAAAGATTGATTGAAATTTCTGGGAAGAGGCTTTAAGCAGAATCTTAGTTATCCAGAAGGTTTTTGCAACGTGGAAAGTTTATCTCCTTTAGCAAATGTTTTAGTAGTTTTGGGTAGTAGTCTTTTTTTTTTTTTAAGATTTTATTTATTTATCAGAGAGAAAGAAAGAGAGCACAAGCAGGGGAGCAGCAGGCAGAGCAGAGGGAGAAGCAGGCTCTCCACTGACCAAGTAGCCCGACATGGGACTTGATCCTAGAACCCTGGGTTCATGACCCAAGCCAAAGGTAGCTGCTTAACTGACTGAGCCACCCAGGGGTCCCAAGTAGTAGTCTTTCTAAAATGGACTTAGTAGAACGTGTGTACAATACGTGTGTATTTTAATTGTAATACAGTGATTACCTTGGGCTCTTTTCAAGCTTTATAGACCTGTTTTTCCTTATTCTGAATGGTCTCAGGCCTTTTGCTTTTTAATTTCTGTGGCTGTTTCTTGGATTTTCAGATGCCTTTCCACCATGTCATCTGTTAGTCTTTCTCAACTTTCGCAAGCTGCTCTGTGACTACCTATGGGACCTCCTTCTCTCTTCTCATAATGTATAGTGGCTAATTAAGCCACTTCCCACTTGAGTGTCGCAGGTGCTTTGGGAAATGTGATAGACCTCAGGGTGAGTGTTGAGGCTGCTAATTTGCCAGATTTTACAAACCAACCACTTAAACTTCTCTAAACTTCAGAGTCTTCTCTTTCTAATCTATAATGTCGGAATGAAGGTACTTTCTCTACCGGGTCTTAACTAAAGGAGCAAATGAAATGTTTGCCAGAGTTTTCTGCCGTGTATTAAAAAAATCTGCAAATATGGAATCCCTGTTACTGCTGTCACCAGTGTGATGGTCTCTGTTCTCTGTTTTTGCCTGTCCTGCCACATCCCTTTTTCCCTGGGAGAACCAGAGAGTTAACCGTAAATCACTGGGCATGTTGCCTGGGGTTGGCCAGTCCTGCTTGACCATTCCTGAATCCCAACTCTGTGCTTGTGCTCCTGCAGACCAGAGATGTAGGCTACATTTTCTCATGTCAGTTATATACCTACTAGCACATGGATTTTTCTTGGCATTTTAGCTTAAGAGGGAGAAAGTCTCCCAAGTCTATTCACTGAGGGATGTGGAGAAGGGAGTTGTTTCCCTGCTGAGGCAGCTGGATCTTACCTGGTTTGTGTGGCCCTTTGGTCCACAACAGCTGAACTGTGGAAAGAAAAACTGTAGCGACTCGGGCTATAGGTGGTTAGAACCATGTTGGAGATAAACTATGAAAAGATGGTTCATTCATCCTTATTTTGTGGTTTTTGCCTAATAGGTAGTAAGCATGGCAGAGACATAGTATTCTTGGTTTGTGTGGTTTTGTGACTGAGATGAAATTTCTAATCTTTGAGACTGTGGTTTCTCTATCTGTAAAATGGACTTGAGAGCAAATCAAGGAATGGCTTTAAAACGGAATACCGTTGGGGTGCCTGGGTGGTGCATTTGGTTAAGCATCCAACTCTTGGTTTCCGCTCAGGTTGTGATCTCGGGGTCGTGATCTCAGGGTTGTGAGATTAAGCCCCGCATCAGACTCCCCACACATCGGGGAGTTGGCTTAAGAGTCTCTCTTTCCTTCTCCCTCTGCCTCTCCCCGTCGCTCTCTCTCAAAAGCAAAAACAAAAACAAAAAACCAGAATACCCTTGTTTGATTATGGCTTCACTATTTAAGAGTTACAGGTTTGTAGCAATGTTTGTTGTCTCCTTATAACTTTATTTTTGTGGATTCAACCTTTTGAAGATGCTTATTGATCTGTCAAAAGCCTCAAAGTGAATGTGTGATGCTTTGCCACTAGGGGGCATTGCTACCTTAGTCACATGATCTGAACCTACAAATGGCTGAATTTGAAGCTCCTCCCTTCAGTCTTCCACTTAAAATTTGTAGTAGTTCTTTGTGTTAAATATACACAATAAATACAACATGCAAAGTACAAAATGCAATAAATAACTGTATTTAAGTAATACGAAATGATCTTTTAAGAAAAAATTAACTGCAAATATAAATATTTATCACACAGTTCTTTGTTGTGGTGTTTACCCAGTTTACCTGAATCCTGGAGTAAACTGTCTCATAGGTTTGTGGTTTGTCATCAGCCTTTAGATTAACTCAGGGTCATACCACTACTAACTAGTTATCTAGTCACCTAGGTTTCTTCTCCCTGTTTCATTTACAGGAATGCTGTGTGTCTGGCCTAGGATGCTTTAATTAATAATGGAGATATTCTTGGGAAAGTTTCCAACTTAACTTCTTCCTTTTTAGGCAGAAGGTAAAGAATTAAAGAAATGTTTATATAGTGTCACGATGCTACTAAGGATATAGACACACTTTAGTCTCCTTTCCCTGCACCATAAGGAAGTCCTTTTTCTATCACCTAAGAAGAAAAATGAAGTAGTCCCTTTTTGTTTTTCTCAAGTCATAGCATAATTGTTTTTCCTTTTCACAGAGAGACAAAGGTGTCTTAAGAACTGAGGGTCTGACATTTGCCCACATTTCAGATTATATGTTTTAGGATAAATTCCTAAAAGTGAAATTATTGAGTCTAAAGAGCATAAATATTAGGACATCTGCTAATTATTGTTAAATTGCTTTCCAGAAAGATTGTACTAATGTACACTCTTCCAGCAATCTACTGTTTTTTTTTTTCACTGTACACACTCCGGAATTGGATTCCCGCTTTCTATGGCCTTCTTTCAAAACATATTTTAGAACTATGAATACTTTTTTCTTTTTTTTTATAAACACTTTTTCTAGGTAGAAGATAAGTTGATCAGTACTTCCCAAAATATATTACTAAGCTAATGTAATATTTGAAAAATTGTTCAGTGGTCCAATAAATTTTTGAAATGTTGCATACATTTTTGTAGATCTATGAAGCACACATGTATGTTAAGTCTCTGAGAAATCCTGTAGTAAATGAATCTGTTTAACTTGGTGTTTCCCAGTTTTATTTATCTAATTACAGAATCCTCTTTTAAGAGTAACATCTGGGGGGTGCCTGAATGGTTCAGTGGGTTAAAGCCTCTGCCTTCGGCTCAGGTCATGATCCCGGAGTCCTGGGATCGAGCCCCAAGTTGGGCTCTCTGCTTGGCGGGGCTCCTGCTTCCTCCTCTCTCTCTGCCTGCCTCTCTGCCTACTTGCGATCTCTGTCAAATAAATAAATAAATAAATATTTAAAAAAAAAAACAAAACAAAAAAAGAGTAACATCTGGTAATATCTCATGAAAACAGAATTGGTGATAGTCATTCTGGAAGCTTTTAGGAACCACCATATTATTCTAAGGATTTCTTCTCGACTTAAGTTATATTCATCTCTGATCTTGATTCTGGAAGATGGAACCCGGAGTAGCTTGATCAAACAAGGAAGATGCATTAAGATATGTAGGTAGAGCAAGAGCTTGTCCGGCTGACTGAGGAAACAGACTCCAGGCTGAGCTTCCAGGAATTCCACAGAACTGGTCGGCCGTGGGAGCTGCTGTCTCCGCTGGAGCCATCTCTGCCAAGATGGGAAACCACTGAGTCCACATTCGTGTGTCTCTGTCCAACCAGAAAGAAGGGTTGGGAGTGTGGTGTTTGGGATCCTATTTTAGGAAGGAGGGATTTTACGCTATGGTGAACTATCAAATATGGAGAGAATGTTTAAAAGACTTTTGGCAGCCAATGTTGGCAGACATCCAAGAGGACAGAGTTGTGTAATGTGAACACCTCTGGATGTAGGTCAGGAAATTGGAGTGTAACTCTGGCCTAGCCACTTAGCAGCAACATGACCTTGGGCAAATCCATTTTCAAACTTCTGTGTTCTTGTCTCTAAAGAGGGGATAATAATTTCTGCTTATCCAACTTACAGGCTTGGAGTAAAGAAGAATAAGAGTAACAACTGTGAATTTACCTGAAAAACTATAATGTATGAAATAAGTGAAAGGTGTTTTTTCACACCCTAGTTATGTCTCTGGACCAGGAGTTGGCAAACTTCTTATGCAAAGGCCCTGATAGTAAATATTTTTGTCTTTGCAAGCCATATAGTCTCTTTCTTACCTACTTAACTCTACAAAAGGAGCCATAGATAATATGTAAGTGAATGAATGTGGCTATGTTCCAATAAAATGTTATTTATGGAGAAATTTGAATTTCATAAAATTTTTTACTTGTGGACTAGTATTCTTCTTTTGACTTTTTTCAACCATTTTAAAAAAGTGAAAACCATTCTTAGATTGCAGGCTGTACAAAAAGCAGGCAGCAGGCTGAACTTGGCCTATAGTCCATATTTTGCTAACTCCTGTTCTAGAACATGATACTGAAAATATTTTAAAATGTTGAATTGTTTTGCCTTATAGTCACAAATACATTTGGAGCTTTTTCTGATATTGTCTAAATAGAGAGTATACTATCTTTATTGCTCCCTAGATTGGATTCGATAGTAGCTAACTCTAAATTAAATTAATTCAGTGGGCTTATATGGAAACAGGGGTGGATACATTTATGTAAGAATATTCTGTGAAGGGGAGCCTGGGTAGCTCATTTGGTTAAATGTTCCACTCTTGGTTTTGACTCGGGTTGTGATCTCAGGGTCCTGGGATGGAGCCCCTCTCTCCCAACTTGCCCCCCTCCATAAATAAATAAAATCTTAAGGAAAGCTGGGTGGCTTAATTGGTTAAGCATCTGCCTTTGGCTCAGGTAATGATCCCAGAGTTGGGATCAAGCCCCGCATCAGACTCCCTGCTTGGCAGGAAGCCTGCTTCTCCCTCTCCCACTCCCTCTGCTTGTGTTCCCTCTCTTGCTGTGTCTCTGTCTGTCAAATAAATAAATAACATAAATATCATAAATAAATAAAATTACAAATAAATAAAATCTTAAAAAATATAGGGGCGCCTGGGTGCCTCAGTTGGTTAAGCATCTGCCATTGACTCAGGTCATGTCCCAGGGTCCTGAGATTGAGCCCCGCATCAAGCTCCTTGCTCAGTGGGGAGTCTGCTTCTCCCCCTGGCTTGTGCACATGAGCTCTCTCTGTCTCTCTCTCAAATAAATAAATTTTAAAAATCTTTAAAAATAATACTCTTGTGAAACTTGAGTTTGCTACCCAACCATTAGGCTCTTAGAACGTCCACATTTTCTCTCTTCTTCTGTGCCTTTGGTTTTGGAAAAGAGATGGGGCCATCAGGTACTTCTTTATGGAAGAATAACAAAGTTGCATTTAGTGCCATTCCCCTTCCATGCCCACAATTCATGCCCCTCAAACCCACCCATTTTTTCTTTTAGAATGTTCTGTATTTGGACAAGAAGTTCTCCTCCAAAATCCTGATTGCCACTGTAGTCTCATTGTTCCTACTGGAAAACTAGGTGCAGGCAGAGAGTCAAGGGTGGTGTAGATCTCTTGAAATCTAGAAATGGAGAGTGGAGGGATGGGGGTGGCAGGGAAGGGGGGCTAGGGAGATGTGGGAACAAGAAAGGAAAGGGCAGTCAGAGATTGAAGAGGGGAGAGGATGTGCCTGCCTTCTTGTTGTCCTGCCACTTGGTGAAGCATGCAAGGCTGAAGGCCACCGTCGGAGGACAGTGCATCTTAAGAGTATATGTGTATTTATACGAACTCCACTTTCTTTCTTTTCTTTTCTTTTTATTTTTTTTTTGTAAAAGATTTTATTTATTTATTTGACAGACAGAGATCACAAGTAGGCAGAGTGGGGGAGAGCAGGCTCCCTGCTGAGCAGAGAGCCTGATGTGGGGCTCTATCCCAGGACCCTGAGATCATGACCCGAGCCAAAGGCAGAGGCTTTAACCCACTGAGCCATCCAGGTGCCCCCCAAACTTCACTTTCTTAGCTGCCGCCATATAGGCTAACTCTGGGACTTACTGATTCAAAGAAACTATATTTAATTTTGCTTTGCCTGTATCCCTTTTATTTGGGCTTTACTAAATATAGCTGGATGGAAGGGAGGGAAGGAGAAAACAGTGTGTAGAGCAGAAGTTAAAACACGCCAGAGCTTTGGCAGCTTTGGGACAGAAAAATAAAACTTTAAACCTGCTTTCTATTTTGAGGCCTTCACAAGATGTTTTGTGCATACGTTCATTCCTAAGTCATAAACAGGGATAGGAGGGGTTGGGGATTAAGTAAGTTATCTCTTGAAAAATATTAATTTGAAATTGAGTTAAAATTAGCAAAAGGAAGAAAGGGGAGGAATAAAACATTGGACTCAGCCTATTTGGAAGCAAAATAATAAACACCTCACGGGAGTATGGGAGTAGAAGAGGCACGCAAATTTCCTTCCAGTCTTTGGCCCCTGCTCCTGCACAGAGCCCCACTGTCTCTGAGTCGGGGCAAGGCTGAGTGCCGGCAGAGCTGACTTGGCCAGTGAGGCCTGTCAGTGCGTTTTGACATAGGTCCACCTCTTCTTGAGGCTGGGATCTTGGAGTCAACATGATTTCTGGCCAATAGGCACTAGCTGTCATGCCACAAACTGGTTTATCATAATATAATTATCACATACTAGATGTGGTAATCACCTATTTTTAGGCATTTCTGTACTGGGAATCCTGCGTGGTGAGGATGGTCTCAGGAAAGCATTCTCTGTCTTGTGAAACAAGGCCCTTCCAGAGGTGAGCCTTCCCTTCCTGGAGACCTGTTGTGCTTTACAGGTACCTCTCTCTACCTCTGCCGAGGTCTTCCGGCTTTCCTGAATTGAGGTAGGAATGCCTACCCTAGGCTTTGGCCTTGGGCTTCCCCCTCAGGTGCTGCTTTGCCCCTCAGGGTGTATTCGTGGGTCTGCTCTGAATACCCAGTCTCTCTTCTGACTTGTGCAGGTGCAGAAACGGAAGCAGGAGAAGCTGTGAACATGTGTGCGGAAGCCTGAACCAGTCACCTCCATACCCAGAGAGTTCACTTTGCACTTAGACCGTCTTTGAAGATTTTATTTATTTTTATATTTTGAGAGAGAACTAGACAGCATGAGCAGGAGGAAGAGCAGAGGGAGAGGGGGAAGCTGACTCCCTGCTGGGCTGGGAGCCCGACGTGGGGCTCAATTCTAGGACCCTGGGACCATGACCTGAGCCAAAAGCAGATGCTTAACAAACTGAGCCACCCAAGTGCCCTTATATTTAGACCATCTTTAATCAGCCTTCTTAAAGCGTCGCCCTAATGATGTCACATTCCTGCTAAAAAATCTTCCATGACTGTATATAGATAGGGAAGCGACTGGAAAGGAGGGTGCCAAAATATTAATAATAGCTTTCTCTCTCTCTTTCTGGTGATAACTTTTTATTTTTACTCTATGATTTTTAGACTTTTCCAATTATTTTTACAATAAATGTATAATACTGTTTTTTTGAGAAAAATATCATTTTTGTAATGATAAAAAGTACCATGTAAAAACCTTTACTGGCTCCCAGGTGCTGATTATAAACACCTAACCCCGTGCACCCCCACCCCCACTGCCCCTGCCGACATTCAGGGTCTTTACACTGTTGCTCTAGCCTGTCCAACCTTACCTACTCTCTCTTGGTCCTGCCCTGCAGGTTGTAGCAAAACAGAGCTACTCATGATGTCAAGCACATATGCTGCTTTGGCTTTGCTTGTGCTCCTCTCTACCTGTCAGTTTTCCATTCTTCAAACTGATTTCCACCTTCTTTAGAGAGTATTTTTATCATGTGCTCCTTGTAAAAGACTTGCAAATAGAAAAACACAGATAACAAAATCCTTGATCCCACTTCCTAGTGATAACCTCTGTTAACACTTTGATATAAGTCTTTTAGAAATATTTTTGAGCTCTGCAGCTAAGCGTGGTCAGGCTCATCTTGGGTCTCTGTTACAGACTTCATATTCTTTTTTTTTTAAGATTTTTAATTTATTTATATGATAGAGGTCACAAGGAGGCAGAGAAGCAGGCAGATAGAGAGAGAGGGGGAAAGCAGGCTCCCTGTTGAGCAGAGAGCCCAATGCAGGGCTTGATCCCAGGACCCTGAGATCATGACCTGAGCGGAAGGTAGAGACTTAACCCACTGATCTACCCAGCCCCCCCATCAGACTTCATATTCTTGTGCTGTTATTCAGACCTGTCTCCTTTCCATTCTGGATTTTAGGTTCCTTGACTGCATGTGTAGCTACAAGAGTAACTTTCCATCTTTGCACCCTCCGTAGGTTTTGAGCACAGTGACCTTCACATAATAATCAGTCTAAAGTCATCTCATAAATCAGACAAGAGAGCTAACATAAGCATGTCGCTTAGCACAAGCCATAGTAACAAACACAGACATAATGGTCACGTTATGAATATAATGCTGGATGTTTTCATAAATAGCCACAGGAAAAATACAGAAAACATAGTATCGGAGGTATACCTGGAACGGGTAAATGACTAGGGCCCCACTAAGGTACGACCATTTGGGTACACTACATGAAAGAGATTCACCTTTGAAGGAAGGAAAAGCTTCTTTGAGGCGACTGTATAGACCATTGGCTCTCAACCCTGGCCCACTTTGGAATCACTGGGGAGCTTTTTAAAAATATCAGTGCCTGGGCTCAATCCCAGACTATTAGAGTCTTAGGTGGTGGGGGAGGGGGCTTAGCTGTTAGAAAACGCTGTCCAGGTGATTTTAGAGTGCTTCCAGGAATGAGGACCACAGTCTACGCAGAGAATCCTCCTTTAAAAAAAAAAAAAAAAAAGTGAATGCGTCGCTGTGACATTGTTAGAGAAGTCAGTTTATTGTTTTGAGGGTGGGAGAGCTTGTCTTGGTGGTGAGAAGAGCCGGTTCAGATCCTTCTGTTATGTGTACTTTAAAGCATTGGATAAAATTCATCTGTTAGCTTTTATTGAGATAATAACCTTTGTACATCTCAGATTGCCCAGTCTCTTGCCCCCTCCCAATGGCTGCTTTCTCCTAGAGCCATAACTGAAATAGAATATGGCCCATACAAGTTACGTTATCATGTTCACCTCTATTATTATAGCCAAGGTTCTTTCAAGGATTTGTCCCCTATTCAAATACCATCAAAATCACGTGTACTCTCAGACATGCTGTTTCCCACTCTTTTGTCTCTTTTTCACATGTTAAACCCTAATACTACCTACCTGCCCCCCAACAAAATAAAACAGAGACCACCGGGCAGTTTTTCTTCACGTAGGTTGTCTAAAACCACAAAGTGGGGTGGAATATCTGTTGCAGTTTATCATATGGAAAAGGAAATCTCAGCCCCTTGCTGTAGCTGTCAAGTAGCCACGCACTTGACAGGACACTTTCCACTTTCCACTGTGTGCCTCCTTGGATTTAATACAGGAAATGTTATTTTGCTAAGTTGTGCTTTCATGTTCTGAAACATGCTTCCATGTTGTCATACAGTAGTGTTTAAATCCAAACCAAAGTGATTTTGTTGCAGTGGAAATATTTCAATTAATGTTTACAGTTGGAACATATAAACAAAACTTGGGTTGAAATTAGTTGATTAATCATTGCATTCCTGGGTACAGGAAGAGTTTTGTTAAACTCTATCAAGGGAAGGATTAATGTCTCTGTCTGTGAGGTCCTTCCAGGCAACTTTTCCTTGGGAAAGCCTGGGTTTTCATGTAGCTTCGTACAGGATATTTTTCTTTTGGCAAAAGCAGAACAACCAATACCACCAAGTAAAATGTGCCAGCACTTGGAAGGGGTATGAGTACATCACACTTTTATCAGTAAAGCTGCAGTTCTTACTTCCTGAAATATATATATATATATATATATATATACACACACACACACACACACACACACACACACACACACACACACCCTCCCAGTAAATGCAGTAGTAACTTATTGAGGCCCTGCCCAACATTGCTCAGAGCGATCCCTCCCATGTCTCTTTTCTTCTTCCTCTTTATTTCCCCTGACAATCAACTCTGTCACATTTAGTTCTCTAAAGCACTGAATCACCAACTCTTCCTTCACAGATTCTTCTGCACACATACACCTCTTTTTTTGTGTGTACAGGAATAAACTTCACATATTCTCACTCAAGTCACCCTTTATGCATTCATATCCTTTAGTAGGAGTCCTAGGACTGTATTTTTGGGAGTACTGGTCTAAGCATGCATCATCAAAAAGAAATAATTATGGCCAAATAGGAGAGATTTTCCTAGGCTTTTAGGATATGATAGGATCATATCAAAATGTCTGAACAAAAATTTAAATCTTTCCTTGTTCCAAAAAAGCATTTGATGTAAAGTACAAAAATTCTTGGAATATAAGAAAAAAAAAATGAAGAAAACAAAAGGAAAATGAAGGCAGACTACTAAAGTGAGGACAGAGGGAAAGTTTGGTCAGAGAAAGGTATATGATAATATGCTACATGGTCATAAAAGCTGGGCCACAAATTTGACTCTGAGGTTTCTAATAGGAGAGCAAAAAGAAATGGCTGATTCTCTCCCCAAAGGAGGGGAGAGAGGAGGAGCCCCTTGCTTGGGCATCTTGTTCCCAAGATGAGTGTCAGGTACCACAAATACCCTCCTCGGATGACAGTTCCTGCCTTGGTTGGGAGTGGAAGGAGCAACCCCTAAACAATTTTAAAGCAGTGTGAGAGTGGGGTAAGAATGTCCAGAGAGATGGACGAAGTCCACAGAGGCAGAAGGCAGATGAGTAGTTTCCAGGGGCTGGAGAAGGGAGGTAGGGAGTGACTGTTGACGGGTACCGGGGTTTCTTCTGGGGGTGGTGGAAGTGTTCTAAAGTTAGATAGTAGTAATATTTCAGAACCTTGTGGGTATACTAAAAACCATGTTCAATGGGTAAGTTTTGTGGTATCTGAATTAAATCATTATAAAACTTTTTTAAAAATTTGAAAGTTATAATTATGAAAGATAGTAAAATAACATACAGGAAAAATATCAGCTCATGAGTCTAAGATTCACATCTTCCACAAGGTGCACACTTCATTTAAAATTTTTTTTAATTTTAATTTTAAGTTTTTTTTAATTTGAGAGAGAAAGAATGAGAAAGAGAGCATGTGAGGGGAAAGGTCAGAGGGAGAAGTAGGCTCCCCGTTGAGCAGGAAGCCCCATGTGAGACTTGACCCTGAGACTTCTGGATCATGACCTCAGCCAAAGGCAGTCATTAGGCAACTGAGCCACCCAGGCACCCCCAAGGTGCACACTTCTAAGGGACAGTGTCACCACTTCAAGGGGAATTGGGTCATACTGGGTAGAAATTGAACAGTGCCGTCTCTAAGTTTCTTTCTATTGTGAACACTCAATTTTTGATTGAGTGCAATAAGACGATTAGGTCATGGGATGGTCAGGGCATATTTGAACATTGATGAAATATTTGAGAATACAGAGGAATTATGTATTGATTGAGTGCAATAAGACGATTAGGTCATGGGACGGTCAGGGCATATTTGAACATTGATGAAATATTTGAGAATACAGAGGAATTATGTACTTATCATTGTTAGTTATGATAATGGCATAGTGGTGACTTTCTGAAAGTCTTTGAGAGACGCATTCTGAAGTGTTTCTAAATAGTTGCGGGGATTCTGGGTTCAGCTTGAAAATAATCCAGTAGATAGTCTGTAGATGATACGCCCATAGCTGCTCAAGTTGAGTCCACTACAGTATCTCTCTACTTTTGTGTAAGTTTGAACATTTTCCTGATAACATGTTAAAACAGATTTTTATCATTCTCTGTTAAATACAAAAAAACAAAACAAAACAAAACAAAACAAAACAAAACAAAACTAATGCCACAGCCAGGGTTCTTGCTCATGAGAAAATATGTTCTTTGCAGCACTTGTCTCATTTGCTGATTTATGGGTGACTTCTGAGAGACTGGAAGCCCAGGTGCTGGCTCTAAGTCACACGTATAAGTAAGCGTGAAATTCCAGTAAGGTCATCCACAGCTTTTTCAGCCTTCCCTGTGCTTCTCAGATCGTGCTGCATGGGTTATGGAAGGAAGAGGTGCTGCTCTTCAGAAAGGCAGAGGGGAACACTCTTTTCTCTTAAAGGTAGTTTTGCTCTTGACATTTCTTTGTCTCCACTTTCTCCTTGCTCCTCAGTGGAGCTAAAGTACTTAAATGTAGTATCTTTTTTGGGAAGGGAACTGAAAGAACAGCATTGGTCCTTGACCTCCTATGTGAAGTTGAGACCCGTGCATCCGAAAACCATGCCCACTCCCGTAAGACTGTGGGGAAAACGGGATAATGCTGATGGTGGTGCGTGATTGTGAGTGAATGCCAGCTTCTCTTGCAGGACTTTCTTCAGGCGCTCTTTGTTCTCAGGAGAGACCGAAGCTGGGCATGTGTATTTCCTTCTCTGATTCTCAAGACTGGAATTCTTATTCATAAACCTGTATGACCTCGCGATCCCACATGTTCATTACACTGGATGTCCAGGCTCATTGCATAACTGAAACTCATTTTTATGTTCAGCAGACGTGTGTATCTACTGTGTGCTAGATGCCCTCCTTACAGTGGCCCACAAGGGAGCTGAATTCTTACATGAGTTTTGGATTCCCACATTACCTCCCCTAAAGAACCAGCTTTGGTTTTTGGAACAATATTGGCTTTCTAGGAGTTTACGGGCTATATTTAGCTCAAGGTAAAATAGATGAAGGTACTTTGAAGTGCTGTCAAATGTTCTACCACTGACCTATATCCCCCACAG
This sequence comes from Mustela nigripes, assembly GCF_022355385.1. NCBI lineage: Eukaryota > Metazoa > Chordata > Mammalia > Carnivora > Mustelidae > Mustela > Mustela nigripes. Next base: position 111,527,623 of record NC_081558.1, read on the forward strand.
CAGCTTGAATTGCTGAAAGCATGGAGTGACTGTGACGTGAGAGTAAAGCTGGAGATGTTTTACTTCCTAATAGTTTGGGTTAATATTGCTTGTGATGTCAATGAAACCTCGACATTACTTAGATTTTAATGAGAGTTCCAAAGCATAAGATAGTCTTATGTATATTCACCTTATTTCTCTAAGGCGGGCTCTCCCTGGAGCTTGTCTTGTTGGCAGTGCTAAGAGGTGGCAATGCTAATTGAGCACGATGCCCGGCACTGGGAATACCACTGCTGGTTGCTCTTCTTCTCCTTCAACTGTAGCAACAACTTCCCACCTACTGAACACCTGCCTGTGCCAAGTGGTTTGCATGCATTACCTCATTTAATCCTCGGAGCGACCTTGTGAGGTAGGTGGCCCTGTGCTTGTTTTACAGAGGAGGAAACCAGAGCTAAGCAAGGACAGACGTCTTTCCACACAGCTAGTTAGTGGCATATCTAAGAGTCAACCCACGTTTTCTTAGTTTCAAAGACCATACTCTTCTCTATAAAGTGTGTTGCCTCTTCTTGGTGTTCGGTAAATATTTGCTGAATTGATGCATGTTTTGGATGCTTGACAGATATTTTGCATATTTCCTAAATTCATATGAGATGAAGTAGTTATGAGTCTATAAGAAATACCAAAGGCATTATATGAATGGGAATCTATGACCAAACCCATGTTTCGTGGCCTAGCCATATGAAGGCACAACCCACCTGTACTGTCTCCTGTTGCCATTCAGAAGTGCCTTTTGCTGCTGCATCAGGGTTGCACGAAGTGTTTTTAGTGCCAAAGGCAAACTGCTCACATTCTCTGTGGGAAAGATGTGCACTGAATTACATAGATTTCAAAGGAAATGGCATGCATTCAGGTGGTAATGGTTTGCTTAACTTCAGATAACTGAATTAATGATGGCCCACAGCTTTCTTCCCTTTTTCCAAAAAGATGGTGTTTTTGAACAGTGATGAAAGAATTTAGGGTGCCTGGAGGACTTAGGTGAAAGTATGCTGGTTAGACCTCGTATATGGAGGGTCTGGATTGGAGCAAAGATGCAGGGATGGCAGGAAGACAAGAGTTCCGAGGGGACTGGTGATGATGTTTTCTCAGGAGATGCTTTCTCCCGCCTTGGCCTCCTGTTGGAATCCGGGTAGGTGGGAGTTATCAGTGGAAGAAGAGTTCCTGGATTACAAATGTGGAATTCAAGAAATCTCCAGCAAGGAGTAGGCATGATGGCACCAACCTTTGCTGAATATTCTGAGAGACGTAGGGCTAAAAGCTGTAGATACATAATTGACCCTTGAACAACATGGGTTTGAAATGCATGGTTCCACTTAGGCAGTTTTTTTGTACTATAGTACTGTAAATATAGCTTGCATATGATTTTCTTAATATCATTTTCTCTAGCTTACTGTGTTATAAGAATACGCTTTATAACATAAGCAAAATATGTGTTAACCAACTGTTTATGTTATCAGTAAGGTTTCTAACAGTAGGCTATTAGTAGTTAAATTTGGGGGGAGTCAAAAGCTATATGGGGATTTTTGACTGCATGGGGTGTTGGCATGCTTAACCCTGCATTAAAGGTCAGCTGTATTATTCTTTCTCTGAATTTTTACTATCACACTATGAGTTATAGGTATTATTATGAGGCCCATTTTGTAGATGAGGAAATGGTGGCTCAGAGATTAAATAACTTGCCCAAGAACTTAGTAAGAGAACGCTGATTTGAATTCAGGTATGTCTTATTCTAGAATTTATACTTGTAGTGGACGAGATGCATGTTGTCCCAGGTGAGATGGTTCCTAGGCTGAGGGAATTGCTCTATTTTGCTGGAAGTTCTCAGAGTTGTCTGGAGAGGTTTATGATACGTAGATTAAAGATCAACAAACAGTAAATTTGCAGTGCCAGAGGCAAAGCGTGGACCTATGGTGGTGGGCATTTCGTGAAGGATCCTTTCACCTTGCAAATTTCCAGTGCTGTTGAGGGAATGTTCCCCACAGAAAAGTAAGTAACCTCTCACCTTTATACACCCCATGGAACATATAAGCTGGGATAGTGATTCTCAAAGTGTGGTGGTCTTACCATCAACTGGGAACTTTTCTGGAAATGCAAATTCTTAGGCCCCGCCTAAGAATTTCTGTTGTACCAGAAACTCTGGAGGGAGAGAGGTCCTGTGTCCAATCCTCTGGGGAATTCTGATGCATGTTGGCTTGAAACAACTGAGCTAGGATATAGCCCCACTTTTGAAGAGTTTCTAGTCACATATTACATCAGCAAGAGGAATAAGAGCTAAAATGCTGCTGTGGTTTTGGTGTACTTTTAATTTTTGTTGAAGATGCATGCTTGCCTGATTTATCTCAGGAACAGGCTCTTTTCTCCCTGAGCCAAGCTAATTCATGTTTTTGGCTTGGTATCAGGGACCCTTTTAACACACTGCAGCTTTGCTAATTTTAATAGTACCTTTGTCTTTTTGTGAGAGATCAGATCCTGGCTAATTCCAAAACTGACTGTAAGTACTAATTTTTTTTTTTCCACACTGGTTAGTAAAACAACTTGGAGTTTTTTCCTAAGAATCACCCAGAGGAAGAAGTGATGGTCATAAAAACAACAACACTCTGCGTTCCAGAATATTACTAGTTTTCAGAGTTCTTAAACACGTACCTGGGAGGAAGTGGCATGGGAGTTACCACTAAGATTGCAGGATAGATGGTCAAAAAGTCTCCGTGAGGAAGAGGCCAGTCTCCGTTCACTTAATTGTTTACACTACTCTTGTAAGTCTTAATTGCTTGTTTGAACTATGGACCGCAGCATAAATTATAATCATTAGTGTCTAATCAGTAATTGATTATATGCCTTTATTTCTTTAAGTTGAGTTTTATCTTCAAATGAGGACCCCCCACTTCTTGCTTTTTTTCCCTTCTTGACATTTATTTCTAAGGCCAAGAATCTAAGAAATAAATAAACTAATAGGTAATTACATTATTTACCACATAGCCTTGGCATGTACATGTTTAGGTTAAATTACCATTCTCAGTGCAATCAGTCAGAAAAAGGGAGAAATTCTTGAGTTACTGCATATATTTTTAAAATAATTTTAATGGCTGGAGAGAGGTGAAAGGGCCTTATGAAATTTCTGACGTTGCCAATGACATTGGAGTTCTTTGTGTCCACAACTTAGAGAATGGGTTTCTCAAAATGTGACTTATCAGGCTGATTTTGAGATTATGCGGGATTGGCATAATTGGCCCTGTTGGAACAGGGCTGCCACCCATCAGGCTGTGTGCAGAGGCTGAGGTGGGGGAGACAGTTGGTATATTCTAAATCCAGAGTTGGGGAATTCATCCTCCAGTGATTGTTACATAATATGCCCTACCAGTAGGAACTGCTGGCCTACAATTTGTTGGTTGGTAATTTTTAGAAATAAAACAAGCTCAGGACACCTGGGTGGCATCTGACTTTGGCCAGGTCCTGATCTCAGGGTCTTGAGATCCAGCCCCACATTCTTGGCTCCCAGCTCAGCAGGGAATCTGCTGCTTCTCTCTCCCCACCATTCCCCTTCCCCCACCCCCCACCCCCCACCGCTTGCGCATGCACTCTCTCTCTCCCTCAAATAATTTTATAGAACAAATTCTATAACTTGTTATAATTCTATAATTCTAAAAATCATAGAACAAATTCTATAATTTGGAAGAGAGGGTCTATATAATGTTACTGGGGGAAAAGAAGTTAGTACTTAAAATGGTTGCTGTTTGACTTCCCACAATAGTAACAGCTACAGGCTTTGTGGCATATTTTTCTGTCTGCCAATTGCTGCTTCTGGTATTAAGGCACAAAGTACTTGTTTACGGACACACTGAGCAGAGTCAGGCAGTACATCATATATTTAATGGTGTGTCCATTATGCTGACCCATTAGTCCTTCCTTTGCCTTCTCGGCTGCTGCTGAGGGCAACTGAATAGACCACCTAAAAATGTGATAGGAAGCAAACTTTCATAAGTTATATTTGTGATGCTCTCAACCTACTAAAGAGACTAAAGTAGTCATTGTCCATATACACGTGTTTTAAATCCTGTAAGAACGAGTGGCTAGACCATAAATACCAAAGACTCGCAACCCCAGGGATGGTGTCTAGACCAAAGCATAAGGAAAGTGAAAAGAATGGATGTCAGGGTATTACCGGTTTTCAGTAAAATATGTTAACAGTTTTCAGTTAAATATGTTAACATCTTAAAATCAAAATTTCTTCAAAGTAGGGGTACCTGCGTGGCTCAGTCTGTTAAGTGTCTGACTTTTGGTTTCCGCTCAGGTCATGATCTCAGGATCCTGAGATGGAGCCCCAAGTCTGCCTCCATGCTCAGCCTGGAGTTGGCTTGTCCCCCTCCCTTGCCCTCTGCGTCTCCTTTTCATTCTCTCTGTCTCTGTCTCTGTCTCTGTCTCAGCTAGATAGATTAATTCATGTATTTTAAGAATTTCTTCAAAGCAGTAAAAAAGTACCTGTTTATACGTTTGAAGCTACAAATAAGCAGATAATTAATACTGAAAGTGTAGAAATAATAGATAATTAAAATGTAATAATTCCATTGATCACTTGATAGTTTGATAATTTCATGGGTCATTGTCCATAACTCATAGTGATTTGGAGTTTTCTGTGTCTCTGACTTATTTCTTTGTTTTTTCTGCTTTTGCTTTTGTTTGTTTGTTATTTTGCTTTTTGCCCAGTTACAATTCCAAAAGAAGGCAGGTCCAGAATGAAAAAGAGTCCACACTCTGATTTAGCATGACCACCTTTGGATACCTAGATCTTTACAGATCAGCTTTTCAACTTGAAGCATCTGAGAAATCCTTTTCTTGTCCTGCTTCCAGACATTAGAGTACTTTCTCTTCTCCCATAAAATATTTCAGGTGATTTCTACAGGAATCTGTAACTCCAGAATCTATCCTTTAAATGAAAACCTAAATAAAAATTATAAATAGATACCATGTGTAAGATGGTATGTGTTCTTGTTAGCTTTGTCCCCACATCTGTTCCACTCCCATATAGTCTTTCTCCTGGAAGCTCACAAAGTTTGTAAATCAAAGTATGCCTCATACCCATGGACTCGCCTTTTTGGATCCCAGAATAGAGAGATATTCCGTTTAAACTAGGGTTCCAGTGCTAGAAAGGCTAGTCCTTTTGAATTATATTCTATCCTAGCTGTCCTCCCCAGTGCTACTCAGGAACATAATCAATCACCATCTAGTGCTATTGTTACGGGGAGTATGTGGAGTTGCCCATGTGAGAAGCACCTCTGCAGCAGAGCAAGACCTGCCCTTTGGAGCCCTTGTCCTTGGAGCGCTGATGTTTGGAACCAGCAGGTTTTATGTCCATGGTTGCTACGAGCAGTCAGGTATGCCTGGCTTCAGTAGCTCTGAGCGGTGACTTCCTGTACTGTCGAATGCCCCCACTGACTCAGGATGTCCCCAGGCAAAATGTATCATCCCACATAGACTGTATCTTAAGTTATATGGAAAAACGGGCTTGTTTTTTAGAATTGCATTAAATTAGAGTGTACTAGGGGCAGGAAGGGGTGGGTTTCCCAGGAAGCTATAGCTTCACATTTGTGTGTTTTCAAGAAGTTTTTTTTTTGGGGGGGGGTCTGTGAGGTCCTTAGATGATAGGATAGAGTCTCTTTAAGTCTGGAGTGGTTTAATTGTGGTTCTACCTGAAGGAAGGTCACCTTCTCAAATCTAGGTTCTTGGCTTTTCAGTTAGCCAGAGTGTAAAGGAACGGACGTGTCCTTGTCGAAAAGAGACCTTTCAGACCACCCACCAAACCAGAGTCAGGTTGGGACTTTTTTTCTATGTATAGCCTCCCACAGCTTGTGATTTTTTTTTGCTATCCAATGGCATTTGCAGTCTAACATGTGCCAGTGACCCCTAACCTGTTGGGAAGCAGCTAACGCGCAGACTGCAGTCAGAGCTGTTTGTTTGGTCAGTTACCCCAGGCTCTCTCTTGTTTTTGTGGCCAATGTTTTGTTTATGAATGTTTTCTCCTCTATGGTTTCCGGCTTCGGGGACCCGGGGTGGGAGTTGTGGGGGCTGAGGGGAGAAGGCAGACAGAAGATGGTTGGGCTCATTTCATTTCCTGAATCCTGTTAGGCATTCTTGCGTTTCATGGTTCCATCTTGGCTGGACAGCATTTCCCACTGGTGTGTCAGATCAGCGTTCTCAGCCACCTCCGGGGGCGTCAAGGAAAACCACACCTTGCTCTGTGTCACCAGTTAACAGGCAGAGTTTTGTTCAGTAAATATTTATAAAACCTCCCTATTAACCTCGAACCTTGCAACCTTGTACCTTTGAAAAGTTTATTCTCCCTCCCTGGCCTCCCAAGTAACTGTTTGGGTCCAGGCAGTGCATGTCAGAAGGACAGCGATGGTGCCATTTATCTCAGGCTGGGCACCACCGAAGAAACACATCCTGATCGTAACCCTGAACTTGGTAGACTATGCCACTTTTTTAGGGTGAGAGAGCGTTCGTGGGAAGGGGACAGGGGCAGATCATCTTTCACGATTTCCTCCTTTGATTTGTCAAGTTAAACCCTTGTTATCAGAGAAGTGCAGAGCAGCGTAGGGAGAGGAAGGAGCCTAGCCTGCAAACCCAGTGAGCTGGAGCCTTCCCTGACTCTGCACACAGCAACAATGAGGTCATCGACCTGCATGAGCTGTCACCTTGTCCATGAGAGAGAGAAAGAGGTGCCCTCTGGTAATTTTGGAAATAAATTAGATACAACCTAAATATCCAGCAATAGGGGGCTAGTTTATTAACTAGGGTTTATCTTTAAGCACTACTATGTGGAATTTTTAAAAAGATTTATTTATTTAATTGAGAGAGAGAGAGAGAGCACAAGCAGGAGGGGCAGAAGGAGAGGGAGAGAGAGCCTCAAGTAGACTCCATGCCCAGTGCAGAGTGTGAGCTGGGGCTCTATCTCACAAGCCCTGACAGCATGACCTGAGCCAAAAGCAAGAGTCCAACGTGCCCCTTATGTTGAATTCGTAATGCTTTGTAAAAATGTGATATGTTGGAGAGAGAAAGAAGAAATACCATGGAAACATGATTTTTTTAATGTAAAAAAAAAAAATTGTGTTTTGGGCGCCTGGGTGGCTCAGTGGGTTGAGCCGCTGCCTTCGGCTCGGGTCGTGATCTCGGGGTTCTGGGATCGAGTCCCACGTCAGGCTTTCTACTCAGTGGGGAGCCTGCTTCCCCCCCCCCTCTCTCTCTGCCTGCCTCTCTGTCTGCTTGTGATCTCTGTCTGTCAAATAAATAAATAAAATTTTTTTTAAAAAATTGTGTTTTATTTAAAAAATCAGTTTTATAAAAACAAAGAAGGGAGGTGTGCCTGGGTGGCTAAGTCGATTAAGCATCCAACTCTTGGTTTCAAGTCAGGTCATGATCTTCAGGTCAGGAGATTGAGCCCAACATTGGGTTCCTGAGCAAGGAGCCTGCTTAAGATTCTCTCTTTCCCTCTGCACCCCCCTCCCCTGATTGTGCCTGCATGTTCTCTCTTTCTCTTTCCAGAAAAAAAAAAAAAAAAGGGAAAGAAGCATCAAGTTTTTAATGGGTTTCTTTGGGAATATGGGAGATTTTTAACCTTCATTTTCAATCTCCTGCAGTGGACATTTATTACCTTTTGTTCTTTTCATTGCAGACTTACTTATACACAAAAATATTATATGAAGGTTCATGAGTGAGTCTAAACACTCACTCATGTAAACACTCCAGGTCAAGAATAGTAAAAACAACATGACTTTAGCATTGGAATACTGATAATAAAAATTATATTGAAAATTACTTTTCCCGAGTCCCTCATATGGCTGTGGTAGAAATAAAATAAGACTGTGTGTGAACATGCTTACGTTGATTAAGTCTTAAAACATCTATCAAACATAAGCAGTTATCTTTCTCCTCGAAAGTGCCAAATAGGACAGTTGCACGTGAGCAACAAGTCATTGCTGACGTCTGAGGCTGCTTGTGTCAGACAGAGATTTGCACTGAAAATATGTCCGTGAGTTCACGTGTCCTTTCTGCTTGTTCTTCCCTCACAGGGAAGCCCTCCTGCACAGTCTTGGCCTCCGGGAGAGGTCTGTGACCGACTTGGCATAAAAATCTTTTTCCTCATTTTCAGACTGGATAACCTTGGTTTTCTGGGATTCTCTGGGTGGTTGCATATAGTGTAAGAAGGTTGTGTGTGCGTGTATGTATGTGTGTGTTGATGAGTTGATTTCACCAAAGTCAGAATGCTAAGCAGTCCTGTTTTCTTGCTTTATTATTGAATTATCAAGCCTTTCACCTCTTGATTTGAAGTTTGACTGGACACAGGCAATCAATCAATCATAACTTAATCCTTTCCTCTGTTATTGTTGTCAAGGCTGCTCCAAATTTGTTGGGCCACGTGCAGAGTGAAAGGGAAGTGCCCTTTTTCAAAAACACAGGGAAAAATTCTTATTAAAGGTACTAAAATATAGAGCTTTTCCCTTTCCTCCATGGTTTCTGTCTTGACTTGTTATAGTGTACTTTATCTGCTATTTCATGTCACTCTAAATAAGGGAAATTTAAAAATTTTAATTATTATGATGAATTCTACTGTTTACCTTTATAGGGTATGATGCCAGTTTGTTTTATTTTTATTACATCTTTAATTTTAATTCCGGCACAGTTAACATACAGTGTGATGTTAGTTTCAAGTATATAGTGATTCAACAGTTCTATACATTACTCAAGTGCTCATGATGATAAATGTACTCTTATTTCACCCACCCCCCAGCCAACCCCCTCCCACCCTTTCCCCTCTGGTAGCCCTCTGGTAGCCATCTGTTTGTCTTTGTAGTTAAGAGTCTGTTTTTTGGTTTGTTTCTCTTTTTTTTTTCTCCCTTTGTTCATTTGTTTTGTTTCTTAAATTCCCCATATGAGTTTAAAATGCAAATGTAAGCATTTAATTCCTATGCAAAACCACCATTATAAAATTTATATTTTGTAGCTCATACATTGTTCTTTAAAAAAAAAAAAAAGATTTTATTTATTTGACAGAGAGAGAGAGAGAGAGTATAAGCAGAGGGAGCAGCAGACAGAGGGAGAGGGAGAAGCAGACTCTCCATTGAGCAGGGAGCCTAATGCAGAGATCGATCCCAGGACCCCGAGATCATGACCTGAGCTGAAGGAAGCTGCTAACTGAGCCACCCAGATGCCTTCTCAGACATTGTTCTTACTGAACAGTGGAAATTCTGCACCAAACAAACGTAGCCATTTTTATTTCAGACAGTGTGTGCATGTTCTACCAACACTACCTTTAGCTTACTATTGGTAAGGACTAATGGAAAATAAGCTACAGGCTGCCCTATCTTGTCCCTTCCTTTTACATAAGACATGATGTAAGTGGTTGGCTAACATGGGAAAGTAACATGAGTGAGAAAGGACATTAGAGGGTTCCTTGTTTTTTTTGTGTTTCTCAGGACTGTATTGCCTTATTTCTACCTTCCAGACAAGTTCTGGTGCCAATGGAAAGCATTCCTTGGGTGTGCACCTCTACTCACGCAGTTATAGACCTTATGTGCTTACCTTGGGCTTGCTCTGAGTCTTGCTGAAATCCCATATGTGGTGGGTCCACCAGAGTTGTTGCTCCTAGGACGGCGTGAACGCTGTACGCAGTCGGGATGATAGCGCAGAACAACGCGCCCATTACCGGCATCTGCTCATACTCATGCTCTGCTATTCTTTTTTTTTTTTTTTAAGATTTTATTTATTTATTTGACAGACAGAGATTACAAGTAGGCAGAGAGGCAGTCAGAGAGAGGAGGAAGCAGGCTTCCTGCTGAGCAGAGAGCCCCTTGTGGGGCTCGATCCCAGGACCCTGGGATCATGACCTGAGCTGAAGGCAGAGGCTTTAACCCACTGAGCCACCCAGGCGCCCCGTGCTCTGCTATTCTATTGGACTTCACGTTCAGAACACAGATTCAGAGGTAACATGATTAAGAATTCCCATGTGGCCCCAGGACAGCATTAAACAAAGTGCAGGTCCTTTGGGGAGCAGGGCCCTGAGGGATCCAGCAGACTACCATGGCTGGGAAGCTGGCCCTGACTTTTGTCATGTTTGTGTTCCTAATTACTGGTTCTTGTTGTCACCCTCCCACAGCTTTCTCTTCCGGGTTTCGAGTCCTCCTTATCTGTAATCCTGTTGGGCCCAGAGTTCTGTTCAGGGTGAATTCTAGGTTTTTTGACAATGACAAATAGCAGTCATTCGTCGTACAAGGTACACTTGCTGTTGGTACCAGTTCATTTTTCATTGTGGGTTTATCAGCCAAACACATTAGCCCAGAGATTCTGAATAGGAAGGAAAGAACACTGAGTCAAAAAGTCCAAGCTCTTGGAATTTAAGAAGTTTAATAAAAATCAGAATTTAAAACTAGCAGCCTCAAAACTGTACTTTTGCTGGCAGCAAGGTATTCTCCCCGTGTTCCTGTTGGGTTTATAAAATCATCAGTATACGGGTGAGCTGTTGGCAAACCGGTAACTTTCTGTACTCATCTCTGAGAGGTTATTGGAATATTTTGCCCCTGTGCCTTTGGAAGAAAATTCCTCAGAAAATATCCAAAAATTCTTTCCATTTCCAAATAATCTTGACAGTCTGTTGAGTAAATGGAGGCTACAGAGCTTGGTAGTCAAGAGCAAAACTTCTGGTCAGGGAGACCCATCCTGGCTCTACCTCTTAATTCGGTATATGATTTGGGGCAAGTGACCTCTGGTTCTGAGCTTGGATTCCTCACCTCTGAAGAGGCATAGCGGAGTAGCTAGCTGAAAGGATTATGCTTGTTAATATAGAGAAGATGGGTTTGTTTGATGTTTGACACAGAATGGGCATTCACTTTTAACTATTATGGTTAGTAGTATACACTGGGAATAGCAAGTCCTCAAGTGACTGTATTTGTGACGTTAGAAGGTAAATAATATTATTAGCAGATTAATAAATAGTTTTGTCTAGTTCTGTAGGAAATCCAGCAGATAGCCATGAAAAAGGAGAAAAATAGTGTTGTCTGTATGAAACTGAGTGTTTGAGAACAGGAGCTGCATTTCAGTATCCTCAGCCCAGCACAGTGGCTAGCACATAGTAGGTGCTTCATGATTAAATGATGAAGGAATAAATAGGTAAATATTTTATTTTTCACCTCGTGTGACTTCTGTCCTTCTAAATTACAAACAAACCAAGAGATATATTTTATGGTTTTTCCATGTGTGAGGATCCCTTTGCTTTTTGACAACTGAGGGGGAAAAAAAACAGACAAAACCTGGCGGCATCTTTACTTTTAGTAAAGTTTCCCGTATCTGAACACTGGGCTCACTGGCAGATGGTCTGAAGTCTCAGCTGGGATGTGGGCTGCATTGTGGGCCTGGATGGAAACCAAAGTTCTGTGTGGTTGCTTACCTGGGCTCTAGGGTCATAGCCTTCCCCCGGAGCTCTGGGCAGGAGAAGCTGTCTCCATGCTGCATGCAGCATCAGAAGCATCAGAGATGTTAAGTGTCTGCTCCCAGCCAAGCCCAGCTGCATTCTAGCAGGTGGTGATGATTCCTAGGGAAACAGGAGAAAACCAGGCTGTTGTTCAGATTGAGGCAAGGTTAGTTTGTCTTTTGAAAACATGCCTTTAGGAAGATATCTGAGCCATAGGGTGCAACTGAAGAGCTTAAATTTAAGTGAAAATAACTGACAAAGTAATTCAAAAGCCATTTTCTAATAATTTATAAGAGACCAGAGAGGCCCTTTTGTATGTGATTTTCTGCCAAGTCTATTTAAGTCCTCTGCAGTTTAAACACCAGAGGATTAGTGACCTGGAGAGGCGTTTTCAGCTTTGAAAATTAGGGAATAAATGAGAGGCTTTTGACACAGTATAGTTGCAGTTGTCCCCTCTACCCACATTTAAAGTGTGCTGCAGGAATGCACGTTCTGCAAGAGCTTTCCGGAACAGTTAGATTCCAGACATGGGTATTTATATTTGCCACTAGTGACATGTGAAAACACATAAAAGGGCAGCTTTTAGGGATATTTTTATTATTAAAAATGATATGGTGCCAAAATAGATTTTTATACTATTTTTTTAAGACTTATTTATTTACTTTAGGGAGTGAGCAAGCGTGAGTGGGGGGAGGGGCAAAGGGAGAGGAAGAGAGAATCCTCAAGCAGACTCCCTTCCGAGCCCAGATTCCCAACAGGGGGTCAGTCCCAGTAACCTGAGATGACAACCTGAGCCGCTCAACCAACTGAGCCACCCAGGTGCTCCACACTGTTTTTAAATTGGATTTTGTGTCGGTCCAACTGATTATTTTTTTAGGAGTAGAAGGGAGTTATTAATCTCATTTCTAATCCCTCCTACCTTACTTGAGAAAATGAATTATTTTTTAAGTTTTTATTTAAAGTCCAGTTAATTAACGTAGTGTTATATTAGCTTCAGGTGTACAACGTAGTGATTCGACACTTTCATACAACATCTGGTGCTCTTTGTAGCACCTTAACCCCCGTCACTTGTTTGACCCATCCCCCACCAACCTCCCCTTTGATAACCATCAGTTTGTTCTCTATAGTTAAGAGCCTGTTCCTTCCTTTGTCTCTTTCTCTCTTTCTTATTTTTTCCCCTTTGCTTGTTTTGTTTCTTAAGTGAGGAAACCATTTAAGGGTCACTAAGGATTAAATATCCTCTTACAGCTTGACAATCTAATTTTTAAAGATTGTATTCAACAAAATGGCTTCCTACTTGTTTTTGTGCAGTGTTCTCTGTGAAGGAAGCAGGAGAAATCTTGCACCTTCAGTTGTTGGATGGGATAGTGGGAAGATTTGCTGATTGCTTTTCCACGGACAGAAATGCAACTGCAAATGATAAAAAGAGATGGTAACACTAGAACTACCCATGAAGCTTGAATCTGGATTGCTAAGATTTTATATGGTAAAACATTTTCTTGGGGAGGATTCTAGTGGCTACACAATTAGCAACTGGCTCCTGTGCCTGGATTACTCTCCTCCTCTCTTCCTTTTCTGGTTGTGGCCTAAGCTTACCCCAAAGCTTATCCTTCAAAACCCAACTCAGACGTCACCACTTCCTTGAAGACTTACTGACCATTCTCGGCTACTTTGTGTTACTTTTGCATTTTAGGTGCACTTCTTAAGGAAGGAGCACCTTTCTGCAGTGTTCTGTACCAATAATGGTATTTATCTTTTGCACTGAATTTGTGAGCCTTTTGAGGGCAGAGTCATCTTTGTGGTCTAACCCCCAGTATATTGCCTGGAAAGTAATAAGCACTCAAAGATTCTGTTGAAAAGGCAACTACCAGAAGGCAGAACCAAAATAGGTTCCACATGAGGATATTTTGTGTTGGTAGAAATGAATTTATTTTAGATTTCCTCCTGTTTATTACTTCTAAAAACAATCCCTTAGATGGGGAAAAAGATAATACCCAGTGTTGGCAATAGTATGGGTAAGAGATATTTGTATATTGGTAATGAGGGTATAAATTGGCACACCCTTTTTGGGAAACTATTTGAAAATTTGAAGTTTAAATATGGGCATAACCTTTGACCTAATAATTCTGTTTCTTTCAATTTGTTTTAAGGAAATAATAAATCACTTGTGTTTCAAAACATAATCAAAGGAACAACAGTTATATGTTAATTATACCTCAATAAAAAATTTTTTTTAAAGTACAGCAGGGGCATTCTAATATTATGTGATCCAAAACGAGTATGTAGTGAGTTCCTGAGAACTTGAGATGATGATAACTCCTTGAAGTGCTTCTTTTATGTTTACCAGATCATCCAGCCCATTGTCTTATGTATAGTAGAGGTTGAATATTTTTAATGAGTCGATGAGTAACTCCATACATTGAAATAAAAAAATATCATGTCCATGTCCACCCATATCATCCAGCCCACTGTCCTGCATGTGGTAGAAGTTTAATACTTTCAGTGAGTAAATAAATGAGGAATTCCATAAATTGAAATTTAAAAACCCATCAAGCCCATAGAATAATATAACCATTGCTCCTGATGCTACCACCAGATTTAATAACTGTTAATTGGCATACTTGTTTCCAATCTTACTTTTCTTTGTTTACACTTTTAAAATTACATGAGTAATATATATGCATATCCTTTGTGAATAGTACTTTATAATCTGCAAAGTGATTTTTACATTTTATCTTCTCTTAAATCATAAGAGGTACCACTCCCATTTTATAGAAGGGACAACTGAGGCTTACAGCAGAGCCAGGATTAGAACTACCACTTCTCACTCCTGGCCCAGTATTCTTTTTACTATAGGGGCTTTGGAAAACTCTTAGGAAACAGGGAGTACCTAGCATGTTTATTAAGGGAGGATGTGCATCAGTTCCAGAAAGATGTTGACAGATTAGAAGGAATTTAAAGAGGAGCCAACACTGCTGGAAGGAAGGACATAGGAGAGATGAAAGGAGCTAAATATGTATAGCTTGGCCAAAGGATGATTAAAGGGGATATGATAACAGTCCCTAAGAATGTGAAGGATGTAAACATCATGGAAAGACAAAATGTATTTAGAACCAATCAAAGCAGTATTTAAAAAGAAATAAAAATTAATGCTAAACATCAGGAAAAGCTGTTTCATGGAGAGACTTGCTAGCTTGTTAATTGGAATCCCCAGAGAAGTATCAAAAGCCCCATATATAGGAGGCATTTACGACTGAGCTCTCCTGCCTACATTTGGGGAGGGCTTTCTAGTTCTAATTTTGATGGCTGAGATCATGGCCCTTCCTAGCATGGATTTGCCACCCAGTTCTGATTGCACAGTTTTGCATATCAGGGTCAAAAGAAAGAGTCTTGTTACACTCTTGTAGAAGCCAAACTCAGGCATGTCCCCAGCGTCATGCAGTCCAACGTTGCTGACTGTCCACAAAGCCTAAATTGAAACCCTAAGAGTGTAGTGGTTTAAGTCTGCAGTCAGGTGAGTGATTCCTCCCTCCATGGTGCCCCCTGCTGGGCATTTCAGGTTGTGAGCAGGATACGAGGAGCCTCCTTGCTATAAAATTAATAGCCACACTTGCTGAGCAAGTGGAAACATTCCAGAGGGAGCCTGGGAGCCACTGCAGTCCTTGGTCCTGTGTATGCACTTAAGGCATTGCCATTGCCTGAGGAGAGAGTGATCTTGCATATATTGTGTGTGTGAAGTCATGTCCCGGGAGAGGCACCAGAGCCCTTGGGGACATCAAATAAAATCCGAGGCCGAAGCTGTAAAAGGTATTCACCATTCATTGGGATGTCACCACAGAATTATCTCTGCCCCACAGGAGTCATGGAAGAGAGATGTCCAAACTAAGCAAGAGTTCAGAGGGTGTTCCTAAGAAGAGGAGTGTAATGTTCGGGGCCCTTGGAAGGAGCTGGAAGGCATTACGTGGAAGGCCACCCCTCCTCTGAGCCACATGAGGCTAGGCCCAGTGCCATCTTAGACCAAAAGGTGCCAACACGGCTTCAGCCAGATCCATGAGCACCCAGCCTTAACGGTCTGGTGAATTTGATTTGGAAAATTGAACAGGACTGAAAACGGTGATCTGGGGTCCCTTTGGGGCCTGTGACACCACCCCTAAAAAACCTGAGAGAGAGGGAAGATCCTTAGAGGTCAGACCCAGCGCCCTGGTGAGGCAGAACTGGGCTGGGATTTGAGTTAACAAGTATATGCATGTAGTGTGTAAATTAACCTTTTCTCCTGCCCTTGCAGCCTTCCTCTCCATTGCCATTCTTCCCATTCCTGCTTATCCACTCACTCAGCAAACTCAGTCCACCCCGCTTCTGTGGCCAGTGAGGAGCTTGATGAGAAGGAGATGATGCCCGTGGTGGTACAGGATCTGGGGGATGCTGGGTAGTGGCAGAGCTGTGATACAACCCAGGTCTTCAGGTTTCTAGGTCAGGGAGCTTCCCCTCTGCTGCATAAAGCTTATTATCTCCTCCCAGAGGAAATCTGTCATTTTGCTTTTCTTTTCTGACTGAGTACTTGGCATTAAGGCAGCCACAGATAAGACGCACGGTATCATAAAAGCAAAGATAGGAAAACTGTATACTCCTTAGCAATTTATATCGATACTCTAAATCCTTTAAGATAAAATCTGCTGTGCACATAGGTTATTAAGGATTTAAATATCCTTATTTAAATATCCTTATTTTCACGTGTACATATTGTCATAAAATGCACTTCTGTGACATAAAGCACATAAAGTTGTTTTCTTTAGCAATCACTGTAATTCTGAATTCTGTCCTTTAGAATAAGGACTGCGTTTCATGGCTTGAGAGCCTAAGTACTCTCTGGTGCATGGATGGTCTCGGTATCTTCACTATTACATGGTAAGGGAGGAGTTGATCCCCCCTGCCATTCTGCCACGGGGAGACTGAGACACACTGGAGTTGAGGAATTGGCCAGGGTCACCGGGTAAGTGGCAAAGTCTGGATTTGAACTCATGCAGTCTGGCTGCAAAGTTCAAGCCCTTGACCATTGTGCTATACTGTCTCTCACAAGAGAAGGCTTTTGGAGTTACATTTTTGCCTCAATCTCATAGGATCTGCCCAAGAAATTTGAGTGTTTAGTTAATTTCCCTGTCCTATGCAACACTTAAAATTATTCTAGTCCATGTGAATGCTGCTGTAGAACACTGTAGACAAGTGTCAGCACACTTCTCACCTCATTGGAAACCCATAAAAGTAATTGCCAGGTGTTAACACACACACACTTAAAAAAAAAAAATAAAAAATAAAAAAAGAGCTTTAACACCGCAAAGGCTACAAAGTCTCCTGGATCTCCCCAGTGTATGATTCTTTGCTCAAAATAAGTGGAACAGATGGATGGAGGCACTGAATGATTGAGATAATGGGTTTTGATTATTCTTTTAAAGGGACTAAGGAAAATGTGTGTAGGATTTGGAAATCAGAAGACATTAGTTCAAGTTTGGGCTCTAACGTCATTCCCTCTTTGCCCTTAGGCAAGTCACTTTGCCTCTGAGTGTGTTTCCCCTTCTTTAAGATGAAGTTGGTACTTTTCACCCTTCCCAACCTCACAGAGCTATTGTTAGAATTACATGAGGTAATACATGTGAAAAGAGTTGACCTACATAACTGTATGCTCATTATCCTGAGGCTCTGGGGTCCCAGAGAGAGGTGCTGGAGCAGAGGTGGGTATTTAAGAGTTTCCCTTGTCTACACTATTAATAAGGAAGTGTGCACCCTCTTGTGGCAAAGTGTGGGGGTTAAGGGAACCTTCTGAAAAATACTGGAAGTGTTGTTATTAGAGTTTTTAAAAGTTGTCTCCAGAAATCCTTTCCCATTAATGAATGTACACACTCTTTCTAAACAAATCCTTAAATTGTGATGTAAATAAATTGCTATGTCTTTACCCAGTTTTGTTTGCAGAGAGAGACACATTTTTTTCCTCAATCGGAGTAAATGTTATGTTTTCCTCCATTTCTTTCCTGTTTCATTCATAGAGTCTTGCTATTTTTGTTTTCCTAGACTGCTGTATTTATTTTGTTTTCTTTTGCCTGTTTGCATTTGCTTTTTTAAATGTGATTTAATATCTGTTAAAATTTTAATGCGCAGTTAGAGTGTACAAGGTCTGCATGGGCTAACACAGGGTGTCAGGCTCCCACCCATATAGTAGATGCTCAATAAATGGTGTTGAGTGGATGCTGAAAGTCTTCTTAAGCATTCCTTAGCTCCTTTCCCTATTTTATCTGTGGGTACCCCCTTTTCCTTGGCATCAGTTTTCCTGAAACATACAGAAATAAATTAAGGAAATGTGGCATTTCAGTCACTTAACATTATTTTTCTCAGTTCCCTCTCTAGTAAAGTGAGGGGGTGAGAATAGGTAATTTCCAAGGTTCATACTCTGTAGAAATAAAGAAATAAGATGACATTCCTTAGCAGAGGTTGTGAATGTCTTATTATGATGTCAGCTTTTTTTTTTTTTTAAGATATTTTTAAAAATTTATTTGAGAGAGCAAGTGAGCAAGACAGAGCCCAAGCAGGACAAAGGGCAGAGGGAGAAGCAGGTTCCCCACTGAGCAGGGAGCCCGATGTGGGGCTGGATCCCAGGACTCTGGGATCATGACCTGAGCCAAAGGCATACACTTAACTGACTGAGCCACCCAGGCGCCCTTGCCAGCTTTAGTATATCCTCCCTCAGTTCCTAGGTGAATAGAGGAAGGAGGCATCAGAACAAGGTATAGTGGAAGGAAAGGCAGAAGGAAGGGTAGAGGCGGGATGAATTACAGGATGAGAGATCATTGTGTGTTGGGTGGGGGTGGGGAGTAACAGGACAGTAGCAACATTCCAGAAAGAAGCTGTAACATCCTGAGCTTGTGAAAATTTTTCATAACTTATGCACATTGTATTGTCTGTGATGCTCACAGGGGATTATCTGACTCAACATCCTTTATTCCCACACGTTGCTTACATTAAAGTCGAGGAAAAAATCTTTTTCTTTAATTGAGTTATAAAGTCCCTGATCATGTGGCCATTCAAATGACAGCATTGCTTTTTAACTGACTTTATATGCTCTTCATTTTGCTAAAAGTTTCTTCTTCAAACCTGCTTTTTAAAAGCCTGTGTTGTTTTAGAGAACTTGTGACACAGGTATCACAGAAGGAAGCTGGTGTCCTTACACGGAGGGCCCTTGTGATTTGCGGAGGTCATGGGGTGGTGGGGGGAGGCTTGCCTGGCATTGGGTTTCCATTGGACAATTTCAAGATTCATACCAATCTTATAACTAATAAAAGACTTGATAGTCAAAATGCCAGTCAAGTGACATACTGAGAAGCACTGAAAACCCAGCACTCTTCCCCTGGGCTGTCTAGTCTTCCCCTGGAGAGGTCAGGTTGCCGTTGCAAAATGGCTTTCTGCATGGTGGGGAGTTAATTAGTTTCATTAATTAAACAGACCTTTTTTGAGTTTCACTCTGTGTGCCCAGTACTGAACAAAATGCTAGAATTAAGACAAAATTCTACCTTTTAAGGCCTTACACTTCCATCAGAGAGCCACATAAGCAAATATTACAAGCATGGGCTTAGTGCTGTAGAAAAGAAAAATACTGGGTGCTTAGAGGGAGAAGGAAGAGGTGAGCGCCTACTGGGCTAGAAGTCTCCTTCCAGGAGAGTTAAGAGTTTCTCTGGATAAAAGCGAGAACACATACACTCTGGGAACTGCAAGGAGTTGAGAATGATCTTTAATGCTCATTGTCATTAGGCCATAAAACCTGATGAGAAATGGAGTCCTTGAAGCTTAACTTGCTGAGAAATCTAAGAGGTTCATGGTTGCTAGTCTTGGTACCCTCTCACCTGGAAAGTGATGCAGCTCTACCGTCTGCTCTTTGGGCTTCTCATCTTCTGGATTCATGCTGTACAGCAGTAGTTTTCAAACTTCTGGTCTTTGGACTTCTTTATGCTCCTTCAAATTATTGACTCCAAGGAACTTTTGATATTCACCAAATGTGAAGTTAAAACTAAGAAAGTTTGAAGGTATTTATTAATCCACTTAAGATAATAATAAAATGATTACATATACTAATAGAAATAATGCTTTTTTAGAAATAACTATATTTCCCCCCACCTCAGGTCACCTTTTTTTTTTTTTTTAATTTCTTTTCAGTGTTCCAGAATTCATGGTTTATGCATCACACCCAATGCTCCATGCAATACGTGCCCTCCATAATACCCACTGCAAGGCTCACCCAACCTTCTGGCCCCCTCCCCTTCAAAACCCTTAGATTGTTTCTCAGAGTCCACAGTCTCTCATGGTTTGTCTCCCCCTCCAATTTCCTTCAACTCCCTTCTCCTCTCTAGCTCCCCATGTCCTCCGTGTTATTCTTATGCTCCACAAATAAACAAAACCATATAATAATTGACTCTCTCTGCTTGACTTATTTCACTAAGCATAATCTCTTCCAGTCCCGTCCATGTTAATACAAAAGTTGGGTAGTCATCCTTTCTGATGGAAGCATAATACTCCATAGTATGTATGGACCACATCTTCCTTATCCATTCATCCGTTGAAGGGCATCTTGGTTCTTTCCACAGTTTGGCGACTGTGGCCATTGCTGCTATGAATATTGGGGGTACAGATAGCCCTTCTTTTCACTACATCTGTTTCTTTGGGGTAAATACCCAGGAGTGCAATTGCAGGGTCATAGGAAAGCTCTATTTTTAATTTCTTAAGGAATCTCCACACTGTTTTCCAAAGTGGCTGCACCAACTTATATTCCCACCAACAGTGTAAGAAGGTTTCCCTTTCTCCACATCCTCTCCAACACACATTGTTTAATGTCTTATTAATTTTGGCCATTCTAACTGGTATAAGGTGGTATCTCAATGTAGTTTTGATTGAATTTCCCTGATGGCCAGTGATGAACATTTTTTCATGTGTCTGTTAGCCATTTGTATGTCTTCATTGGAGAAATGTCTGTTCATGTCTTCTGCCCATTTTTTGACACGATTATCTGTTTTGTGTGTGTTGAGTTTGAGGAGTTCTTTATAGATCTTGGATATCAGCCCTTTGTCTATAGTGTCATTTGCGAATATCTTCTCCCATTCCTGTGGGTTGCCTCTTTGTTTTGTTGACTATTTCCTTTACTGTGCAGAAGCTTTTGATCTTGATGAAGTCCCAAAAGTTCATTTTTACTTTTGTTTCCTTTGCCTTCGGAGACATATCTTGAAAGAAGTTGCTGTGGCCGATGTCGAAGAGGTTACTGCCTATGTTCTCCTGTAGGATTCTGATGGATTCCTGCCTCACACTGAGGTCTTTTATCCAAGAAATAGCTATATTTTATAAGGCTAGAAAATTTAGTGAGCATATTGGCTTTTTGCAAGTCTCTTTAATGCCCTGCTTAAGAGAAGGCATATATGTTTGTATATCTGCTTCTGCATTCAGCCTGATATATTATTTTGGTTGAAATATATGGAAGAAATCTGAGCTCACCCAGATATGTAGTTGGAAAAAAGAGTCTTTCAGTAGTCTTTTCAGATAATTATAGATATTCCTCTTTGATACTACAAACCTGGACGAGTAGTGGTCTCTTAAAGATTAGTTGCCATACAATATCTGAAACCATACAAATGAACTTTAAGATTCTCTTACATTAGAATTTCTTACTAATGCAGGAATTTGTAATACCAAACATTAGTTATTTAGAAAATACTGGGTTATTCAGGTCTTCCAGATGTTGATGTTACATTATACAGCATCAAAAAATCATTCATTTACTATTCTGACTAATCTCATCTCAGAAGTCTTTAAATATCGGTAAGCTGCAAGCTCATGATGATAAAATACAAGTTTCCCCAAATCCTCATTTTTGCTTGAGAGGTCCTGTTTCATCATTAGCAGCAAAAATACTGTCAGTTGTTATCGTTGAAGTCACATGCTTCCTTCATTTATTTTCAAGAGTATGTCAGGTACCCAGTTCTGAATAGCTGTGGCTGCCTGTCAGCCAGATTTTTTTTTAGGTAAAAATGGTATTTCTATGAAGAAAGCCCAAAATTCAGTCACCAAAGTTCCTTTTCTTGAGACAGCATCTTACCCCAGTATGTACAAAAGTGTCTTATGTGTAATATCCATTTTATCAGACAATATTTTGGAAGACCAGTGCTCCAGGGTCAAGATTTTACAAAAATTAGTAATTTTTGCTGCTTATCAAGGACTCCATTACCAAATGGGTATGGGTGAGAATTCAATGACTGCAGGTACATTTTGGTGCCATTGATAGGATTCATGCTAAGGTTTCAGCAGTTTCAGCTATTATATATGCTTTTGTGCCATCTATACAATTACCAACACAATAGAAAAGGCAAATCGTATTTTGGTATTCCTAGGAAAATAGTTTTAGCCTTTTGCAACTCCTGGAAGAGTCTTGGGGATCCCAAAGGTCTGTAGATCACACTTCAAAAACCACATGATGGTTAAGAGCGTGGCTAGGGTCCAGGTTGCCTAGGACTTGATTTCTGTTTCTGGTGCTGATTAGCTGTGTGACTTTGGGAGGATATTGAACCTCTCTGTGGCTGTTTCCTCTCTGTAAGATAGGTATAATAATAGTACCTACCTCATTAAATCAGTTAATCTGCTTAATAGTTAATCCATCAGTAGGTGTTGGTAAAACTTAATACCTAGTTGATTGATTATCTGGGGAAACGCCTAAAGGCCCGGTTGCCCAGAAGCTCTCTCCTGTGTCAGTCTTCCAGGCTGCCCGAGATGTCCACCATTATCATTACTTCTTTGTACCCTTATGGTGGTAATATACTATTAACTGAGTTATACCCATATCCTAAGAAGGATAATGTATTAGCTAACAATTTAGCAGAAGTTAGTTTATTTAATTAACCCAACACTCTTGCCAACCAAGTCAGGGCTCTGAGGGAATGGAGGAGGAAATGAACAGTGCTTGGTGAAGGGCCGGGGGTGGGAGAATCTAAGAGCATTGAGGGGTCCATTGGACCGGCAGCTCTGTGGGGCGGGGAGGAATGATTAGTAACTTTGCCTCCCATACCCAACTGGGATTGGTCCTGGTCATGTCTTTATCCTTTGTGAATTGCACACACAGTTCAGACATATGTAATGTAAGTGCCCCTCCCTGCACGTTCTCCAGCTCCAAGGCACCGTCATCTCTGGGGCAGTACAATAGACCTCATTAGTTCAGACCTGACTAATGTTGAACTTGTAACTATTGGGAGGTAGGCGGTGCAATGCACAGAAAAGAACATGAGCTTTGCAATGAGGCATGTCAGGGCTCAAACCCTGGCTCTATCATAAACTAGCTGTATGGCCTTGGGCAAGAGGTGAACCTTTTTAGGCCTTGGTTTCATCTCTGTGAAATGGGGGTGCCACTACCTCCAGAGGGGTTACAGATATTAAATGAGATAGCTGATGGTAGGTACTCAGTAAATGCCTGGGACCTTGCGCATGCCAGCTTCATCTTAAACTCCATCACTGGTCATTTATAATAAGGCCGTGACTACTGTTGAGTGTGATCCTTGATTTTTCACTTTTTTTAAGAAAGTGAGTTTTTTGAAAAAGTTAGGTGCAGTAACAGAAGGATTGTTGTGATGCCTCTGGTTCTCCAGGAATTTCAAGTAAATATTTCACAAAAGCATGACCTCTCTTCTTCACTGTTCCTGGGGACGCAGGAAGTGCTCTGATTCAGAACCCCTCTGCTCTAAAGGACTGCCCTTTTGTTCACCAGCTCAGCCTGGAAGTAGCCCAGTTACTGTTCAGTGCACCTCAGTTTTCATGCCGTCTTCCCAAAGTGAAGAAGCAGAAGGAAGCCATGTGTGGCACAGCTGGCACACAGCCACCTCTCCAAGGTCTGTCCCCAACAGCCTCTTCTCTCCTGGTTGCCACCCAGACTGATTCTTCCCCAGTGCCTTGTCTTTGTGGCTGTTCTTAGAATCTTCACTGTTCCTGGAATTTAATTGTTTCTAGACTCTGGGTGGCTGCACTTTCTTTTTTTTTTCCATATCACCCTCCGTGAGTTTCAGAAAACCCTATGGTCATTAATGAATCTATTTTCACAACCTCCCCAGAAACAAGCCTCTTCCGTGTTACAGATCAAAGAACCTATTACTGACACAAAAGGAATCCTGCCAACTGGCCTTCCCCACCACGGGAGGCAGGCCCCATTCTAATCTTGCCTTGGCTTTTGACTTGCTGTGTGGCCTTTGTTTCCTCATCCAACGATAATATCTACCTCACAGGAATGTTGTGGAGTTCAACAAATGCTAAGAACTGTTCCTCTTGATGGCTGAAAGATCAGGATCACATGTACCACAATGCTAGAGAACTCAAAGCACTTTATAGGAGTCTAATCTGTCCCTTATCTGGGTGAGGTAGATTAGTGGCAGGTGTTCCCTGTGCCCACGTTGTACCCTTACAAGTGTGCCTTTCACCATCTCATTTCAACAGTTCCTGTTCACTTCCTCTTTGCAAGCTCACAGGAGATTGTCTATCTGAATGGAGACTAAAGACCGATAGACTAAGCAGACTTTGTGACATTTCACTCTTCAGTTTGTGCATCTGATCTCACTTGTGGTCGGGGGTAGAGATGCTCTCCTCTGACCCTGGGTCCTTCCCTTGTCTCCTTTTTGGTTTCAGCCCCCTTTTTCAGTACTTTATCCTTTGACCTCTTGGCAGCATTTGGCAGGAATAATGATCACTCTTCCCAGAATTTGTTAGTGATGTTATACACCCAGAATTCTGCCTCTGTGACCTACCGAACCTGGTCCCTCTCCACTGTTGTCCCTCTAATAAAGGCTGAGGTTAAAACCTTTTCTCAGCACAGTCTCAGAGCTAATCTCATCTGTTTTCAAGGTTTTAACCAAAACCAGTGTTCCACTTCTAGTCCTGAATTTCTTCTTGCTCGATTGGCACTTTTTAGATCCTCTTAATGTCGTGCAGATTCAATATATTCAGTATATTTAGAATGGAATCGACTTTCTCTTCTCTACACACCAGAAATCAGTTCCTCTTCTGTAGGAACTTAATTCTCTCAGGGCTTCCATCAGTAGTTCAAATGCTGAAGTCATGTGAACTCTTTTTCTCAACCCCTACATTTAATCTGTCCCCCCTGTAAAGACTCTCCCTGCCGCAACATTTGGGTTTGTGTCATAGAAAACCTGTGTATTGTATCAGTGGTTCCCTACTGGGTCTCTCTGCCAGACCCCCTACTGGGTCTCACTGCAGTCAACCCACTGCGGTCAAGTTGGCCTTCTGGGGGAAAGCACTTTCAGACCTTTGCAGTCCCTTTGCTGCCTTAAAGCAATTGTAATGATTAACTGTTGTGGTAGAACACATCCAAACTAAGTGGCATAAAACAGCCACCATTTTTTTAGACTCACAGATTATCTGGATTAGGGATTTAGAAAGGACACAGTGGGTCAGCTTGTCTCTGCTCTGTGATATCTGGGCCCTCTGCTGGGAAGATTCAAAGCTGGGGTGTGACTTGACATCTGAGAGCTTACTTGCTCACGTCTTTGACAATCTGACGCTGGCTCTTGGCTGGGCCCTCAGCTGGAGTTGTCAGCTGGAACAGTGGTCTCTCCGTGTGGTTACTTGTGCTTCCTCACAGCATGGTGACAGAGTTCCAAGAGCGTGCATTCATAAGAGAGACAGGGTATGATCTAGCTTCAGAAGCCCTATACTGTCACTTTTGCCATGGTCATAAGCCTGACCAGATTCAAGGGTGGGAACATAGAATACCATCTTTCAGTGGGAGAAGTGTCAAAGTCACATCATAAGTGCATGTGGATGATTTTAGTTGCTGTCATCTTTGGAAAATACAGGTTGAAGAAGCTTGTCAAGGGTCTTCCAATTAGTAAATAGTTGGGTGGGGTTTGATTATAGAACCTTTGGCTCCAATTTCAACCTCCAGAGTGTCTCCACTTAATCGGGGCAAAAACCAAGGTATAGAGAGAAATGGGGAGGGGCGCCTGGGTGGCTCAGTGGGTTAAGCCTCTGACTTCGGCTCAGGTCATGATCTCAGGGTCCTGGGATTGAGCCCAATACTGGGCTCTCTGCTCAGCGGGAATCTGCTTTCCTCCCTCTCTCTCTGCCTGCCTCTCTGCCTACTTGTGATCTCTGTCAAATAAATAAATAAAATCTTAAAAAAAAAAAAAAGAAATGGGGAAAAAATGATAGCAGTTATAAAAACTTACTAGGAATTAGTTTTAAATTCTGATCTCCCCTTGTCCAGTTGTGGTCCTGTAAGGTTCACAACTCTAGAGAAGGAAGATCCTTTTTGGCAGATAGCTTGAGCCAGCTCAGTCCTTGGACGGCACTGGCCCCTGTGGACAGGAGCCCAGGGAATCTCAGTGGCTGTCTCTGTGTCTGCCTCTTCAGACCTCAGCCTGGCTATTTTGCCCATGTGCTTTCTGGGAAGCTTGCTTTCTTCTCTGTTCTCTCCGTTTGTTCGTTCCTTCCTAGTTCTCTGTTCTCTCTGTCTGTTCATTCTTCCTAGTTCCTAGACCTCCCTGCCTCTACTATGTTTGCTTTGACCTCATCCTCATTGCGGCCCCACTGAGAGAGATGTGTCTCAGCATGGTTTGGCTTCTCGCTGGAGTTGGCTCCTCTGGCTTCCCTGGGGTTACTCAGGCTGAACCTGCTTTTCTGGGCTTTCCTTCCCCCCTTGTTCATGCTGTTATGTCTACAGGACGAATGTCCTTTCCTCCTCCTCTTTACCTGAATAATGCCTACGCTTTCTTTATGGTTTAGGTCAGGTTCCTATCCTCTCCCTTATGACTGGTTGTGGCCTCTCCTTAGAGCTCCCAGAGTTTCCTGTACATTCTTCTGGAATGGTTTTTCACTCCATTCTGCACTTATCTGTTGTTTCACTCCATGTGACCCTTACTAGGTTGGGAGCTCCAGCAGGGAAGAAACTGGAGCCCTCCAGTTCATTGTTTATCATGGAGCCCTCCATGCCTGTTCAGAGCCGTGCATATTGAAGACAGTCAGATCCTCCTGAGGTGGTTGATGTGTGGCTGGAATACCAGTGCTTGATCGTGTCTGTTAATGGATGGACTGGTGGGGGGCACTGAGGTATTGGGGTGGGAAGAAGATTCAAGGATCTTGAGATCCTTCTCATCCAAAAAGCTATTGTGTGTCTTTGGACAAATCATTTCTCTGGGATGCAGTCTTTTATTTATGAATGAAAGGATTTCTTTAAGGACCTTCTCAGCCTTAATACTCTATAAAGATAACTTTATCTGATAAGCTTTCGCGTATATACTGCTGTGGAGCTAAGTAGTGAGTTCTGAGTATTGGAAATATGACCCAATATCATTACTTCCTAAGGACAGAGTTTAGTTATTTGCACCATTTTGATTGTGTCCCTGGTGGGGGGACTGTGGTTGGCTGGATTTGATAGAGTCATAAACACATCCACAGTCCATAAACCCTATTCCCTCCTCATGTTAAATCTCAGTGGATCCTAAATCACACGACTTGTGAGTCTCCATTGAATTTTATTGTCTTCTCTCCAGTTTAGCCATTAAGAAACATTTCAAGAATTTTTGACTCTTAGCAAAGCAAGACAAAAGTACATATCCCTTTGGAAACAAGACAAAACAGTGTTTTTATGGCTAGCAGTTTTCCTTTACAATGAAGTCTGCTCTTCAAAGTACCCTCATACAGTAGGTTCTCATGACTCAATTATAATTGCGTGCATATATAACGTATACATAATAATTACATATAATTATGTAAATGAATGTGTGTTAATGTATATTATATATGCACATAAATATGTGTATGTGTGTATATACATATACACTTGATCCTCTAACAGCACAGATGAACTGCGCAGGTCCACTAATATGCTTATATGCAGAGTATTTACAGTACTGTAAATGTATTTTCAGTTCTTTATGATCTTCTTAACATTTTTTCTCTCTCAATTATAATCAGTTACAGTGTATAATACATATAAATATAAAATATATGTTTATCACCTGTTTCTGTTATCAGTAAGTCAACAGTAAGCTATTAGTAGTTACATTTTGGAGAGTCAGAAGTTATATGCAGATTTTTGGGGCACCTGAGTGTCATAGTCAGTTAAGCCTCCGACTCTTGGTTTCAGCTCCTGTCATAATCTCATGGGTCATTAGATGGAGCCATGCACTCCCCACAGAGTCGATGCTCTCTGCCCCGCCCCTGCACATGCACATGTCCTTTCTCTTTCTCTCTCTCTCAAAGATTTTATTTGTTTGAGAGAGAGAGAGTGTGAGCACAAGCAGGGAGAGGAGCAAAAGGAGAGGGAGAAGCAGACTCCCGGCTCAGCAGGGAGCCCGATGAGGAGCTCGATCCTGGGACCCTGGGGTCATGACCTGAGCTGAAGGCAGATGCTCAACCAACTGAGCCACTCAGACACCCCCTCAAATTCTTATTAAAAAAAAGAAGTTATAGGCAGATTTCTGACTGTATGAGGTGGGGTTCAAAACCCTTAACCCCTGTTGTTCAAGGGTCCTCTGTATTTATATAATTACACAGCACTGGGCCTGAAGTCTCCAACCACCTGCACTGATGTAAAGAGGCCACATAATTTTCCAGTGAACTTGCATTGAGTACAGCTGAGGGTCATTTCCTGGAGCCTTTGTGTACTCTCCACCAGACTGATCATTCTTAGTTTAATCATCCCATACTGGATCATACAAGCCTCTTACTTTACTTCTCTTCTCTACCCTCCCACTGTATCACCCATTTCCAAACTCAGTATACCTCCTCCAGAAAAACACAACATGGCCTAAAACTGAAAACTTCGATCTGTCCGTGTTGCCTCTTGTTCAAGTTTCATTTCGAGTTGAAGTGTGAAGGAAGTGGTAAAGAAGGCAGTACTGTATTAAGAAGTGATTTCATTCTTATTACAATCCCTTCTTCAGTTTTTGAAAATTACCCATGAAGCTGAGTTACTCTTATTTTGTGTCTTGCTCCTACGGCATGTCCTGACAGGGATTTCCTCTTCTTGTGCCTCAGTTTTGGCCCCTACTAAATGGGGATAAACAAACATTGCCACCTGGATGTTTCTAAGGGCTGCCAAGGAGGCCAGTTAGTGGTGAGTGAATGGTTGTTAAATAGAAGGCATTATCTGCCACCCAGAAGAAAAGCGCCTCACAAATAGACCAAAAGGCTGCCCCGACTTGCCAAAGGAGCATTCTTTGTAAGCCAGAAGAGTCAGGAAGGAAGCAAATGTGGGTAAATTCTCCCTACGGTCTGTTGGTCCTGATGACAGGGAACTCACGAGGTGGGTGTTCACTTCTTTTCAGATGAAGGTGAGGGTGTTGGTGGACAGAAAGGGAGGAAGGCGTAACTGGTCAGGTACATGAGAGACCTACTTGAGGTTTTTGTTCTGTTTTGTTTTGTTCGAGAGAGACAAAGTGAGAGGAGAGAGAAAGCAGGGAGTAGGGAGGGGTAGCGGGCAAGGAGAGAGAGAATCTTAAGCAGGCTCCACACCCAGCATAGAGCCCAATGTGGGGTTCGATCTCACAACCCTGAGATCATGACCTGAGCCAAAATCGAGGGTTGCATGTTCAACCAACTGAGCCATCCAGACTCCCTGAGGTTTTTGTTTGTTTGTTTGTTGTTGTTGTTGTTGTTGTTTTTAAAGATTTTATTTATTTGTCAGAGAGAAAAAGCACAAGTAGGGAGCAGGCAGAGGAAGAAGCAGGCTCCCCACTGAGGAAGGAACCTGATGCCTGTCTTGATCCCAAGACTCTGGGATCATGACCTGAGCCAAAGGCAGGCACTCAGCCAGCTGAGCCACCTGGGCATCCCACCCAAGGTTTTGGTTGTCAAACAGCATTATATTAGTGTGAAGGAAACCAGTATGGAGGTACAGTTTTTAGAGAAAGAATTCATTCCCATAAAATTCATTGTTCATTTGCTGAAGTGAGCAAGTAACAAAATTAAAAGTTTTAACCATAAAGATAAGAGACAAGGAAAAAGACCCACCTGGAGGGAGGAGTATGAGTCTATCCTTTCACATGTGATATTAACTGGTTAAAATTTACACATTAATTTTTTGTTATTTCAAATAAGATACCTGGAGTATTTTACTCTCTTGATAGTACATAGGAAGTGGCATTTGGGAATGCTTTGTGGCCTCTGCTTACTTACATGTGCACCTATGTGTACCTGTGTATACACATACACAGACAGCTTCTAGACATCCTAGATGGACTTTCTTTGCTTTAGCTAGACTACCCTGGGAGTAGTTTGCCAGCCCTATATCAGCTGCACTTTGATGCGGCTTAACTGTAGGCTACCTTCTCAGTCTGCACTTACTCCATGTTTGGCTTCAGAATTTGTTTCTGGTCGTGCAGAGCATGCTCCCAGCCTTGCCACATAGTCCAGGGTGAGCAGTTCCATAGTTCAGAGCTAGTTTCCTTTTCTGCAAAATGAAGGTCTTTTGAGATTTGAAAGTAAGGTTTAGGCGCTTGGGTGGCTCAGTCGGAACAGTGGCTGCCTTCAATTCAGGTCATGATCCCAGGGTCCAGGGATCGAGTCCCTCATGCGGCTACCTGCTCAGCAGAGAGCTTGCTTCTCTGTCTCCCTCTGCCTGCTGCTCTGCCTACTTATGCTCTCTTTCTCTCTGTCAAATAAATAAATAAAATCTTTAAAAAAAAAAAAAAAAGAAAAGAAAAGAAAGTAAGTTCTTCAGAACCCTTTTGAGAATGTCACCTGAAAGATCTCAGTCTTGGCAATGGGGTGGGTAACTTCAGCAGCAGGACTTCAGAGAGATCTGTCCGAGTAGGAGCTGCTGTGAACAACTTGCTGGATTTCTGGTGGTTTGCTGGAGAAGGCTTGCTCTGCTCACTAGAGTCAATTGTGAGCATCTCTTTCCAACTTCCACTTGGTGACGTCATGTTAGTGGGTTTAAATGAGCTGTGCTAAGAGTATTTACACCATGGAAATTGGCAGAGCTACAGATTACTGCCCTCCCCAGTAGCCTAGCCCCTGCAAGTTTGCATTCTTATGGCTCTTGGATCCAGTACAGCTTGGTTCTCTCATTTGAATTTGTCTCTAGCAGGGCCTACTTATTTCTGCCCAGAGCAGTACTGCTGGTCACTCATAGGGCATCACTGTCTTGTTCGTGTTTAACTCCTAGAAATGTCTGTGCAAGGAGATGAGCATGTGAAAGAAGAGCTGGCATAGGTGTTGTGAGCCTGTGACTGCAGCAGTTTCTCACACTCTACTGATAGACATCTTATTAACACCTTTATTCTAGCAAACCCAGTCTGTTTTGTCTTTTATACTATTGTCACCCAAAGATAGGTAGTTTTGTAGAGCTGTTTTGTAGAGCTTTGTCACCCCCCACTATCTGCCTTACAAATTACCTCCCTGCTCAAACACCTGCAGTGATCTCCTATAGCCTACCACAGTAGTGCAAACTCCTCTTCCAATGGAACAAGGCCTCTGTACTTGCCCCAAGTTAGTATTCATCTCTCCTTGTTGTGCCCAGTTGGCCCTTGCCCAAATACAAGCTGTTATTTCCTCTTCCCACCCAAGGTCATGTGTGACCATCACAGTCGTCA
The DNA here is from genome assembly GCF_022355385.1 of Mustela nigripes. NCBI lineage: Eukaryota > Metazoa > Chordata > Mammalia > Carnivora > Mustelidae > Mustela > Mustela nigripes. The sequence continues at coordinate 111,558,733 of NC_081558.1, forward strand.
TGGTTCACGCTCAGTACCACCTGCCAAGGCGCCACTGGGGTCCCCGGTTTCCCAAGGATCTGGCTCCTTTAAGTTGCAAAGGGCAGCAACTTGGGAAGGTCTAGAAAGCCCAGAATAGCTCATAACAAAGGTGGTTTTGGACTCCAACAGATGCAAAACTGTTATCTCTCTCTGTATTACCTTGCCCCTCATTCATCTTCCCTGCTTGTCAGGTTTCCATCATAGCTTTGCTCTTCCCCTCTTCGACATTCAGTTTTCCATTCAGATTTCTTCCTTCGCATCTATCTGCCAGTTCCAGGGGGCTGTTTCTGACTTAATTTCTGGTGGAGTTATTGCTTTGGTTCTTGAACTACACTCCATTGGCTCTGATATACAATGCCTGCCCTCCCAAGTGCAAGGGTCAGGTTTTTTGTTCGTTTGGGGTTGGTTTGGTTTGGTTTGGTTTGGTTTGGTAAAGAGCCAGATAGTAAATGTATTGGGCACAATGCTCAGTGTGCCATTGTAGTGACAATATGCATGTAAACAGTATGTTTGTAGTATGTAAACAAATGTGAGTTTCAATAAAACTTTATTTACAAAACCAGTCTTTGGGCGAGATGTAGCTACCTAGCCAAGTTTGGTGAACTCCTTCTCTAGTCAAACACTTGTTAATATCCACTTCTCACACCTGTTCATGTAACTGTTTGCCAACCTGAACACATGATATTCTTCACATAGCCTGTGCAAGAGATCATGTCTGGGACGTGCCAAGTTGGGAATCTTGCAGTCTCAGACTTGAGGGTCCTAGAGAATATCGCTTGTCCTATTTACCCAACCTATGAAGGAGTACTAATTTGGAGCTGGGGAGGATCACTTGTGTTCTGAGGGCCAGTGTGATGTAGAGCAGCATTTCTCAAATTTCAGCCGTCAGTGTACTGCTTTCATGTTTTTTGTCATGGCTCCACGATCTGCACCATTAACTAGTTTCTTGTCCTTTAACATGATCCTCCCCACCCCCATTAAAAAGCTTAACTCAGGGGCACTTGGCTGGCTCAGTTGGTAGAGTAAGACTCTTGATCTTGGGGTTGTGCATTCAAGCCCCACGTTAGGTGTAGAGCTTACTTAAACAAACAAAAAAAATGTACGTTTTATTTAAAAAGAAACTTTATTTCATTTATGTAAATGGAAAACCAGTACCATTTGCAATAGAGAGAAAGTAACAATAAAAATTAAAATATACTGTGAACAAAGTGTTATTAAATTCTAGGTACTGTTGCTTGTTGAAAGGTTCTGCTTTCAATATGATCTTTTTTTAAAGAGAGAGGAGGATTAGTATTGGTGAGGTATTAAAAACTGTCCAGCCACCGCCTGAGACTTTTCCCTTGATGTACAAAGAAATACTAGAAAATAAGTGAAATGTGATACATTGTTTTTTATTGCTATATTTGCTCACCTCCTGCAGTTATCACATGGAACTGTGTGTCTCATGTGTCACCTAGAAACACTACCAGAATGGAAGGACTGGTGATGTGGGCATCAGATCTGTGTTCAGATTCCTGGCTTCAGGTTAGATACCCCAAGGGCAAAGTGCAAGCAGTTAATACTTCACCCTCATTTATGCAGCAGATAGGGACCAGGTGCTGACTGGGTCAGGCTGAGTGGCAGTGTGGGGCTTTTTTAGGCACTGTGGTTAGTGTTCGTAGGGTAGCTAACACAGTGCCTGTCCCTCATGTAGGCACTGTTGTTTTTTTTTGGAATGCTTGTGAGTCGGCAGTATCTCTTACAGTTCTTACAGTGTTACCTGTGACATTTCTGCAGCTGAGCCTATCCCATTACACCTGAGGGACCTTGGGCAAGTTACTTACATTCTCTGCCAGCCCGCTGGCCAGAGTAAGAATCACGTGAGGTGGCATGCGTAAACGTGCTTTGCAGTGGTGAAGGCTGCACTGGTTTTATCCTTGATAATACCTCGGATGGTAGGTTCTGGTGTCCTGTCTTCCAGGCCTCCTGGACTGAGTTCCTGGAAGGCAGAGACTGTAGTGGGAGCCTTCTATCTACATCACCCTTTGCATTTACAGCTTATGCAAAAGTGTCAGTGAAAGGAATGGAAGATGTAATTTCTGCTCATTCTCACTTCCTTTTCTACCTCCCAAGACCAGAGCTTTTGGCCTTACAATCTCTAATGAATCTCAATAGTCCCTACTTCCCGTGTGGAAAATACAAGTATGGTAGATGGGGCTGTGCCTACTGGTGTGAGCCTGGGATGAAAATGTGTCTACTTGTCTGCAGCGGGTGCTGCTTGGGTCTGTGTGTGTCACCTCCCACAGTCCCATTCTGCGCCATTTGCCCTTTAGCCGGTTAATTCTCTGCCATTTCAAAGCTCACTCTCCACCTCCTGTGATCCTGCTGATTCACAGTCTTTCCCTTAGAACTTTTGTTTGTTACAGATGTTTTTACAAGTTCTTAGCCATGGGGTTCTTTTCTTCTGGCCTTTACAAACCATTTTTCTTGGCTCACAGATTAAAGTCTGTCTATCTATGTCATTGAATGAAGATTTCTAAGACTTTTCTGAGTCCTATTCTCCGAATAAACTACTCACAGCATAGAAATTCTTCCTTCAAAGGTTGTTTTGTTTTGTTTTGTTTTGTTTTGTTTTGCCTGGACAACTTAGTTCTTGTACAGCTTTCTATGGGAGGAAGAGGCATCTGTGGTGTCCTTGAGGGAAGACAGCAGGCAGGACTGGAGAATTCCTGACACTGAGCCGATTTGTAGAAAGAGGCCATCTGGCCCCAAGAAGTGAAGTAGCCTGCCGCAGTCACATATCGAGGAGGTGGCCGCGTGCTCAGCAGTCCTGGTGCCTCACCTCTCTGCTTGTGACCTCCCAATAAACTTGGGTCTCAAACACTGAGGGAATGAGCTTTCTCTCAGAGCTCTCTGACCCTCAGAGGGCTGCAAGGAACCTGGTCAGAGACAGAATGGTCTCTTCCCATTCCAGTTAACTGGCCTGACCAAAGTGGGATGGATTGAAAGGCCTAGTGAGATGGGCTTCCAGGACAGCTACTCCTGCCATCTGCATGGAAGGTGCTGGATGGTGGGATGAAGGAACCACAGGGAGCAGAGTCTGGCTGGGCAGTAGAGATGTAAGCAGAGGGTTGTGATAAGTGCAACAAAGAAGGCTTTTGGAGCACTGACCTTGCCAGGATAGGCAGCCTCCTTCCAGTGAAGGTGAAATTTTGATCCTGGCACCTAAAGTTAACCACACAATACCTGGAAATAACGAATGTCCCCCGCCCCCATCCTGATAATCAGCCAGCACTGATGGGGTTGACTTCCCCATTCACCAACCTAACCCAGAGTAAATACCCCCTCCTTAACCAGACCAGGAAGCTCAGGACAGCCAACAGTGTTCTCCCTGGTACTGCTCCTCGCCACCCTCCCTGAAGGAAAGTAGGAGGTGAATCCCCCATGAGGATAGGTTGACGGCATGGATATGGTGGCCAGCAGCCTACTCCCCAGAGATCTGTGCTCTGTGCCTTTAGCAGAGGCAAGAGGAGCCAACTCTGAGTTTTGTTTCTGTTGAATATAGAAAGAGGAAGAGAAAGGAAAGGAGTCCTATTCTGCTTCACCACACAGCAGATTTGCAATTGTACTACAGACCAAAGGCAGATTGGCTAGATCCATGTTTATTGGATAGCTGCTAAAGAAAATGTCAATTTAAAAAAATCCAAAAATATGTTGGACAGAAGAATTATTATTGGAGTAAGTAAATAGTCTTCTGTGGGCATTACTTTGATGGAGGCATTATTTACATTGAATTTAAAAAAAAAAAGAAGTTCTAGTGCATTTGTTTTAAAAAAAAAATCAATCGTTACTTAATTGTGACTTTCACTAACCTAAAACACTCTTCATATTTTTAATGGATTTATCTATAGTACTCTCAATAGGTGTGGTAAATTCTTGCTGGAGACAGAAGAGTATTACAGTGGTAGTCGGTGAGATGCTTTTGTTTTAAGTTCAAGAGGCTCTTCATTTGTTGCTTAAATGTACGTGGCAGCCCCATGTCCAGGAGAAGTGAGGAATAGTCAGCAGATGTCCCCAATAGTGGTGTGCACACATCCACAGAAAAGGGTAGAATTATGCTGTACCCAAATTTTCAGAGCCACAAGGCTCTTTTCTCGGAGGAAGGAAGTCAGTAAGAAGAAAAAAGAGAACAGGTTCTGGAAAGAAAGTTCATGCTGATGGCTGTGTTTATGTGTCTCCACTCTTTCACCTGGTGTTCAGTGACCCTGCAAAGGGCCTATCTTTCATTTCTGGATCTTGGTGAAAGTTTTAACATTTTCACGGTTCAGCTCAGGAAATAGGAAGCTTTTCCTGATCTGGTTCCTGCCAGCCTCTCCAGCCTGCTTTCTTGACCCTCCCTGGAAGCATTCTTTGCTCCTCTCAAACTAAATGACCATGCTTCTGTGTACCTCATTCCCTTGACTTGGGAGACATTGCTGGATCCTTCAATAGTTCTGACCTTGCTTCTGGACCCCTTACCTTTGTTCCTGTGGCCCATTCTGTCTCCTGCTGCTCAGGACTTGGCTGAGGTATGCCTGGCCCTTGCTGAGTTCCACCCCGGCTCCGTCCAGCACGACGCAGGCCTATCCTGGATCCAGGATGTACTGACTGCATATGTGGCTGTCTTCCCAACCAGACTGTGAGCTCTTCATGGGAGAGGATAGGCTTTTCACCTGTTTCTATGGTGTCCAGCATAGTAAATGCACATCAAGCGTTTGTCAAATAAATGGAATGAGTGAGGTTAATTAAATCTAGAAGTCACTTCCTAGAATACTGAAGAAAAGCAGGGGAGAATTCTGTCAAGTTTCTGGGGCACCTGGGTGGCTCAGGTGGTTAAATGTCCAACTCTTGGTTTTAGCTTGGGTCATAATCTCAGGGGTCATGAGATCCAGCCCCATGTCAGGCTGCGTGCTTAGCGGAGAGTCTGAAGATTCTCTCCCTCTGCCCCTTCTCTCTCTCTCTGTCTCTCTTTCTCTCATAAGTAAATAAATGTTAAAAAAAAAAAAATTCTGTCAAGTTTCCCAGGGTGGGTGACATGAGGGAAGTTCTTCAACATACAAAGAATGATCAACCTCATTTGTAATTAGAATGCAAGATAGTACTTTTCACATATGAAGAGGCAGAAATTTAAAAATTTGATAACTATATTTCCAGATGTATGGAAAAACAACCTTACATTTGTATTTTAACATTATAAATGCAAGCCCTTTAACCCAGTGATTCCATTGCTAGGGGCTCATCTTCCAAGATGGAGTCACACCTGTGCAAAATTAGTAGACAGATATCACAGCATTTGGGTTGGTTGTTTGGAAATAGCAAAAGAATAGAAACATTATATGTCCATCAGGAGGCCAGTTAAATTAATTATGGTACTTCCATAAAATTGAGAATTAGGCACTTATCAGAAAGAATAATACAACTCTATGTGTATGAGTATGAAATAATCTTCAAGTAAAAAAAACATATACAGAGCACAAACATATTTATTTGGGGATGGAATATATGCATCCTTGTTTATGTATAGAATACTCCGGAATGATTTTTTAAAAAACTGATATCAAGAACAAGAGTGCAGAAGGATAAGTACGGAAGAGAATTGTTCTACTATACCTTTTGGTATATTTTGAACTTTGTGCAACGATGAGAGTATCTGGGGCGCCTGGGTGTCTTATTTGGTTAAGCATCTGCCTTCGGCTCAGGTCTTGATCCTGGGGTCCTGCAATCAAGCGCCATATCGGGCTCCCTGCTCAGCGGAGAGTCTTCTTCACACTCTCTTTCTCCTTGTTTGCTTTCTCTCTCTCAAATACATAAAATCTTTAGAAAAAAATAAATAAAAAGTACAGTTGTTTGAAAGAAACCGGTTAAGTGGTAGATATAAATGTTCAGATTTGCTGAATTCTGCAGGACCGCTGTACAGAAGTCACTGAAAAGAATTCTGTCCCATAAACACTTTTCCTCCTGATGTCTCCCCACACCCTTCTACCCTCTGACCCCTGCCTATAAAGTCTTTCTGGCTCACCTGTTACCTAGACCCTTATTGCTAGAAGGAGCCTTGGACAGTTACCTTGTGGTATCTTCATTAAATCCAGCTGACCATTGCTACTTTTTTTTTTTTTTGCATTTTATTTTATTTTATTTTATTTTTTAATAATTTTTTATTTTTTATAAACATATATTTTTATCCCCAGGGGTACAGGTCTGTGAATCACCAGGTTTACACACTTCACAGCACTCACCAAAGCACATACCCTCCCCAATGTCCATAATCCCACCCCCTTCTCCCAAACCCCCTCCCCACAGCAACCCTCAGTTTGTTTTGTGAGATTAAGAGTCACTTATGGTTTGTCTCCCTCCCAATCCCATCTTCTTTCATTTATTCTTCTCGTACCCACTAAGCCCCAAACTATGGAAAGAACCTAGATGTCCATCAACAGATGAATGGATCAAGAGGAAGTGGTGACCATTGCTACTTTTGAAATAAATGTGCTATGCCTGAAGTTTCACCTACTGCTAAAGCATGTTACTTTAAAAATACGAATGTGGGCTTTACAGAACTGTTTAGATCAAAGTTGCAATAACAAGTAGACTATCACCACAATACTAATTAACCAACATCTGAATTACGGGCCAGAGCTGTTTCTAAGTAGGGGAAACATAGGCTTTGATCTGGTGGTTTCTGACATCAGTGGAATTCCTTGGAGGCAATTATAGTCTCCTTATTCACAGTCCCATGCCAAGACCTACATATATCTATAGGATGCAGACGAGCTCCTGCTCAGCTGTGCCATACCTGTCGTTCATAGTAAATTTCATGAAATAACATCACACCTTCAAAATCCAGATACCACAGGTTGTGCAAGAGTAACCCTGACAGTAGTGAGGGTGTAAATATAAAGCTTCTGTAATCAGGTCGAAAGGGAAATAAATGGGATAAACTGTGGCTGTTTGGATGGGTTATGATACAAGTAGAGCCAAAACCTACTGTTTTTGGAATACTACTCAGCCATCAAAAAAATGAAATCTCACCATCTGCAATGACATAGTTGAAACTAGAGGGTGTTATTCTAAGTGAAATAAATTGATCAGAGAAAGACAATTATATAATCTCACTCATATGTGGAATTCAAGAAATGAAACAGAGGATCATAGGGGAAGAGAGGGAAGAATAAAGATGAAATCAGAGAAGAAGACAAATCATAAGAAACTCAAGCATAGGAAGCAAACTGAAGGTTGCTGGGGGGAATGGGGTAACAGGGTGATGGGCATTAAGGAGGGCACATGATGTGATGATCACTGGGTGTTATAGGCAGCTGATGAATCACTGACCTTTGCCTCTGAAACCAATAATATATGTTAATTAATTGAATTTAAATTTTAAAAATGGGAGGAAACCCACTGTTTTTGGATTGTAAGCCATCCTATTATAAAATACGATGGACTCTGTCATCTAACTTATTTATTGGTTTGTTAAAAATTATGACCCAAACAGGGGCGCCTGGGTGGCTCAATGGGTTAAAGCCTCTGCCTTCGGCTCAGGTCATGATCCCAGGCTCCTGGGATGGAGCCCCGCATTGGGCTCTCTGCTCAGCAGGGAGCCTGCTTCCTCCTCTCTCTCTCTGCCTGCTTCTCGGCCTACTTGTGATCTCTGTCTGTCAAATAAATGAATAAAATCTTTAAAAAAAAAATTATGACCCCAACAAAATGCAGGCTTTGCTGAATTTGGTGTTTGTTTGTTTTTCCAGTTCTTTTTGTAGCTTAGGTCTATGGAGATACCTCTTCTTCCCTTCTGTTTGTGACAGTTCTGTTCTGCTGCTAAGATGAAGTGATTTTTGGTTTGAGAAAGCATTTGGTCATATTGTCTAATGCCTCCAGGTCTGTGGCATGAACCAGAGAGGTTCAAGGACTGGCCTCAACATCTGTCTGACAACATGTCCTAAAGGAAGTGGAATTCGAACTCAGCTGGGCACACCTTCCACTCTGTTGTGCTGAAATAATGGTAGCCTTTGGTAACAAAATGTTTTATTAGGATAGGGGAGAATCACGGAGTTAGGAAATCCAGGGAATATATTTAAATTTATATTTTTTCTTAAATCGTATTTCTCTAGGAAATCGGGGTCTTTTCTTTAGCTTGCAGACGTTAGTTAATAAAGAGTTTGCATTTCCACAAGTTTCTAGCGAATATTACAACTTCTGTATTTCCCACCAAGGAACAAAAGTACTCTCATTTAAGTATAATAATCAAGATGCTCTTAAATGAAGAAGCATAATCCTTCTAAACTTACCCTGAAATGAATTTTTAGCCTGACTCCTCAGGTGGCTCCACATAATTTCAGTAACGTCTCCCCTGGTTCAGTGCTGGCTCCGTGCAGTGCCTTCTAATGAATGACATGGTTGTGACTCATTGAATGAAGTCAGATTCACTTGCATTTCATAGGAAAACCAGCTCTCCTGGGTACATCAGAACCAAAGCTGGGAATGAGAGATGCGAGCACAGTTGGAGGCTTCTGTGCATCTGTCGGAATAATCCTGCCCCCATTTGTAGGGTACACTGCAGTTGACAGAGTGCTTTCTCATAATTCCTTGCGGTTTGGCAAGGGACAATTAAGAGGAGGGGGCAATTGCTCATCACAAAACTAAGGAGACTGGGACTCTATGAACAGCAGAGGGAAGGGCACCGCTGAACTCTCCTCCTTCCCCCAGTCATGTTTCTGAGGATCTGGCTCCAGGCAGAGAAAGAAGGAGCATCCTGAAGTAGGGGGCAGCCCTGGCTGCATCCAGGGAAGGGGAAAGAGATGGGAAAAGGAATCAGAAGCTTTGGTAGCAGGACCTCTGATGGCTACCTGCTGAGCCAGGTAGGTTGTTCACCTGTATTCAGGTCTGGCGTTGACTTCTTTCTGCAACTTCCCATTGATGGATGGTGGGGGGGGCCCACCCAGCCAATGGTGCTGGCTTAAGAGGAAGTGATGAAAAGTCAGGAACCAACTGAGACAGATGCTCTGTTTACAGTCTTTGTAAGAAGAGAGTGTGAATCAGCAGCTGGAAGGAATTCTGTGTTTAAGTGCCAGAGACATTAACCCTGTCGTGTACGTTGATTCATTCATCAAATTTATGGGACGCCTGCTGTGTCCATGCTACCAGGTTGGAAGCTGTGGTCGTACAGCCGTCGGGGTATGATGTACATAGTTGCAGAAGGGTACAGTTCATGAACCTTGCATTTCTGTTAGCACCCCTGGGAAAATTTTCTGTGTAAAAGTCTAGTCTTCCAAAATTGGTTATAAATCAAACTTACATATTTGGAGTTATCTCCCCGCTTGTTGTTTCATTTCAGAATTGATGTAAAAGGATCATAAAATGAATCCTCATTAAGATAATGAATCCTTTTTTTTTTTTAATATTTGAAAGAATGGGAGGTGGGGGGCAGAGAGAGAGGGAGAGAGAGTCTTAAGCAAACTCTGTGCTGAGCGCAGAGCATGAATGTGGGCTTGATCTTACCACCCTGACATCATGGCCTGAGCCAGAACCAAGAGTCCGGCTGCTTAATTGACGGTACCACTCAGGTGCCCCTACATGATGAATCCTTTTTAAAATAAGAATAATTTATATATTCTTTCCCCAGTTCATTCAAATGTTTTTAAAGTTGACTATTTGAGGTTTTAAAAAACAAACTGCAGGGTGCGTGGGTGGCTCAGTCTGTCAAGCGTTGGACTCTTGATTTCGGTTCAGGTTATGGCCTCAGTGTTGTGAGATCAGGCTATGTGTTGGGCTTCACGCTCAGTGTGGAGTCTGCTTGAGGTTCTCTCTCTCCCTCTCCTCCTGCCAGGCTGTGCCTGTACTCTTCCTCTCTTCTCTCTTTCTCTTTCAAATAAATAAATAAATGAAATCTTTTTTAAAAAGTGAGTTGCATTGTATTCAGATCATGTAACATTAAGAGCTAGTGACTTTTCTCTTTTTTCATCGCAGCTTATGAGATACCAGCTGGTCACTGATTTTTTTTCTCTGTATCCTGTGAACTGCTTCTATCTTTGCATTGGGACTGTGTGAAAGTTGTTTTTCTGATTCCTCTCTCAATTTTGATAACTAACTTTTCCCATGATCTTTTTTATTTTCTCCAGAATACCCCTTTGTATAGCAGCGAAAGCCTTAAGGGTCCAGTGCCAAGGACAGGCCCTGGGTAGGGGGGAAAGCTTCTCCAAAACCCCTCTGTGGCAGTGCACATGTCCTACTGCTATTACACATGGAAGTACCTACCCCAACCGCCACTTCCCTCACAGCCCGTGGGAACAAGGACTTGGCACTGCAATTACATTGTAAGAATACTGTGCAGAGGGGCACCTGGGTGGCTCAGTGGGTTAAAGCCTCTGCCTTCCGCTCAGGTCATGATCCACAGGGTCCTGGGATCAAGCCCCGCATGGGGGGGGGAGAGGTCCTGGGATCAAGCCCCACATCAGGCTCTCTGCTTAGTGGGGAGCCTGCTTCCCCCCACCCCTTTGCCTGCCTCTCTGCTTATTGCTTACTTGTGATCTCTGTCAAATAAATAAATAAAATCTTTTTAAAAATACTGTGCAGAAGTAGGTGTTTAAAGATATTTGGTTCACTTATAGCTAAAACCTAAAAAATTTAAGCTAGCAAAAAGCAGGGATAGCCTTTTTCCTTCCCTATTTGATTAGATCAAGGCGCCAACTCGGAAGTTCTTTTGTTCTGTTGAGGCTGAGTTGAGAGTTCTCAGGGTTGCTGAGGTCAATAGTGTCCTATGTTTTTTACTCCCTAGAACATAAGCAGCCTGAGGACATTTTTTTGTTTTGTTTACTAATATACCCCAGAACCTAAGACAAGTGCTTGGCATACAACAGGTATTTAGTGAGTGTTTGCTCAATGAATTTGGAAAAGTTTTAGGTTTAATCTTAGAAATCATCCTGTTCTCCAAAATTGGATGAAATGTCCTATATTTAATCTCCTGTCAGAACATTCGGGTGTGTATGGTTTGGGTTGTTTACAACCTATTATAGGTGAGATGTTACTCTTGTGTGAGGTGGTAAATACTACTTGATTTGCACAGCCAGGGAGAGGAGTTCCCTTGTGAGGGAGGGGTATGCAATTTGGCCAACCCTCTTCTACCTTTCTCTGCTAACTGGGATTTAGGGCTGTGGTAGAGATGCACTTGATTTTTCTTTTTTTTTTTTTTTAAAGATTTTATTTATTTATTTTACAGAGAGAAATCACAAGTAGATGGAGAGGCAGGCAGAGAGAGAGACAGAGGGAAGCAGGCTCCCTGCTGAGCAGAGAGCCCGATGCGGGGCTCGATCCCAGGACCCTGAGATCATGACCTGAGCCGAAGGCAGCGGCTTAACCCACTGAGCCACCCAGGCGCCCCGCACTTAATTTTTCTTAATCATCATCATGACTATAATGAATAAGATCAAAGTGTTGTATAACTGCTGGGAATGATTCCTTCTTTTCTGAAGTAAAGTGTTGTTGGTTTATCACTCATTCCCAGACATTGAGGACTCATAGCTTCCTGCTTGAATTTTTGTGTTCATTGTGAAACGGTTTCTTCAGTAAGTCAAGACATGCTGATGTACTTCTTGTCTGAAGGGGGAAAACACCACCTTTCCATGAGTCAGGACACCCAGTCACAGGAAGTGTATGTACTGGCTCCTGTGCTAGGAGAATCTCTATATTTTTCAGTCAGCAGCCTATTGCATTGAGCTGATGAGCATAAACTAGAGTCAAAGAAATGGGCTTGGTTGAGGACCAGTCAGTGTCTTCCATAAGCACATGTTCTTGAGTTGGAAGAGAGAAGATGGGATGGGGTGGGCCAGGAAAAAGAAGCCAGCTGTCAGCAACAAGTGCTTCTGGTGAGTTTGCTGATTGCTGAGCACCTGCTGTGTTTCCAGACACCGCTTGGGCTGAGAAGGGGGAAAAAAATGAAAAAGACCCAGGTAGGAAGGAAGGAGGGGGACAGAGTTGTGTGTTCTTTGGAAAACTAAAGAAAGCAATTATTTGAAATGGATTGAAGGGGTGCTAGAGGGATTGCATAGCTGTGGGTGACCAGGCATGTGGCTCCCTTTGCCTTTACAAAGATGATTCTGTGTCTGCCATGCACCCCACAAAGCAAACGTTTATATACTCGGATTATAACTTGTTTTGCATCGTGTTTATGGGTATCATTTATCTTGGCTCAAATTATGATGTGTAAATACGTGTTTTTACCCTGGTTAGTCTTAATTACAGATAATGAGTTAAGGGCCTTGTAAAGAGTAACTAATCACTTCTGTAGAAACACAGTTTGGTTTTGTTAACTGGAATCTTCATCACAGCAGAATTAAAAACATTAAAGAAAATCTTTTCAGTTCTTAACTCTGTTTAGATCTTAAAAAGCGGGAATTTGGTGTGCAGATTTTTGGTTCACTTTACTTTTGGTAAGACTCGGCCTTACCTCTCAAAATCTCACTGTCCTGAATCCAAATGCATGTTTGTACTTTGGCACATATAAATGTCCTAAGCTTCTCAGGACTTCATCCACGTGTCTGGGATCCACTCCGCCTTTTCCCATACACCAGTCTGTATCTAAGAGAGGGTTCTCAAACTTTATCATGAGGCTTAGCACAGCCCTGGTTGAGGCCGGTGGTAACTAAGCAAAACTGCCAGGCAGATCAGTTCCCCCCTCAGGTCTTTGCAGGTGTGTCCACCTCCCAGCCCTTGCCTGGAAAGCCTGAATGTCAACCAGGAGTCAGCAGACCTGGGGAAGTGCTCGACTAGGTAAAGCCTTTATCCCTTCCCCTCCCCCCACTGCCCCAGCTAAGGGGATTTATATGTAAGCAAATTCTTTTGAGGAGCAAAGAGTGAGCTGCAATGGTGCAAGTTTCCAAAATAACCCTTCCTAGAGGTAGTGTTTTTGGTCAGAGTCTCCAATGAGGTTGATACTGAGAGGGAAAGGCTAGAAGCTCATTCCTAGGACCCATTTTCCTAGAATTTGCCTGAAAGTGCACATCTTACCCAAAATTCATTGAACTGAAATCTCTACATGAAGTGTAAATTTTGCTATTGGTGAATTGACAATTCCAAAGTGACATTGTAAGAACAAAGGTTTAAATTTGCTGAACCTACACCAAAAATACAAGGCAGGGGACTCATCAACTCCTCAGTTTATCTATCTGAAAAATGGGGATAACTATGTCTACTTCCTATGGGAGTGGTAAGGCTTAAATGAGATGCTTAGTATACATGAATGTAAGTAGTAGTGGTGGTTTGGGGAAAGCTTCCTGCTAAAAACACCGTGATGGATGTTTTGGGTGAAACCTCTGAAAACTTTATGAGACTTTATTAATAAAATAACTTGAATGGGGGAAGAGATAGTGTTCAGCGAAACACATGGAGAAGTTCTGGTAACACCAGAGTTAAAACTGTTTCTTTGTCATGTCACAAAATGAATTAAGGAGGGTAATGATGGATGGGAAAGATGATACTATCTGTAGGGAATTGTATACAAACCTTGATAAGAGTGGTCACACTTTTCCTGTAAGCATTTTTTATTTTCTTTTTAATTTCCTAAAGAAGTTATTGGCAAAGAAAAATATTGTATTCCCCAAATTATTATTTAGATTTCTTTTGGTCTTCCTTCAATTTAGATAGTTCTCCTATTTACCAATTTTCTGGTAAAAGGAACCCCTTTGCCAAAAACTGAATATGAATAAAAAAAAGAGAGAGAAGGTTTTAGATACTTTGTTTTTAAAGAGCTGAAATATTGAATCTATGAGAAATCTGGTTATCTGCTTTGCTTAAATAGTATATGGTCATTTCAGTCTATAAACTCAAGCATGCTAATTCCTTTTTATTTATTTATTTTTTAAGATTTTAATTTTAAGTAATCTCTACACTCACCTCGGGGCACAAACCCACAACCCTAAGATCAAGAGCTACATGTTCTACCGACCAAGCCAGCCAGGTGCCCCCATACTGATTTCTTTTAACTGGAGATTATTTTAACCTTCCTTTTATACTTTCCAAAGGATTTGTAGAATCCTGCAATTGGAATGAAACTTAATGGTCTTTTAATGTGAATTATACTCACTATACCCCTTCCCCATAGGGGAATTACTTCACCATCTTGCCCAGGTGTGGCTGGTCTTCTCATGAACATCTAATTATCATAAGTCATCCCCTTGACTTTTCTCTTTTACCTTCTCCTTCTTTCAGCAACAATTAAGAATCCCTGGTGCTTTCCTCAAAAGGGAAATATGGAATTGTGTTAGCAACTTCTTAAAAAGTCAAGGCCTTTTTATAAGCTAGTAGATGGAGAGGGTGTAAGAGGTAACATAAGTTACAAAGTCTTGAGCTACTGTTTTATCATATTCACTGATGTCTTTCCTGTCGCATTCAAGCAATGGATTTTCATGAGCTCCTGGCCCTAAATGTGCAGGAAGCTTGAGCATGTTAGGGCTGCTTGGGAGTTTTTGGTTTTGTGGACATGAATTTATAGAGCAAAAGAAGTTACCAGGTTTTTAACTGAAGTTCTCCTGGCTCAAAACCCTTTGCAGTAGGTCACCACAATAATATCTGATATAGTCCTCTTATGATTTGGCCCATAGTAATTGATAATATTCACAAAGACTTTGATCACATAATTTTTCTTCCTAAAAAATCAGAAAACCTTTTTGTTCATTTTTAGCAATTTATATATTGAAAACATTAAGTTTTCTAATAACTGTTATAATACATTTATTTTAGATTCCATGGAGGCAAAGGCAGTTGTTCTTAATTTTGTAAAAAAGAAAGTGACTAAATAATTTGTTAAGTTGACCCCTAATCATTTTCTGTTTTTCTGTGCCCTGCCTGTGTGTGTGTGTGTGTGTGTGTGTGTACACGTGTGTGTGTGTGTGTGTGTGTGTGTGTGTGTGACAGAGAGAGAGGCAGACAAAGGGGGATTTGGAGTTAGGATTTAAATGACAGTTGGCTGGAGGATTGGACTTGGCTAGCACCGGTGATTCATTTGCTTTCCAGGACCTAGATCTTGGTCCAATTTAGCACAGAATATCCCTTGTACCTACTATGCAGAAGTTTTAAGTTTAAGGTTTTTTAAAATTTTATTTAAATTCAACATATTAACATACAGTGCATTATTTGTTTCAGGGGTACAGGTCTGTGATTCATCAGTCTTATATAACACCCAGTGCTCATTACAACACATACCTTCCCCAGTGTCCATCTCCCACTTACTGCACCCCTTCATTCCCTTCCCCTCCAGCAACCCTCAGTTTGTTTCCTGTGATTAAGAGTCTTTTATGGTTTGTTTCTCTCTCTGGTTTCATGTTGTTTCATTTTCTCCTCTCTTCCCCTATGATCTTCTGCCTTGTTTTTCTTAAATTCCATTTATCAGTGAGATCATATGATAATTACCTTTCTCTGATTGACTTATTTTGCTTAGAATAAACCCTCTAGTTCCATCCACATCGTTGCACATGGCAAAATTTCATTTCTTGATGGCTGTGTAATACTCCATTGTATGTATGCCACATCTTCCTTATCCATTCATCTCTTGATGGGCATCTGGGCTTTTTCCATAGTTTGGCTGTTGTGGACAGTGCTGCTATAAACATTCGAGTGCAGGTACCACTTCAGATGACTCCATTTGTATTTTGGGGGTAAGTACCTAGTAGTGCAATTGCTCTATTTTCAACTTTTTGAGGAACCTCCATACTGTTTTCCAGAGTGGCTGCACCAGCTTGCATTCTAACCAAGAGTGTAGGAGGGTTTCCCTTTCTCCACATCCTTGTCAACACATGTCATTTCCTGACTTGTTAATTTTAGCCATTCTGACTGGTGTGAGGTGGTAGGTATCTCATTATGGTTTTAATTTGTATTTCCCTGCTGCCAAGTGATGTTGAGCACTTTTTATGTGTCTATTGGCCCTCTGGATGTCTTCTTTGCAGAAATGTCTGTTCATGCATTCTGCCCATTTCTTGATTGGATTAGTTGTTCTTGGGAGCTGATTTTTTAAAAAGACTTATTAATTTATTTGACAAAGAGAGAGAGATCACAAGTAGGCAGAGAGGCAGGCAGAGAGAGAGGGGGAAGCAGGCTGTCCACTGAGCAGACCCCAATGCTGCCCCACATGATATCAGGATCCTGATATCAAGACATGAGCTGAAAGCAGAGGCTTAACCCACTAAGCCACCCAGGCACCCCTGGGAGTTGATTTTGATAAGTTCTTCATAGATTTTGGATCCTAGTCCTTTTATCTGATTTGGCATTTGCAAATATCTTCTCCCATTCTGTCAGTTGTCCTTTGGTTTTGTTGATTCTTTACTTTGCTGTGCAAAAGCTTTTTATCTTGATGAAGTCCCAATTAAGTCTAAGTTTTAAACACATACTAATGAGTGCGTGGGATACAGTGGAATCTGACTATGGCACTATCTGGTACAGCAGAGCAACACAAGAACCATGGTGGTTTTAGTCTTGGCCCTGCCACAGTCCTTGGAGTTGGTTAATGTACTTGCCAGTCTTTATAGATAATGCACATTTAATGGTGCTCTAGTTTCCCTCCAGAGCGAGGACTGTGTGTCATCTGATGGCATCCAGAATGTCTGTGGAAACAGATGGGACCTAGTTAGGTAGACTCCCTCATTGAACCCCAAAGGACTCTTTTGTAGGACCATCTTTACTTCCTGGATTGCCTCTCTTGCCCGCAGTTTACCTGGGGATCCTCCAGTCCCTAGACAGCCTAATTTTCAAATGGAACCTGAGAGCTCATGAGCTGCGTTCCCACAGTTTGTTAATTTTGTTCTCCATTCAAGCCATCATCATGGTCAAGGCTTGGGCTAGAGTTCCCAAGGCGCTGATTAGCTAATTACCGAATGCCTGAAAAACTATGCCATCATCCTCTGCTCATGCAAACATGTATTTTCCTTTTTTTTTTTTTACCCCCAAATACAGGCAAAATGGTTCTTCAGAATCATAGGAGTTCCATGACAATTGAATATGACTGTATTTCCCCATATGGTTGGCCACTTACTTTAAACTATAGATTCTACCATACAAAATAATTTCTGTTGGGTAATTGAAATTCCTAACAATGGACATCTTGTTTATCTGAAATTCACTCTAGTTGGAACTTTCTATCTCCTCTGGGCATCTACAGTACAAAGATAATAACATTCATAAAAAGTAGTCTGAGGCACTTAGATGTTGAGAAGTTCCATATACTGTCAATTAAGTCAGTAAGAATTAGATTAATTGAGGTTAAGTGTATTTGTTTTCGAGTTCTTTAAGATTTGATAGTCTAGACATGTCTACTATAGTCACTGATTAACCAGAATATAAAATCAAAGTAGCCAAGTCCCACAGCCCGTTCCCGAGATGGCTGTACGACTGACTGTCTTCCCCCTTTCCTGGTAGTGTGGAGGCTGAGTGTCTTTCCTTTTCTCACCCAAAATCCTTGAATTTTGAGAGTGCGTAATTCTAAATTCCTAAATCCTAAAGCCACTGGGAAAGAGCCTGTGTATCTCCATTAAAGGGTACTCTCTGCTTGACTGTAGGTCTTACTTTGCTTTCAATTAAAATGAAAAAGAAAAAAATTAAAACTGTGCTTCTGACTGCACTCTTCACTTTCGTCCGTTTATCCCCCTCGGTTGTTGGATCTCTTTATTCTCTTTAAATCTAGAGCAATCTACAGTTTGGGGATTTTTTTTTTTTTTTAATGACATTGACATTTGAAGAGTCCAGACTAGTTGTCTTGTAGAAAATTTTACTTACATGGTTTCTTTGCATTGCTCTTCTTTCCTGTAGTATTGTTCTGGTTTTTTTTGTTCTTGTTTTTGCTGTGGTGAAATGTACATAACAAGGTTTGCCATTTTAACCATTTTTAAGTGTGCTGTTCAGCGGCACTAAGCCCACTAGCAGTGTTGTACAACCATCACTACTATCTATTTTCATCATCCCAAATAGAAACTATGTACCAATAAACAGTAACTCCCCATTTCCCCTTCCCTTAATCCACTGATCCAGATCTAATTAACCTGACCAGTATAAGTCTGAATGGATTCTCTGAAGTTTGGAGATATATCCAAAAGATTCCTTCATGTGAAAAAGTTATAAGAAAATAAATATAAGATCCTAACAGATTAACTTTAGTATGTGTACTGCCCAAGTGAGCACACTAACAGATTAACTTTAGTAAGCAGTGCAGAGGGATGCCTGGGTGGCTCATTCGGTTAAGCATCTGTCTTCAGCTCAGGTCCTGATCCTAGGGTCCTGGAATCAAGCCCCATGTCGGGCTCCCTGCTCAGCTGGGAGCCTGCTTCTTCCCCTACTCTCCTCCTCCCACTCTGCTCATGTTTTCTCTTACTGTCTCTCTCTCTCTCTCTCTCTCTCAAATAAATAAATAAATAAAATTCTTAAAAAAACAACAACAACAACTAAAACAAACCAAAACAGGCCTGAGTTACTGTGTACGTTTGGCTTTTTAAAGCAAGGCACACTTTTATGGATTTCAGAGAGAAAAAGATCTACATTTGCTGGTTGAATCTGAGCCAAACGCTTTGTTTCTTTTTTAAAGGAAACAGGGAAAAGAACTCTTCCCTTTTCTCTTGACTACCTGGCAAAGGAGAAGTAATAAACAGTTGGCCTTCCTGGGTGGGGTCAGGGGATCCCCATGCGAGGCAGGCTACAGCCAGTAGGAGGAGTGCTTTTCCCAGCCCTGGGGGTGCCCTGTTCACCTTTTAGACTAGGCACTGGGCTCTGTGCTGGTCAGGAGACTAGTTACCGGACAGGAGACTAGTAACCGGGAGACTGTCCTTAAGGAAATTACCTTCAGCAGAGGGTTGGTGGGGAAACATGACAGCCCCAGCAGAGAAATAATGACAGTGGAGTGAGCTGTTAGAAAAGCTGGAGTGCAGAGGAAACAGTTCTGCGTGGAGACGCCCTGGAAGCCTCTGCAGGTGTGAGCAGGGTTTGAAGGGCACGTAGAAGTCCCTCCCAGGGGAGAGAGACACGGGCATCGCAGGATACTGACACAAGAGGGCATACCATCCAGATGGTGCTGTGCAAGCTAGCAGAACTCACGGGTCCTGATCATTCCTGATCCTGAAAGATAATGGCTTGGGATAATCTTCCCAGTGACCCAAGGATCAGTTTAATTGGTTCTCCAGTAGTGATCACCAGTTCCTTTTTTAGTGCTTGCTTCTTTTTCTTCTTTTCCATAGTGAGTTAAGATTAGAGATGCCACACACTAGTTTTTTAGAGATTATTTCTCCTAGAATCCTAAACAAACATTGCAGTTGTTGAACTGATTGCTCGATGTGCATTCTTTACATGAGTTATTACAGGGAAACATTAGTATTTTAGACCCATTTAGTTGGAATTTGGGGTAATTTGGACCAGGCCAAGTGTGATGGCTTACACATTAGGAACAGAGTTGGCTAAATAAATTAATATTCTGTGAAATAAGATTTCAAGAATGTTTAACCTAATTATGGAAGAAGTGAGCTGTTTGTTTTTGTTCTTTCCTTTTTTTCTTTCTTTTTTTTAATTTAGTAGATTCTGGTGTACTTTTCAAGAACAAATCTTATGTATTCACTAAAGCAGCCTTAGTAGCAGTTTTAATTGTTAATTTTCTAAAGCAAGTAAGATGTGAATACATTCCCATTTTATTAAAAATGTAAATGATAGAAGTAACTAAAAAGTGTATGTCCCCCCCCCTTTTACCAACTGCTTCTAGCTCCTTTTTTTTTTTTTAGATTTTATTTATTTACTTGACAGAGAGAAATCACAAGTAGATGGAGAGGCAGGCAGAGAGAGAGAGAGGGAAGCAGGCTCCCTGCTGAGCAGAGAGCCCGATGCAAGCCTCGATCCCAGGACCCTGAGATCATGACCTGAGCTGAAGGCAGCGGCTTAACCCACTGAGCCACCCAGGCGCCCTAGCTCCTTTTTTTATGCATTTACAAACACATACATTTAATAACAGGTAGCCTGTTTTGGGTGCTTAAAAAACAGGATCAATCTAATCTATTAGCTCTCTTCTTGCAACAACATGTCTTAGAGAGTTCCCTATGGCCATGCCCATGTGTTTACCTCATTTTTTTAAAGTAATCTCTACACTCAGTGTGGGGTTCGAACTCTCAACCCAAGATCAAGAATTGGATGCTCTGCTGACTGAGCCAGTGAGGTATTCTCACTTCATTCTTTTTAACTGTCATCTAATATTCCATCTTGTGACTATCCTATGATTTATTTAATTTTTTTTAAATTTTCTCACCTTAGCATATAACCTCCCCAATGTCCATCACTCAGCCACCCCATTCTTCTATCCCCTCTCCACTCCAGCAACCCTCAGTTTGTTTCCTGAGATTAAGAGTCTCTTATGGGAAAAAAAAAAAAAAAAAGTCTCCTATGTTTGTCTCCCTCTCTGGTTTCATCTTGTTTCATTTCCCCCACCCTTGCCCTATGATCCTATGTCTTGTTTCTCAAATTCCTCATATCAGTGAGATCATATGAGAATTGTCTTTCTCTGATTTACTTATTTCGCTTAGCATAATACCCTCTAGTTCCATCCACATCATTGCAAATGGCAAGATTTCAGGGTTTTTTTGATGGCTGCATGGTATTCCATTTTATATTTATATATCACATCTACTTTATCCATTCATTGCTTGATGGACATCTGGACTCTTTCTGTTGGCTATTTTGGATAGTGCTACTATAAACATTGGGGTACATGTGCCCCTTCAGATCACATTTGTATCGTTGGGGTAAGTACCTAGTAGTGTAGTTGCTAGGTCATAGGGTAGCTCTATTTTCAACTTTTTGAGGAACCTCCATGCTGCTTTCCAGAGTGGTGCTTGCATTCCCAACAACAGTGTAGGAGGATTCCCCTTTCTCTGCATCCTCACCAACACCTGTTGTTTCCTGACTGCTTGATTTTAGCCATTCTGACTGGTGTGAGGTGGTATCTCACTGTGGTTTTGATTTGTATTTCCTTGATGCTAAGTGCTCTTGAGCACTTTTTCATGTGTCTGTTGGCCATTTGGATCTCTTCTATGCAGAAATGTCTGTTCATGTGTTCTGCCCATCCTATGACTTATTTATTCCTTGCCCTGTTGGTGGATATTCAAATTGTTTGCAGTCTTTGTCATAACAAACAATGCTATTGTAGCTGTCTTTTTTCAAATCTTTGTGTTCATGCATGAGTTTCTTCCAATAAGACTTATACAACTAAATTCTTGGTTAGCATTTAGAGTCAATGTTTATATTTGGAGATAACAAAAAAATTTTTTTAAGAAAAATTCAATTTCTTGCAAATTCTGATGCTTTTTCTATAAGTAGTTAGACTTGTGACATCCTCTGTGGAGCAATCCATGTAGACACTACATGGGTTGGTGTCAGCAGTTTTATTATGAACTATTGCCAAGGGCAGTGTCAGAAAAGAGGCTTCATAGCGTAGAGATAGAAATGAACTCTTGGTTCCTTTTCCTCCTTCCTACCCAGATACAAGATTAGGGGTTCTATAGACTGGCTTGTATTGTCATTTAAGCAGCCCTATAGAAAGCATGAATGCATTCTCATTTTAAAAAAATAAGGCAGAAGTACTCTGTAGGCTCTAGAACATAGGGATGCCCTCCCCCACCAACCCCGCATTTAAAAAAAATCTGAGATTGTTTTGTTTGCTTCCATATTTCCTCCCTCTTTTCCTCTCTGCATGAATTGTAACATTGTTTTCAGGGGCTACTGCCCAGATTAAAGCCATGCAAAAACATATGTTATTACTATTTGTTACCTCTGACACCAGAAGGAAAGAAAAATAATGGATACTTTGGCCATCACATCCCTTCTCTTAAAACCCCTCCCAAATGGATATTTAGGAGAATCGAATGTCAAGTCTATCCATGAAAATGACCTCTCTAATATTTAAATGCTGATTTGTGGGACACCTAGTGGCTTAGTCGTTAAGCACCAACCTTCTGCACAGGTCATGATCCCAGGATCCTGGAATGGAGTGCCAAGATCACTCTCCCACTCCCCCTGCTTGTGTTTTTTTGTTTTTGGGGGTTCTCTCTCTCTCTCTCTATCTCTACCAAATAAATAAGTAAAACCTTTAAAAATAAATAAATAAGTGCTGATTTATATTCTTTTCAGGATCTAACATGTTCTTAAAAGGTAGAAAAATCCGTGGGTTACCTGAGTGGCTCAGTGGTTTAAGCCTCTGCCTTCTGCTCAGTTCATGATCTCAGGGTCCTGGGATGGAGCCCCATATCAGGGTCTCTGCTCAGCAGGGAGCCTTCTTCCCTTTCTGTCTCTGCCTGCCTCTCTGCCTACTTGTGATCTCTGTCAAATAAATAAATAGAATCTTTTTTTTAAAAAAAGGTAGAAAAATTCTTATCCTTCTATTTCTATTCTTTTCTCTAATTTTAATGTTTACAAAAAAACAAGAAACAGTCGAAATCACTTAAAGTTATCAGACCAGCAGGATGTCCCAGAAAAACAGAAAAATCCTCTGACTAGAAAGGCGGAAGTCCCAAAAGTCCATCAGCAGGGGATGGGTTAAAGCACTTTGGTACATCCAGGTAGGAGAGAATAGAATGAGGAAAAATAGTTGCTCTCTCCCAACATGGGAAGATCAGCAGGATATTACTGTTAAGGTGAAAAAAACAACATGCAGAGAGTTTGTAGGATATGCAAGTATTTCTGTAAGAGAAAAGGAGAAATAAGAATTTATATTTGTATTTGCGTTTATTTGCATGAAGAAACGGAAGGATACACAAGTAATAAGTAAAAGTATTTGCTTCTGGTGAGGGAAGGGGGTGCGTGGGAGTAAGTCTTTTCCTAGTCTGCCTTTTTATAGTGTTCTAATTTTTGGATTATTACTATATTATTTAACTATAAAAGTAATTTTTGAGAGGAAGTTTTGCCTTATTAGGTACGGGGTGAGCTAAATCTGATCTTGGTGAAGCCCACTCTACATGTGACTTGACCTGTCGTGTTTGAGCCTAGATACCTTTTGGGGTGGGGTCTGTTGCAGGGCCGTATGTTTTGGGGAGGAAGGTCATAAATTCTGTAGTTAGAATCTCTATGACAATTTAAGTTCTAACCACTTTGGCAAGAAGTTGAAAAGGCATGTCTGCGTTTAAACTGTTCCTTTGGCATATTCAGACTTGTTGGGCTTATTCTTCACTTTTTCCCCCCAACTAATTGACACCCTTAAAACATGATGCTCCTGAGTCACAGCAGGAATCTCCTGCCACGGCCTCCGTAAGCCCCCTGAAAAGATGAACTCAGACTCTGGTCTTAAGCCTCTTTTTATTGCTTGTTGAAGTCTGTGTCCTAGAGAGAGCGCTACAGTCTGAGCTTTTGTTTTTACAGGAGCAGAAAAATTCAGATCCGAAACATCCCTCCTCACCTGCAGTGGGAGGTAAGCCGTGTCACCTGTGTGTTTACCGTATTTACCGTCTCCCTGCTCTCTGCCCTCACCTTGCTTTTTAATAGGCCAGCAAAACCTCTCCCCACCTGTTAGTTCCCTGAGGAATTAGAGGTCCTCAAGGTCTTTCCCACAAGGCCGCTGGGTCCTCTCTTTCCCTTTTTCAGTACCCTTATGTATGTGATCTGTCATAGCACTAGGTTTGTGTTTGTCCTTCTCGTGGTGCATGATGTATGCTTTGAGCCCTCCTGCTCTGTCTTCTCGAGCACCAGGCACCGACAAACTGAAACAAAATGTGTATCTGGTGGTGATTTTTATCTCATGATTTTGTGAACGATTTTTGCCTTTCCAAATTATGATTTTGGAAAAAAAATAAAATCAGTGGGAACTCAGTAAAAATAGAAGGTTGTTAGTTTGAGTGGGTTTTTCTTTTTAATTAGTTTTGCTATGAGTAGTGAGTAAGATACAGTTTCATAGTTGTAAAACTTTTTATAAAATAGCAACGTTAAAATCAGGAAGATAAAATTCAAAGAGTGGCTTGCATTATTTAAAAAAAAAAACTGCCCAGGGCGCCTGGGTGGCTCAGTGGGTTAAGCCGCTGCCTTCGGCTCAGGTCATGATCTCAGGGTTCTGAGATTGAGTCCCGCATCGGGCTCTCTGCTCTGCAGGGAGCCTGCTTCCTCCTCTCTCTCTCTCTCTCTCTTCCTGCTTCTCTGCCTACTTGTGATCTCTCTGTCAAATAAATAAATAAAATCTTTAAAAAAAAATAAATAAAAAAAAATAAATAAAAAAAAAAAATAAAAAAAAAAACTGCCCAAATGTTTATTTCCAACTCAAAATCAAAACAGCCATGAAGGAAACAATGTTTTGTCTAATATTTTTATTACTTAAAAAAACACTAATCTTTATTATGAAATATTTCAAACATATATATCCTATTGCTTTGTAAAAATTAGGAGATTCCATATGTTATATGTTAATTTAAAAATAAATAAATAAATAGATAGATAGATAAGGAGATTCCCTAGAGAGAGACAGAAGGAAGAATGGTTAAAACTTTCAAGGACAAGTGAGCCTTGTATTTTATTCTGCTTTTTATTTCAAAAGCAGTATGTTCCAACTGTCATGATGAATGGGATTGTTAATAGTTACTGAGACTGAAATTCTGCTATGTCACCTCAGTGAAAAGATTACTTAAGAGTCAATAAGCAGGGGTGCCTGGGTGGCTCAGTCATTAAGAGTCTGCCTTCGGCTCAGGTCATGATCCCAGGGTCTTGGGATCAAGTCCCACATCAGGTACCCTGCTCTGTGGGAACCCTGCTTCTCCTCCCACTTCTCCTGCTTGTGTTCCCTCTCTCGCTGTGTCTCTCTGTCAAATAAATAAATAAAATCTTAAAAAAAAAAAAAAAAGGTCAATAAGCAAATGCAAGTACCATGTATTTATTCAGTTCTGTTTTGTTGGAAGACCTGAAATATCAATTTAATTAGATTATTGCCATAACTGTCCTTGTTTTGTTTTAGTTCATTTGCTGGAAGTTATCACTATACCTTTTTTTTTCCTGTGTGTGTGAATATGATCTTGTCTTCCCATTCTGACATTGAAGCTCTCTTTCTTTCTTTTTTCAGGTGCTGGATGGACTTTTGGCTCAGTATGGGACAGTGGAGAATGTAGAACAAGGTAATAAGTGAGGAAATTAGCCTATTGAATTTTGATAGGGATTATCATCTGTTATTTCTTATAGGCTGGGCCAGCTCCAAGGAGAAATAGTAAATTCAAATTCCTTTGGAACAAGCTTCCTCGTATATGAGAGATATTCAGATCTTTTTATCCATACCTATATAATTTATTTTTTCAAGGACTAGGATTTTCAGGTTGTTTTTTTAATACTCTGCTAATGTGCTGAAGCAGTAGGCAAACACTGTCAGGCCAGGGTAAGCTTAATTCACTTGGAAGTAATTGAATTTATGCTCTTACAGTTTTCCTCTTCCTGGCTGAGAACAACGGATCCCCAATGTCTCAGTGCTTCTCGAGGAATAGGACTCCTACACCAGAATCCCCCACAGTGCTTATGAAAATGCAGACTCTTGGGGCTCACCATAGACCTAGAAAGTAAAACTCTTAGGGGCAAGAGTTCATGAATCTTTATTTTAAACAAGCACCACCAAGTTATTTTTGTGTATACTCAAGCTTGAGAGCCACAGGCTTAGGAATAGTGTTGGAAATCCACAGAAAATAGATACTCTTCTTTCTACCATTCTCATCTCATCTAAAACATGAAATGCTATGATTTTAAAAAGAAAAAAAAGGTACATTTTAAACCCACTGAGCCACCCAGGTGCCCCCCAAAAAAAGGTACATTTTTAAAGAAGCTGGTGTCTTATATGGTTCTTTAAGTGTCCCAGAAAAGTAGATTCCAGGCTTCTGATGTGACAGAAAGATTATTTTTCTTGTCATAAAGATTATTTTTCCTTTGGCCTAAAAAGCAGGATGTGAATTCAGTCATTTACTGACTATGGGCCCTTGGAAAAGCCACTTACCCTCCCTGACTCAGTTTCCACCTGTACAAAATTTCTATCCCTTCCGTTTCACTGAGTAGTTGTGGCACCCAAAGAGAATATAAATATATGGAGTCCTATATGATCTCAAGGGATTGTTGAGGTTCACTTGAAAATCATCACAGAGAACCCATTTTTTTATATGCAATCTGCTCTATCTGCCAGTATAATAATCATTTTAAAGTAGTAAGTACTCAGATGTTCTCCATTCCATGAATATTAAAAATACTATTCTTCAATTTCATGCTGCTGACTGCCCACACCCAAAGGTGAAGGGAAAGAGCTCAGAAAGAAGATACGATTTAGAAGGATTCTCTTTCTCAATTCTTGGTATTTCCCTCAACATGGAAAAGAAGATACTCTAATAAGGATTGGATGTGGTAGGCAAGACAGCCTCACAGACATGAACATGTAAAAGTTACTAGCTAAGGCCATATAATAAATTCAGGACAATGCCAGGCAAGGAAGAATTATTCCAGGTCCCTGGGGGAGTTTACAATTCCTAGCACACCTGTGCCCCAGAGACCACCCAGTTTCTGGCTGCCTCACAACTACAGGATGGAAGTGTTGGGCTTTTGTTTTGTTTTGTTTCATAGGTGACTCCTGATTCAGCAGGGAAACATTTTCAGTAGAGTTTTAAGAAACTTTTTAGAGCTTTTATGTCCAGTGAAATAAATTATTTGAATGGAGTTCAGTTCTTTCCAGAATCACAGAACTGTCTGATTTCCTGAAGACAAGTGTCTTTGAGTAACAGAGAATATGACTAAGAAGTAAGAACAAAATCTGAGAATCTGAGAATCCTAGTGGATAGATTTATTTAGGAGGTTCAAACCCAGCCCTTTCTCCCTTTGTGGGAGTCTAGAGCACTAGAAGGCAGCAAATAGGAACCCTGTGTACATTCTGTGTGTCAGCACTGAGAGAGGACAGTTATGGGCTGCTCACTCCCCTGTTTGGCACTGGGAGGACTTCTCTGGGTAAGTGTGAATTAGAGGCAGCAAGAACACTCCTAGGCAGAACCCGGCTGGGCTCCGCATTTATGACATGTAAATCTCAGTGGCAGCTCCTTCCCGAGGAGTGTGCATCCCTTCCTTGGGAAGGCTGCAGCGACTTTGAAGTTACTGGAAAACCAGTATTTTTAACCATGGTCTTCAACCTCTTTGAGAGTCTTACAGAAATTATAAGCCTGAGAGATTCCTATAGCCACACCTTTGAGTCTTGAGTAGGGGTGGGGTGTGAGTTTATGAAATTCCTGAAGCTCTAACAGGGATCCAGGATTAGGAATTTCTGCGCTACAGGGTTTTAGTATTCCTTTGGAAAGCAGCTTTATCATGGTTTTCTTGAATTACCATTAACTTCCTGTTGTTGTTAACTTCAAGCCTCTCAATAGCTTAAATGTTTAAAGGAAGGATCTGATTTAGTCATGGCTACTAGTTAGTGGAAGACCAGGATTTAGGGGGTTAACTTTACTGGCTTGGACTGGGAAAGTTTTATCTTGCCTTCTGAGTTTATTTTTAACTCCTAACTTTAGAAGAAGAGGCAAGCAATTAGGAGCCAAGATAAGCCAGCTCACAAGAGTTTGGTCTTAGCCACTCTTAGAGTTTGTGTTCTTTCCTTCAGCCAAGTGAGTTATAATTGTCAGCTTTCTTTGTTTATTATACACAGTTACTAGATTTAACTCACAAAGTCATGGAACTCAGTCAAAGGGA
Organism: Mustela nigripes; assembly: GCF_022355385.1. Classification (NCBI taxonomy): domain Eukaryota; kingdom Metazoa; phylum Chordata; class Mammalia; order Carnivora; family Mustelidae; genus Mustela; species Mustela nigripes. The sequence goes on from NC_081558.1 coordinate 111,586,441, forward strand.
AACAGAAATATTATTAATTCAACTTTAGGAATGAATGAAGAATTAAAATACTTGCTTATTATTGTATATATATGTCCAGTTATTTAAAAATAAATGCAGACATAACAATTAAAACTCATACCTTGCTGGTAGTACAGTAAATTGACATAAACTTCTAGGAAAATAATCTGAAAATATGCATTAGGCATTATGTTCTGTTACCCAGTTATTTTTCTTCTGTGATTTTATCCTAAAAAAGTAATTCAGAAGAGAACACAGATCAGATGGTGTTTGCAGTAAAGGTAATTTTTAGCAATACTACTTAGAATAGCAGGTATTGGGAATAACCCTTATGTCAACAATTGAAGAATGGTTAGGCAAAAATCATGGCACATTTACTTGCTAAAATTTTATGTAACCTTAGAAATGAAAAATACAAATATGTGCATAGACATAGGCACATGCAATAGTATTTATAAGTGAAACTATAGCTTTGAGTTGTATATACAATTGATAACAAATGTGTATATACAGTTGATTAATATGAATGCACATGAATAAAGATAGAGATTCGAATGATTGGAGTTAGGGTGATGAGTTTTTTTGTGCATTCTTCTCTAAAGTCTGTTTACGTTGAGCCAGAGGGTGACAGCTTTTTTTCTATGACAGTATAGTTTTTGCTTCTTTCCTAGTCAACACAGACACAGAAACTGCCGTTGTCAACGTCACATATGCAACAAGAGAAGAAGCAAAAATGTAAGTGGATTTGGGCTACTTTCCTTTTAAATTTGGGGACGGTTGTCTTTGATTCCCAAAAGATGCAAATGTTTGACACAGCAAAGGAGCCCCAGGGCATCTTGCTCCCTTTGACAAGTCCGTGGAGCAGGGCATTTGTACTGGGATGTCTGTTGGTGGGTGGTATGGAGACTTTATCTTGAAAAATGTTGAGTCTTGGCATCAAAACCGAGGTGGATGCTGTGTCTTGACGTGGTCAGAAACAGAGACACCAGGTCTGTGAAACCGTGTTCCTCAGATTCCGCTTTGCCAACCACTGAGAGCTGTTTTACCTGGAGCTTCCCCGTGCACTGTGAGGAAGAAGCACAAACCTATTTCTGCCCACATTTGGCGAAGAGATTAACATCCATTTTTTCTCTGTATAATATTAAAAAATGGGGATCCATTTTGATGACACCAACAGCAGGGAGAATTGTCCGGGAGTGGTTAGTCAAAAATCACCTGGTTTGGGTTCTCTTTTCCTAACTTCCATTTACTTCCTAGTCCCCATTCATGACTACATTGCTTCAGTGATAGTTTGTTTTGCAGTTGGCAATGATTGGTCATGGGATGGAATTTTTAACAACAGAACGAAACAAAACAAAGCCAAGTTCCTTTCTGTAGAAGGTCCTTAAAGTGAAATGCCTGTCAGGTCATTGTAACTAGAATTATGGTCAGACATGGTCCTGTTTCATGGATGTGGCATAACATTGGTTGTACACCCCAAAATTATAGTTTTATTTATTTTTCAAGGTGTCAACACACATGAAGACATATTTAACCCATCCTCATACCACTAGTCTTTAAAAAAAGTTAAATTTGGATTGAAAAAGGCAATAGATCACTTGCTGTGATCTATTACTTTAGCCACACATAGATAAGCAGGATGCATACCAGCAACTCACCATCATAGCTTGTGTCCAGCTGCCACTTAGCCAGGGCTGCCATACACAATATGACTTTGTTGCTTTTATTGAATTCAAAGGTACTGCTTTGTAATAAATTCACAACCCCCTAAACATTAACCTAGTAGAATAAGGTTATTGTTTTCACATGCTGTAAAAAATTTGTGAAAAAATTGTTCCACTTCCTGTATAATTATAAAAATGCAGTAGTGGGATGTTGTGTATTTCCTATCAAATTAATCAATATATATATAATAATAATAATAATAATTTTCAGTAATACTTTTTGTTTTCGAGGACTCAAGGAAACAAACGGTCTCTTAGCTGCTGCGGGATAGTAAGTGTTGAAACCTTTCCAGAAGCACACTGGGCAGTAGTTAACAATTAGACTTCTGCATATACTCTCTGACCCAGCAATAACAATAGGAGTCTGTTCTGCGTGCAGTTGGAGTTGCAGAAATGCCCATGGCAACACTGTACATAATAATAAATGATTGGACATATATACATAGATAACCTATGTATCTGTATCTAACAATAGGGAATGAGTTGCAAAAATGATGATGTCAGTAAAATGTTAAACAGCCAGTAAAAACTAAATTACAGGGAGGCCTGGATGGCTCAGTTGGTTAAGCCTCTGCCTTTTGACTCGGGGCAGGATCCCAGGGTTCTGGAATGAGTCCCACATCGGGCTCCTTGCTCAGCGGGGAGCCTGGTTCTCTCTCTGCCTGCTCTTCCCTCTGCTTGTACTCTCTCACACAAATAAATAAAATCTTTAACAAACAATCAAAAAAGAACTAAATTACAGGACATTTAATGACTTGGAAAACAATTAGAGTATTAACTCTTTTTTAAAGATTAGAAAATAGTATACACACTATTAATCCATGTTTATAAATGATAATATTTAAGAAAAGAAAGATACAGGGTGGACTAGAATTTTTTTTTCATTTGTGCATATCTATTTCTGAATTTTCAATAATAAATATGTATTATGATCAAAATGAGAAAAAAAATGACTCCTAATCTTATACCAATATTTATAAAGAGTTTTTGATGAGGGGGTACAGCCTTGGGTGGTGAAAAAAGGCAGAATGCATAGTTGTATATCAAGTGGGACCAGGCCTGTACGTTATAGTTATGTGTTTAATTGTTAGGCTCTGAGGGAGCAGAGCTGGCATCTGCCTTGGTCATCGCTGTATTCTCGGGGAGGATTACCTAGTAAACCAGACTGTCTCCTGGCCTCAGGGACCTCTTTGACGTCACTCTAACAAAGCTCGCCTACTCCTGCTACATTTCAGAGCCATCGAGAAGCTAAGCGGGCATCAGTTTGAGAACTACTCCTTCAAGATTTCCTACATCCCGGATGAAGAGGTGAGCTCCCCTTCGCCCCCTCAGCGAGCCCAGCGTGGGGACCACTCTTCCCGGGAGCAAGGCCACGCCCCTGGGGGCTCTTCTCAGGCCAGACAGATTGATTTCCCGCTGCGGATCCTGGTCCCCACCCAGTTTGTTGGTGCCATCATCGGAAAGGAGGGCTTGACCATAAAGAACATCACTAAGCAGACCCAGTCCCGGTACGTGCCTCCGGGGCTTCCTTTGCTTCCTTCTGACAGGCCCCCTGAGTCCTGGTGGGGCCCAGTCATCCTCAGGTGGCTCTCGCTTGCATCAGCGGTGGGGGGAGAGGGGGGCTGTGCTGTGTGGGATGGTGGCTTCTTAAAACAGAACTACTAACAAACTAACAAAGCTGAGGACTTTAACGTGCTTCCATCCAGTAGCCTAAAGGTCAGATCCTGAAATACTAAAGATTCATAAAGAAGGTACTAATGACTTCCCAGCAGAGACTAGTCCTTGTAAGCTTATTAATGCTTGTGAAAACATCAGTTTCTAAAACAGCAGAGGTATGGGGCTGAGTTTTGTGGGATCCCAGAAACCACTTCTCGTAGTTCTTACCTCCTGTCTCGAGTTGGAGCCCTGAGTGGTAGTCGTTCTTTGAGATCTCTTAGGTTGTCTCGTAAATAGCTACATAAAAGAAGTGAGTGGGTCTGCCTATTGACCAAGAAATGAAGTACATTAGCCTGATGCTTAGTCTGTCTAAGGAGTTGAAGCAGGAGTTGTAGTTATAAGAGGTGGTAGGAGTTGTGGGTGAAATGACCTGTGGGACTGTTGATTTTTGAATGTTCTTAAGAACACAGCCTGATGTCACGAAGAAAGCCCAGGTCTCAAAGACCCATGTTGAAGACTGACCATTTAAAGGCTCTATGATCGTAGGGGAAAAAAATTGATCTCTGAGCATCAACTGCTCTTTCCATAAGCCAGGATTATTGTTAGACTTAGGACAGCCAGGCAGATTAAAAGAAATAATTGCTATGAAATTACTTAAGTTGCAAAACACCAAAAGGAGTTATTTACATGCCTAGTACATTTTATTCACGTCATCCAGAGTGTCTTGTAACCTGAAAGAGAAAACACCATTTTCTTCAAACTGTCTGAGTTACTGCCAAATAATGGGCACTTAAATGTATGAGTCCCAAAGTTCATAGTCATAGCAGTGAAACGATGACCCAGTAGAGAGGGAAATACTGTCTGCTGTTCCATTTATTTTAAAATTAGCCCTTTTCTCCCCTCCAAGTTTGCTTCACTGCAAAAGTGATTTTTAGTTATATGTCTTTTTTCCCCAAAATTTCTTAAAGTGCCTTTAAAAATGCAACAAGTTTAAATAAAAGTAAACTTTAGTTCTCAAAATATGTGCCTATTTTTTACAAAGAGGCAGAAAACTTCCATCTGGGCTTTCTAACAGCCAGAGTAAAAAGGAATACAATCAATTATGTAATTTTCAAAGATAACAAAAACAAGTAGGGCCACAACTACCCTAAGAAGTCTGATAAAGTCATCAAGCTTTTGAGCCATTAGTTTTTAAGAGCCTGGAAGAAGGCAGGCTGCCAGTGGCAAGGAAATCAAAATCTTGGGCAGAGAAGAGAGGGCATGCCTCTGTTTTTAATCCACACTCAAATATATAAAGCTTGCTTGAATTTGGTGTTTGGATTTGGATTAACACATGGCTTTTAAAAGCTACAATCAGTTTAGAGACTGGCACCATGCCAGCATGCAGTGTTACCCCCCACTCACTTTACCCTTTGCTTCTATGATCATTTGAAAGACTACACAAAATACTTCATTTACCAGACTGGCTTCATTACCCAAGTTGGCTTGGTGCCTTTGTCCCACAGCACTGCTGCAAGAAAAATTCCCTTCTAAATGGAACTGCAAAGAATTCAAGTTTGGCACAAGACATCCTGCCCTGCTTGCCGCCTCCTTGAAGAATGGCGTTGGTTGCAGACGTGCTAATGACACTTCATTGTCTGTGTCCTCACTGTCCGTTGGCCCGTGAGATGCTTTCTCGGGACTAGCATCCTGTCCCAGATGATGTTGTGTTATGGCTCCTGATTCTTTCGTTACAGGGTAGACATCCATAGAAAGGAGAACTCGGGGGCTGCGGAGAAGCCTGTCACCATCCATGCCACCCCAGAGGGGACCTCAGAAGCATGTCGCATGATTCTTGAAATCATGCAGAAAGAGGCTGATGAGACCAAACTGTAAGTTTGCATACAATGCTCAGATCACTTAACAGAGAAGAGTAAGTTCTCATGCACTTAGCACAAGAAATTTTTTAAGACCTGTGATTTGTTACTCAGTAAAGAGAGCAGGGGACAAATTATTTTTAAGAAATTTGTTCCCAAAAATAATGAATACTGTTATGCCGAAAATAAATAAAAAAGAAATTAAAAAAAAAAAAAAGAAATTTGTTCCCAAGGAGAATGTAGTAGGAAATAGATATTTGTAATATGGCTGTTTCTTCACTTCAATGTTTCTTTTTGTAACCTGAATGCTTCCGTCACTCGTTAGTAACAATTACTGGTAGAAATATAGAGATAACATACTTCTAATGCCATGCAGTGGTGGAGGCATTGTGTATCTGCATGTTAAGTATGATAGCCATTAGCCACGTGTTGCCACTGAGTGCTTGAAATGTGGCCAGTCGAATGGAGGAGCTAAATTATTTTATTTTAACTCATTCAGATGTACATAGTCACATTTATGACTAATGGCTATCATACCGAACAGTGCAGGTGTGTATGGAATGTATGTTGTCATGGAAACCATCATTTACTTTTCTGGAAAAGGTTTTTACTACCGTGCTGCACTCTTAAATTTTTCTTAAGTAGTAGAAACTGTTATCCAAGTATCTACTTTACTCTTCTTTAATCTCCTTCCCTTCTTTTCATTCATTCTTTCTTTTTTTTTTTTACAAAATACTTCTTGGGATTCCTGAGTGTTGTACCAGTTCAAAGAGCAGTACAATTCTTACTGAACCCATTGACTTTGAATTAATGGTAATGGAATAGACAACAAAAAAGCTCCCTGTCAATTTGGGGAAAAAATCCACTTACGGGTAGGGGCAGTTTTATAGAGAAGGAGTGAAGGGATAAATTGAATATAAAATTAACTTAGCAACTAATGTCAAATAAGAGTGTTGTAAAACCAAGAGGATGAAAAGAAAAATAAAAAATAAAACCAAGAAGATGAAAATAGTCCTTAAAAGCCAAACTTCACAAATCTATTCTCAGATTTCATAAGGAACTCTAACTTTTAAATTTATTACTTATGAATTATTTACTCTGTTTGAGGCCTTGGAAATACCCCAAATGCCATGGCTTCATTTAAATAAGCCCTTCCCTCAACCAGGTGATTGAGAACTTTATAAATAATATCCTTCTTGGTCCTTCAACCTCAGGACAAGCAACTTTAAATATTCTAAATAATTAAAAAGACTGAGGCACAAATTAAATTTTTGAATTTTCACATAGAGTCAATATAGAGTTTGCATATCTTTGAAATCAGTTTTTTTGAGTGCCACACTGTGCTAAGCACTGGGCTGGGAAACGAGGCTACAGCCATAAACAGGATCCAGTTCCTGCCTTTATGAAGCTTATGATATAGTGGCAGAGACATTCGCTAAACAGTTCCTGAAACCAGTGGGTCATTAAGCACAGCCATGGCACATGTGGGAGTTGAAAATAACTACCTGTAAATGGAGGGCCCTCATTAAGGTTTTAGGAGAATAGAAAGAGATTTGAGGGGCTCAGAGAAGACCTCCCTGGGTAAGTGACCTTTAAGCTGTGTCCTGAGGGGGTTGAGCAGGAGGGAGAGGATGTAGAAGAGGGATCCTAAATTTTCTTTTTATTCATTTATCATTTATTGAGCACTTACTCTGTGCCGGGCACTGAACTCTGTGCCACTGAACAAAGCCAGTGTGTTGTAGCAATGAAGGTTAGATTGCTTTTGGCCCTAACGAGCAGAAAACATAAGTGGCTTAAACAATACGACACTATTATTCTGTCACATAACGAGAAGTCCTGAGGTGAGCGACTCCAAGGTCAGTTAAATCACAGACTCAGAGACTCGCAACCCTTCTGCTCTGTCTTCCTCAGGATGTCTGATACTCCCCTGGTGATGACAGGATGACTGTAGTGATTTCAGACCTTGTGTCCCCACAGAAAGATATTCAAAAGTTGAAAGAGAGGGCATCCTTGCTCTTTCTTTTTTGAACATTTTTAAAAAACACATAACAAAATTTTCATCTAACCATTTTTTTGTTGAGGTATAATTGACATATAATACTGTATTTGTTTCAGGTGTACAGCATAATTATTGAATATTTGTATATATTGTGAAATGTTCACCACAATAACTCTAGTTGACATCTGTCACCATACATAGTTATAATTTTTTTCCTTGTGACAAGAACTTCTAAGATTTGCTCTCTTAGGAACTTTCATATGTTCAGTATAGTGTATCAGCTGTAGTCACCATGCTGCACATTGTATATCATGACTTATTTATTTTATATGGAAGTTTGTAACTTTCCACTCTCTTCACCCATTTTGCCCCGCCTCCCTACCCCCTACCCCCGGCTTTGGCAACCACTAATCTGTTCTCTGTATCTATGAGCTTGTTTTGTTTTAGATTCCCCATGTAAATGAGATTATGCAGTATTTATCTTTCTCTGACTTATTTCACTTAACCATTTTTAAGTGTACAGTTCAATAATGTTTATATTTATATATAGTCACATTAATGTGAAACATATCTCCAGAACTTTTCATCTTACAAAACTGAAACTCTGTACCCATTGAACAACTCTCCTTTTCCCTCTCCCTCTAGCCTTTAGTAACACCATTTTACTTCCCGTTTCTATGAATTTGACTGCTTTAGAGACTGCATATAAGTGGAATCATGCAGTATTTTGTCTTTTTGTAACTGGCTTATTTCGCTTAGTGTAATGTCTTCAAGATTCATCGAAGTTGTGGCATGTGGCAAGACTTCCTTTTTAAAGCTGAATGAGGGGCGCCTGGGTGGCTCAGTGGGTTAAAGCCTCTGCCTTCAGCTCGGGTCATGATTCTAGGGTCCTGGGATCGAGTCCCGCATTGGGCTCTCTGCTCAGCAGGGAGACTGCTTCCTCCTCTCTCTCTCTCTGCCTGCCTCTCTGCCTACTTGTGATCTCTCTCTCTCTGTGAAATAAATAAAATCCTTAAAAATAAATAAATAAAGCTGAATGATATTCCTTTGTGTGCATATATCACATTTTGTTTATTAATCCATTGATGGACATTTGGGTTGCTTTCACCTTTTGGCTGTTGAGAATAGTGCTGTTACAAACATGGATGTACAAATAGCACTTCAAGATCCTGCTTTCAGTTCTTTTGGATATATACCCAGACGTGACATTGCTGGATCATATGATATTCCTATTTTCAGGGTTTTTAAAAAAATTATTTATTAATTTATTTGACAGAGAGAGAGAGAGAGAGAGCACTCAAGTAGGTAGAGCAGCAGGCAGAGGGAGAGGGAAAAGCAGGCTCCCTGCCAAACAGAGAGCCCAACACAAGGCTTGATGCTAGGACCCTGGGATCATGACCTGAAGGCAGAGGCTCAACTGTCTGAGCCACCCAGGCGCCTCTCTATTTTCAATTTTTTTAGAAACCTCCATACTATTTTCCAAAGCAATGACATCATTCTACAGTGTCACCAACAGTGTACAAGGGATCCAGTTTCTCCACATCCTCACCAGTCATTGTTATCTTCTGTTATTTGGATAGTAGCCAAACTAATGGGTATAATATTTTGTGCTCACAGTATCTCATAGTGGTTTTTATTTGCATTTCTCTGACGATTGGTGATATTAAGCCTCCTTTCATATGCTTATTGGTCATCTGTATATCATCTTCTGAGAATGTCTATTTAAATCTTGCCCATTTTTAAAATGGGTTATCTGATTTTTTTATTTTTTCTGTTGTTGAGTTGTAGGAGTTCTTTATATATTCTGGGTATCAATCCATTATCAGACACATGATTTGCAGATATATTTACTTCTTTTCCCTACATTGCCTTTCTACCCCTTGACTGTGTCCTTTAGTGTACAGAAGTTTTTAACTTTGATGTTGAATTTGTCTATTTTGGTGTTTGTTGCCTTTGCTTTGGTGTCTCACTGCTAAGTCTAATGCCATGAAGTTTTCCTCTGTTTTCTTCTAGGAATATTATAGATTTAGGTCTTTATTCCATTTTGAGTTAATTTTTGCATATGGGCTAAGATAAGGATCTAGCTTCATTTTTTAAAAAAGATTTTATTTATTTATTTGTCAGTACAAGCAGGGGGAGCAGCAGGCAGAGCAAGCAGAGGGGGAAGCAGGCTCCCCACTGAGCAAGGAGCCCAGTGCAGGACTTGATCCCAGGACCCTGGGATCATGACCTGAGCCGAAGGCAGTTGCTTAATGGACTGAGCCACTCAGGCTTCCCTAGCTTCATTCTTTTGCATGTGGATATCCTGTTTTCCCAACACCATTTATTGAAGACTGTCCTTTTCCCCACTGTATTATCTTGGCACTCTTGTCAAAGATCATTTGATCATATATGCAAGAGTTTATTTCTGGGCTCTCTGTTCTGTACCATTGGTTTATTTGTCTATCTTGATGCCACTACCACAGTGTCTTTTTTTTTTTTTTAAGATTTTATTTATTTATTTGAGAGAGATAGCGAGAGAGAGCATGAGCTGGGAGGAGAGAGAGAAGCAGGCTCCCCACTGAGCAGAGAGCCCAACACAGGGCTCAGTCCCAGGACCCTGGGATCATGACATGAGCCAAAGGCAGACACCCAACTAACTGAGCCACCCAGATGCCCCACCACTACCATAGTGTCTTAATTACTGTAGCCCTGTAACATGTTTTGAAGTCAGGAGGTTTGAGTTCTCTAGCTTTGTTCTTCTTTTTCAGAATTGTTTTGACTGTTCAGGGTCCCTTAGGATTCCATGTGAATTCTTTTATTTCTGCAAAAAATGCCATTGGGATTTAATAGGGAGTTTTATTGAATCTGTAGATCACTTTGAGTAGTATGGACATCTAGAGAATAATAAGTCTTCCAGTTCATGAACAGGGGTTTGTCTTTCCATTTATTTTTGTCTTCTTTAATTTCTTTCACTAGTTTTATATGGTTTTCAGCATATAAGCCTTTTATCTCCTTTGTTAGGTTTATTCCTAAGTGTTTTATTCTTTAGGATACTATAGTTAAATGAAACTTTTCTTCAATTTCTTTTCTGGTTATTCGTTGTTAGTGTATAGAAACAGAATTGATGGGCTGCCTGGGTAGCTCAGTTAAGTGTCTGCCTTTGGCTCAAGTCATGATTCCAGGATCCTGGGATCCAGCCCCTTGTCAGGCTCCCTGCTCGGCCAGGAGTCTGCTTCTCCCTCTACCTCTCCTCCCTGCTTGTGTGCTCTTTCACTCTCTCTCGCTCTATCAAATAAATAAAATCTTTATTTTTTTAAGGTTTTATTTATTTATTTGACACAGAGAGAGGGATATCACAAGTAAGCAGAGAGGCAGGCAGCGATGGGGGGTGGGGTGGGGAGTAGGCTCCCTGCTGAGTGGAGAGCCCAATGCAGGTCTCCATGCCAGGACCCTGAGACCATGACCTGAGCCTAACGCAGAGGCTTTACCCACTGAGCCACCAAGGTGTCCCTGAATAAAATCTTTTTAAAAAGAAAAGAAAAACAAACACAATTGATTTTTGTGTGTTGATTTTATATCCTGCAACTTGGCTGAATGAGTGTATTCTAACAGTTTTTTTGTGGAATCTTTAGAGTTTTCTTCATTTAAGGTCATTTTTATCTGCAAACAGATGAAAATTTACTTCTTCCTTTTCAATTTTGATGCCTTTGTTTTTGATCTTAGAGGAAAAGCTTTCAGTCTTTCATCATTGAGTATGATGTTCAATGTGTGCTTTTCACAAATGGCCTTTATTTTGTTAAGTAGTTTCCTTCTATTCCTAGCTTGTTGAGTGTTTTTATCATAAAAGGGTGTTAAATTTTTGTCATATGCTTTTTCTACATCAATTGATATGATCATAAGGTTTTTTACCTACATGTATTGATCTACATTAATGTATATTACTTTTTTTTTTTTTATGTTGAACCACACTTACATTCCAGAAGTACATCCTGCTTGGTCATAATGTATCATCCCTTTAATGCATAATGCCTTTGAATTCATTTTTCTTGTTTTGTTGAGGACTTTTGTATCAATGTTTACCAGGGATGCAGGTCTGTAGTTTTCTTTTCTCAAAGTGTCTTTTTCTAGCTTTGGTATTAAAGATGGCCTCATAGAATGAGTTTGAAAATGTTCCCTCTTCTGCAATTTTTTGGACATTGCAGAAAAGGATTGGTGTTAATTCTTCCTTAAATGTTTGGTAGAAAAAATAAGTGTTTGCTAGAATTCTCCAGGGATGCCAGCTGATCCTGGGTTTTTCTTTGTTGGGAGGCTTTTTTTTTTTTTTTTTTTTTTAAGATTTTATGTATTTATTTCACAGAGAACACATGTAGGCAGAGGCAGGCAGAGAGAGAGAGAGCGAGGCAGGCTCCCTGCTGAGCAGGGAGCCGGATTCAGGGCTCGATCCCAGGACCCCAGGATCATGAACTGAGCCGAAGGCAGAGGCTTCAACCCACTGAGCCACCCAGGTGCCCCTTTGTTGGGAGGTTTTTAATTACTGACTTAGTCTCCTGACTCATCATTGGTCTGTTCAGATTTTCTATTCAAGGTTTAGTCTTAGTAGGTTGTGTTTTTCTTGGAATTTATCCATTTCTTCTAGGTTTTCTGTTTGTTGATGTACAACTGTTCCTTGTATTCTTTTGTAATCATTTTTATTTCTGTGACATTAGTTGCAATGTCCCATCTTTCACTTCTGGTTTTAGATATTTGAGTGTTCTTCCTTAATAATTCTAGATAATGTTTATCAACTTTGTTGCTCTTTTCATAAACCAATTCATAGTTGGTTTTTTCTTTTGTTTTTCTGTTCTCTCTTTTGCTTATCTTTGCTCTAATCTTTATCATTTCCTTCCTTATACTAGCTTTGGGTTTAGTTTATTCTTTTTCTAATTCCTTAAGAGCTTAAAAATTTCAATTTGAGGTCTTTCATTTTTTTTTTTAATCCATTCAGCCAATCCATGTCTTTTAGATTGGGAAAATTAATTCTTTTAAATTTAAAGTAATTACTAACGGGGAGAGATTTCCTCTTGCCATTTTGTTTTTTTCTGTATTTCTTATAGCTTTCTTGTTCCTCCTTTTCTCTCTTTCTGCATTCTTCTGTGTTTTTTTTACTTTGTTTTTTGCTTTTTGGTGTTTTTATAGTGGTATCTTTGAGTCCCTTCCCATTTCCTTTTACATATATTCTATCATATTTCCTTTGTGGTTACCACTGCAATTATATAAAACATCCTAAATTATAGCATTCCATTTTAAACTGTTAGCAAACTTAACTTCAGTCGTATTCAAAAACTGTTCTTTTCCAACATACCCCCTACTTTGTTACTGATGTCACAAATTGCTCCTTAAATATTTATACCCATTAACAGATTTATCATTTTAAAAATGTTTTTGTCATTTATATTCTGTACACCAAAATTATTATAGTACAGATTATTACATTTGTGTATTCACTTTTACTAGAGAACCTTATATTTTCATATGGCTTTGTGTTGCTGCTCATTGTCCTTTCATTTCCATTAAAGGACTCCTTTTAGCATTTCTTGTAGAGCAACTGTAATAATAATGAACTCCCCTAACTTTTGTTTATCTAGGGAAATCTTAATTTCACCTTCATTTTCACAGCATAGTTTTGCCATTATAATATTCTTGGTTGATGTGTTTTTCTTTCAGTATTTTGAACATATCATTCCACTCCCTTTTGGCCTGCAAAGTTTTTTTTTTGTTGTTTTGTTTTTTTAAAGATTTTATTTATTTATTTGACAGACAGAAATCACAAGCAGGCAGAGGCAGACAAAGAGAGGACGAAGCAGGCTCCCTGCTGAGCAGAGCCTGACGTGGGGCTCCATCCCAGGACTCTGGGATCACGACCCGAGCTGAAGGCAGAGGCTTAACCCACTGAGCCACCCAGGTGCCCCTGGCCTGCAAAGTTTTGCTCAGAAATCTGGAAACTCCCTTCCGTGTGAATAATCACTTTTCTCTTGCTGCTTTCAAGATTCTCTCTTTGTCTTTAACTTTGGAAAATTGGCTTTTAATGTGTCTTAGTATGATTCTCTTTGGTTTTCTTCCCAGTTGGAGTTCTTTGAGCTTCTTGAATCTACATGTCCATTTCTTTCCTGATACTTGGAAAGTTTTCTGCCATTATTTCTTCAAATGAGCTCTCTGCCCTTTCTCTTTCTTCCTTTTGGGATTTGTATGAGTATATTAGTCCATTTGATCCTGGCCCATAAGTACCTTAACATTTCTTTGTGCTTTGTGGGGACTGTTTTCATTCTTTCTTTCTTTTTTTTTTTTTTTCTACTTTGACTTGATGATTTCAAATGAACAGTTTTCAAGTTTGCTCATTCTTTCTTCTGCCTGTCAAATCTTCTGTGGAACCTCTTTAATGATTTGGGAGGGGCAGTTATTATATTTTTTAGTTACATTATTTGTTTTTTATAGTTTTTCTCTTTGTTGATGTTTCCATTTTGTTCATGCATAGTTTTCCTGATTTTGTTTAGTTGTCTCTCTGTGTTCTCTTTTAGTTCATTGAGTGTCTTTAGGACAATTATTATAAATTCTTTGTCAGGTATCTCATAGATCTGCATTTCTTTAGGATTGGTTTCTGGAGTTATATTTTGATCCTTTGATTAGGCCATATTTCCTTGTTTCATTGTATGTCTTTTAATGTTTTGCTAGGCTTGGGGCATTTGAAAAAAAAAAAACAAAAAACAACTATCTGTTTGTCTTTGTGCACTGCCTTCATTCAGGGGAAGACCTTCCTTCACTTACCAGCCCTACTGGAGGTGTTAGGGCCTCTCAAACCTTTTCTGATCTCTTTCTCACCCCTGGCTTCTGATTGTGGAGCTGCAGCACTAACATACTGCTCACCTCTTTTTTTCAGTGGCTTCCAAAACTCTGGTGCCAGTCTCCTCACTGCTCCAAGTGAGGCAAGAAAGAAACCAGTCCCTTGGGCAGCTCCCACATGAGCCAGAGTGTTGGATGTGTGGTCCCATATTTTGTTTACATCCCATGGGAGGATCTCTGGTATGGGAGATTTCTTCCCATTTGCTCCTTGAAATGCTGCATAAGGGAAGGAGCATGTGTAGCCACACCAAACATTGCAAATTTTCCCAGCGCTTTTACCGGAATCTTTCTTGGCTTTACAGTGGTCAGGGTGCTATAGCTTCTCAGTTGAACTCTGGAGTTCTCACAGAGGTATTCCAGTCCTTTCCATTGTTAACTTGTCTCTGTGGGGTCAGGAGGGCCTGTAGTGCCCTAGTCTGCCATCCAGATGATATTCTCTCTTGTCTTTTTTTAAGAGCAAGAAAAACCTTCCTAAAGTCATGCAATAGACTTCTCCTAATACCTCATTGTCCAGACTTGCCTCATGGATCCACTTCCAGTCCATCTTAAAAAGGGCATATAATTACCATGGTTTGGCTTATGTTAATCAGAATTCATGCACTGGGCTTGGTGAGGGAACCAGCCTCATCTAAATCCTGTTGCCACTTGGGACCTGAACAAAGATTTCTGTTTGTAAAGGGGAAAAAAGTGTTTTAATAGCTCTTAGGAGGCAACCAGTATGTCCACCTTGAGTGTTGAATTGTTGTTTGTCTCTTTTAGAGCTGAAGAGATTCCTCTGAAAATTTTGGCCCACAATGGCTTAGTTGGAAGACTAATTGGAAAAGAAGGCAGAAATTTGAAGAAAATTGAACATGAGACGGGGACCAAGATAACAATCTCATCGTAAGCCACCCATTCAGTTTAATTGTGCCCAAATGGAGAACTTGAGCATTTTGATATGCCCAACTCCTCCATCTGCCTTTCCTTAAAATGGTAGTATAATCATAATTAATCTAATTCTCTCCAACACCATCAAAACAAATGCATAAATCGTTACCAGTTATACACTTTCTACTGTGGATATGAGCTAAGTCACTTCTAAGATTTGAGATAAGATGGCAAGTATTTGATACCACAGTGTGTGGTGAGGGAATCCTCCACCAAGACTTGTTTGTGATCCTTCTGGGATTTTATTTTTCCTTTTGAAAAAGGAAATCTCTCTCTTTTCCCGGTGGCCAGCTTGCAGGATTTGAGCATATACAACCCTGAAAGAACCATCACTGTGAAGGGCACAGTCGAGGCCTGTGCCAATGCAGAGGTAGAGATTATGAAGAAGCTCCGTGAGGCCTTTGAAAATGATATGCTGGCTGTTAATGTAAGTGCCGAATGCTTTCTTCTCTACTGACTTTCACATGTGTTTTCAGGCAGGACACAAGCCTCTCGAAGGATAGTTGTCATTCAGTTAGTGAGTAAGTGCCTTAGAATAGATAGGCAGAGTTATTCCTGCCTTCTTGGGGCAAGAGCATTGAAGCAAGCAGGAAACTAACTAGTGGACTGTGATAAATGCACTGGAAAAAAATAGTGTGAAACTATTAAAAGCATAACTCTGAAGATTATAAAGTGAAGAATTGCTTATGATATAATGTTAATTAAGAAAAGAGCACATAGAAGCATGTTTAACTCGGGTTACAGTTATGTAAAATAGTATGGAGCAAAATGACTGGAAAGCTGCATACAAAAATAAAAACAGCTGGTGCTGTAGGAAAGGGGGATTTTTTCTTTTTCCTACATCGCAACTTTCTGTATTATTGTCCTGTTACTTTTTAAATTTAAAAATACATATTTTATTTTATTTTTTTTTAAGATTTTATTTATTTGACAGAGAGAAATCACAAATAGATGGAGAGGCAAGCAGAGAGAGAGAGGGAAGCAGGCTCCCTGCTGAGCAGAGAGCCCGATGCGGGACTCGATCCAAGGACCCTGAGATCATGACCTGAGCCGAAGGCAGCAGCTTAACCCACTGAGCCACCCAGGCGCCCTAAAAATACATATTTTAAAATTAAACGCTGATGTTCATCCCTTGCTTACTGATCTGCCCATCCAGATCACCTAGTAAATGTCATCCACCACTTTGGCTCTCACTGATGCTTCCAGCACACATCTGGGTTTGGGCATTCCTTCCTGTTATTGCTAAGAACCTCTCACTTTATAATGAGGAGACACCAGTCTGACATTGAGACGTTTTCAAAATATTTGTCTATCAACAAAGCCCAAGCTCCAGAGGAGTAATTTTTTTCATTTTTTAATGGTGATGATTTTCTAACATAAAAGAGAGAAGGATACTGCAATAAATCCTCATATACCTATAATCCTACTTGAACAGTTATCAGCTCACAGTCTGTTTTGTTTCATCTGGACCTCCATCTGCTTTCCCACCCTTCTTGAATGACTTTGAAGCAAATCCCAGACCTGATAATATTTCACAGAGGAGTAAATATTGACCTAGAGCTTTGTAGACCAAACCCAGTGCTGTCAGTGTAGCTCTTTCTAAGAACCCTCCTCCTCAGGTCAGAGCACTGCTCCCACCTCACCCCAACCCCCCACCCCCAGTAGCAGCCCACATCGCATGATAACTGTGAAACATGACGAGGATAAGATTGCACTGTCACCTCCTTTTTGTATTTGTCCGTGGAAATAGCCTCAGATGATCTCATTTTCTTCTTTTGGGCCCTTGACATCATACGATAAACATCTCTTCTGTGAACACCAAGAAAAGCTACAGAAGGGTCTGTGTGCTCCCCATACCTCCATTTAAGCAAACCGCTTAGACTCACCCATGTCTGCACTAAGGTCGTGTGTTGATAGATGGATAAACAAACTACTGGATCTTAGGTATCAGATGAGGTCAGGGTTAAAGATCTCAGCTTTCCTACTCCAGACATCCTAAGAGAAGGCAAGATAATAGGTGACCCCATTCACAGATAAGAAAACTGAAAATGCTAGCTGCTTAGTGTTCAGGGAGAGAAAGGTGGGAGCAGGGAGGACCCAGGCCAGGTGACGACATCCCTCTGCTTCAGAAGGGCTATGCAGTTCAAACTCAGCACAGCCTAGGGGGGCATCCCTGTGTATAAATGGGAAATGAGCAAGATGAGAGGATGTCAACACTGGCAACCACACGGTGAAAAATCTGAAGCTGTGAACCATCCTGAACCTGGAGAATGGAGTTTACATGTGCAGTATCCTATTGAAAGGTCTGATATTTCTCTGGATAGGTTGGAAAACCTATTAACCCAATATATTTTAAGCATATTAATTCCACAAGTATTTATTGAGCACTTACTATGTACCAGGCACTGAGCACACAACACTGAGTGATACAGTCTCCATCCACAAGGAAATTACATCTAAGAGGGAGAGGCAGCCACTCAGGCGGTGCAAATCCGTGTGACTGGTCCTTTAAATACTATTTGAAGGAAACAGGAATGTTGGTGGGGACGCATAGAAGGGTTTCCTCTCTGAGGGGACATCTGAGTTCAGGTGGGACCCACATGAAGGGCAGGACTTAGCCCCTGTGAGGGGGAAGAGAAGCACATTACTTACACACCGGCTAAATGTCTACAGGGGCCCAGGGTTCAAGAGGAGCAGGCTGGGTAGGGGGTGGCTGAGGGGCGAGCAGGAAAGAGAGTGTGGGGACTTGAGTCCCCCGAGGAGCCTGGCTAGCTGTGTGACGATGTGTAGACATTCTCAGAGAAGCTTTGAAGGAATGCCATGGTGATCTTGAGGTTTGGAGAGCCCACCCCAGCAGCAGGGTGGTCCATGAGGCCAAGGCAGACCTCACCAGGAGGCACTGGTGCCAACCAGCCAAGAGATGGAGGTTGACCCAGCCAAGCTGGGCCTCTCTGCTCGCCTCCCCTCATCTTTTTCTCCATTTCTGTTCCCAGCAACAAGCCAATCTGATCCCGGGGTTGAACCTCAGCGCACTTGGCATCTTTTCAACAGGACTATCCGTGCTGCCTCCACCAGCAGGGCCCCGAGGAGCTCCCCCCGCTCCCCCTTACCACCCTTTCGCTGTAAGTAGCTCAGCATCCAGAGGTTTGCTCATGCTCTGGGCACACCCAGGCAGCAGCATTACTCTGCTGTGTTGAATCACAGCTAAAGCTTTAATTTGGAGGCCATAATCACAAGTGATTGGAGGATAAATCCAACACTTCTTAGGACTTCTTCCTAACGGGCAGAGAAATATTATTAAAGCATCCTTTAAATGCATGCTCTTGAGCAGAGTAGATACCATATCTAGGGAAGAAACTTCAGTGCTAGCAAATTCACTAGCTAGAAGCCTCTTTATTATAAAAAAGGATTTGTTACCTCAAATAAGAATCTTCATGGCTCTTGTTCATTTATTAATAGGGTACCTGGGTAACTTGAGTATATATATTTCTCACCTGTTTCTACAACTCAAATGCATCATATTTTATTAATGGGGAGTTTTTAAAAGAAATTAATACACAGTGTTTGTTTCTGAACACTTAGCACAATGCCTGGCATTTAGTAGGTTCTCAATAAGTATTTACTGCTTGAGTCGTAATGAATAAAAAGGGAAATGTGAATGTTAAGAGTTTTCTGTTACTTCCATTTCCATCTACAAGCATTATAGATCAATACATTGTCAAATTTGGGTTCAGGATACTTGACAGCTTATCTTTTTTCACTCCTAATTCTTTTCTATATGTATTGCTTATTTTTTAAGCAAACTTTCTTTCCTCCAACCTTTATACTTTTTAATGGGAAGAATTAGGCTGATGAACACTACCTTAGCTAACATTCCTTGAGCTGGTCTCTGGTGTAGGCACTGCAAAGTGAGAATTCCTAGCAGCTCTTTGAGTTATCTGTAGAGAGACTGGGTGAAGCCATTAAGCTCTTCTGCCAGCAAAATACAGACGTGACTGGCACCTACAGTTTTGGTCACAAGAACATACACATTCTGCAGTCTTGTTTATATACCGATCTTCTGAGTCATTTCTAAACCTTCATACCATTTCTTTGGAGTTATATCCATTTCTCGTAAACTAAAGAATGGGGCCCAATATTGGGCCATGTGCGTGGGGGTGGGAGCCAGGTAAGAGGGAGCTGGGGTGTGCCAGGAGGGATTGTGGCAGCTGTCTTAGTCATGTGGCTGCTCCAAGGAGCTAGACCAGCTTTGAGAGCTGTACATCCTCACACCTTCCTGTGAGATTTGAGAATGACTAAACTTGGTCCATTTCAGTGGTGTTGGGACACATCTCATTTCTTAGGAGAAAGTCTGCATTTACTGCTTACAGAAGATAACCTCAGAACCGAAGTTGAGATAAACATAAATAGTGGGGGGAAAGTACAGTAAAATAGGCCACTTCTAATATTGGTAATCTGAGATCAGGGGGTCAGGAAGCCCTTATTTTGAGATTTGGCTCAGGGGCCAGACTTGCCTACCACTTATTTTTGTAAATAAAATTTTATTGAGGGGCACCTGGATGGCTTCCTAATTTGGGCCTCCAACTCTTGGTTTGGCTCACGTCATGATCTCAGGGTCATGAGATCAAGCCCTGCATTGGGCTCTTGCTCAGCAGGAAGTCTGCTTGAAGATTCTCTCCCTCTGTTCCCCCACCTGCTCACAAACTCTCTCTCCTGCTCTCCCTAAAAAATAATGCATATGTATTTTATAAGATTTTTTTATTCAGAGGGAGAGAGAGAGTGCATCCAAGCAATGGGGAGGGGCAGAGCGAGAGCGAGAAGCAGACTTCTCTATTGAGCAGAGACCCCAGACATGGAGCTCCATCCCAGGACCCCAAGATCATGGCCTGTGCTGAAGGCAGACACTTAACCGACCGAGGTGCCCATCAGTAAATCTTTAAAAAAAAAAAATATTTATTGGAGCACAGCCATGACCTTTGGTTATGTATTGTCTGTCTGCTTTTTTGCTGTGATAGCAGAATTGAAGAGATGCAGTAGGAAACCTGTGACCTGCAAAGTCTAAAATAAGTATTTGACCCCTTACAGAAGCAGTTCACAGACCCCTTGTACTGAAACAAGGGGAGAAACTCTCATGTGAGAGCAGAATATTTTCTCAACTTGAAAATAAGTTTTTCCTGTTGGAAATCTTCCTTTCAGCTGAGATCTTTGCTACAATAGGAAGATAACCATTTTACTAAAATAACATAGTTCCTGTTCTTCATCAAATAGTTTTTATTTTTTTTTTCAAGATTGTTAAAATTTATTTATTTGTCAGAGAGAGCACGGTGGAGCCTTCTGCAGGACTCGATCCCAGGACCCCTGAGCCAAAGGCAGACACTTAACCAACTGAACCACCCAGGCATCCCAGATTTTACTCATCTTTATAAAGCTAAAAGCCATAGACTTCTGATCTCGATCCCATTGATTAAGACTGGGTTCTAATCCAGAGCACGTAGTCACCCTGACTCTCTGTGGCAATATGGCTCCCTGGGGCAGCTGTGAAACTGCAGGCTGGGGCCTGGAGGTGGCCATCGCTACCTACCTGCTCAGGACCCAGGACAGGTCCCCAAAGCCACACTTGTGGAGTCTGGGAAGGACAAGGTAGGGTGGGAGTGTTGGGCATGCTTTAAATACTTACTTTATTCTCCTGTCACGTAGGCCTTCAGATTTCCAGGAAACTCTAGGGTCCTTCTTGGCTCTTATGTATCACAGAACTAGTACTTTTGCTCTTGGCATCCAAGGGTCAGGAAGTCTCTGTACCTCCTCATAGCTGGCTTACACATGCCAAGCTTGGTCCCTGACCTCTGAAATTCTAGAAATGTGTATGTGTTTGAAAGCTTAATTTTTCTTATTTTCTGGTGAAAAAAAGTAATACATGCATAGTATTTAAGAAGCAACTAGTACAGAAATGTGGAAAGTGCATGTTTTTTCTCAATATAGAGATAACCAGTGTATGCATGTGTATGGGTGTATGTATATATAATTAAATATATACTACATATGTTTATATATACTCAGATTTTTCATGCTGCTGTGGAAATCCTTATATATACATCTTGGCTCTTTTCTCCATTTATTTCTTTGGGATAAATTCCTTGAAATAGAGTTTCTGAGCCTAAGAATGGGTACATTTTATACATAGTATATAGTTATAAAATATATAAATGTTGATGCCTAATATGTAAATTTTGATACATGGAGAATATACTACTTTTCCTTCCCACCAGTGTGTGACAGAGGGATTTTTCCTCCCATACTCTTATTACTCATGTAATGATTCCTTACAATCTGATACTTTGAAATACACATTTCTGGGGCACCTGGGTGGCTCAGTGGGTTAAGCCGCTGCCTTCAGCTCAGATCATGATCTCAGGGTCCTGGGATTGAGCCCCGTATCAGGCTTCCTGCTCAGCAGGGAGCCTGCTTCTCCTTCTCTCTCTGCCTGCCTCTCTGCCTACTTGTGATCTCTCTCTGTCAAATAAATAAATAAAATCTTAAAAAATAAATAAGTAAAATAAAATACACATTTCTTTTGTTGTTGTGAGACTCAGCAGTTTTTATTGGCCATTTCCCCCTCTGCCTTTCTGTGTCCTTTGCCCATCAGCCTTTTGAGACGCAGTACAGGTGCCGGAGCCCGACTGCCCGCGTTTGCATTCTGCACTACCGCTCGCTATTTTTAATCTCGGGCAGGTGACTTAACCTCTTTGCATCTTGATGTCCCTGGCCTATAAGATGGGGGTAGTAATCGTAAACATAGGGGTTGTTGTTAGGGTTATTAAATAAGTTAAAACTGCATGTAATAATTTCTATGCAAATGTAGTTGCTATTGTCACCACCTTTACTTTCCATCGTTTTGTTAATAATTTGTAACAGCTGATTACATATTAAGGATATTATCCTTTCATCATGTTGTCCGTATTTTCTACCAGCTTGTCATTTTTCTTTGCTTTACTCATGGTGTCTTGTACCATAATAATTTAAAATAGATATATTTTGAACAAATTGTTATATGAAGTAAAATGGAAACATTTCCCTTGGCCTGCCTTATCTTACCCAAAGTTTAGCAAACAACTACTCCCCAGAGGTATAGCACCTTTAAGTTTATACTTTTTAGAAATGTTTTCTCAGCATAGATAAAATCATATTATTCAAAACTATAAATGTAATCATGTCATACAGAATTACAAGGTTTTTTGTTTGTTTTTACTTATTGGCATTTTTTCATAGTTAGACTTAATTCTCTTTAACAGTCACATAATATTCCACTGTATGAATTTACTCTAATTTTTCTAACAAGCACACTATTTTTCGACATTTGTACTGTTCCCACATTTTCTCTACTACACATAGTGTCAAAATGAATCGTCTTCATTATGTCTTTGCACAAATGTGTGAGTATATCTGAAAGTAAATTCTCTAAGAATGGATTTATTGTATCAAAGGCTGTATGCAGTTTAAATTCTCACAGATTTCCTTTCACCAGAATTCATGTAGAAATTTTAAGAAGTCAGGTAGTTAAATCAGTGATGTTTGTGTGGATTCTGGCCTTTGATGACATGCTAAAGAAAAAAATCTCCCATCCAAGACTATAAAAATATTCTCCCATGTTTTCTTACTGGTTTTTGAGGATTGTTATTTGTATCTGTATCTGTAATCCTTAGGAAATTTATCTTGATTTATACTTTGACAAAAGGATCTAACTTTATTTTCTTTCCAAATGAATAGCCACATTTCCCAAAAACATGGCTTGAGTGATGTACCGTTTTATCACTCAGTTTGAAATTCTAGCTTTGTCATACACTAAATTCCCACTTAGTCATCTTCCTGACTCTCTTCCATTCATCTCTTTGTCTACACCGTAATTACTGTAGTTTTATACTCTCTTTAACAGCATGATTATTTTGTTCCTCAAAGAATGAATTGGAAAGATGACCAACTTTTAATGTGCTTGGGAAAATTAAAGAATATATAGGAGTTTTCTACTTCTTGAAGACTTGATAAGACCTATCTGTGAAACATCTGGGCCTACCACCTTTTGTTTGTCCGTTTCATTTATAAACCTTTTGGTTTCTTATAAGTTTTTGACTTAGTTGTGTTGATTTTTATTTTCCCGTAAAAATATTCATTTCATCTGATTTTCATATGTGTTGGCATAACCTGTACAGAGTGGACTCTTGGACTTTTAAATCCCCAAACTTGCGTACTCTTGTAATTCCTCGCATCGTATATTTGTGCTTTCCTTCTTTTTTTCTTTTATAAGTTTTGTTTTTGTTTTTTGTTTTTTTTTAAGTGAACACTGACCCCAACATGGGACTTGAACTCATGACTTCAAGGTCTAGAGCCTCGTGTTCTAGGGTCTGAGCCAGCCAGAGCTCCTCTCTGTTTTCTTAATCAAATTTGCTAGGGCTTTATCTATTTTAAACTTGTAATGGTTTATTTTTTGTTATCTTGCATTTGTTTCCTGTACTTTGTATTCAGACAGTGTCATCAGAACATTTCTGATTTTTGTGGCCCTTACCTCACTCACTCATGATCAGTTTTCGAATTCATGAGCATTTAGAAAGATGTCCCTTCTCTGATGGGCTCAGAGTTGTGTTTATAGCTATGAAAACAAGCTTCTCATTGGCGGTTCATGTCCTCTATATACTTATTTTTATCTGTATGATTTAATACGTGATGGGAGAAGTTTGCTGGTCTCCCACTGTGATGATGGTTTTGTCAAATTCTTTATTGTAACAAAGTTTGTTTAATGTGTTTTGGTCAGTTCACTCTAGAAATAATCTGCAATTTCATTAGAGATTATTAAACTTTCTTTCTTAGTGAATGAATACACAGTCTCATCATCTGCGGTTTAGAATTAACTGTATAACGGATTGCTTCACTCACTGCAGATGGTTTCTTATGCTCCATATGCTCTCATTTTTTTAGTTACTTGGGGCTTTTTTGTTAATTTGTCAGGAATACTTGTTTAAACAACCTTTTTTCAGGAATAGTGCATAAGTAGCATAACTTCTAAACTTTCTAGATCTGAAAATGCCCTTTTCCCCCCTCATACATGAATGAAATTTCAACAGGCTGTCTAGAGATTCTAGAGTCCTAGTACCTTTAGAACTCTAAAAACAGTACTTTCAGTATTTTGTTTTTCAGATTTGTGTGCTAACCAGCCTGATTCTCCTTATTTTGCAGATAGCTTTTTCTCCTTCTAGGGTTTTTGCCCCCCCCCCCCTTTTTTTAAGTATTTCTGTTTTCCCCCTTAGAATACAGAAATCTGAATCTTAGCCTTTTGATCTCAGGATTCAGGTTTTTCTTTGGTTCAGGAAAATATTTTGCTTCTGTACTTAATGGTAGTATTACTGTCCCTCCCTCCACTTTATTTGCTCCTTTTGGAACTCCCACTTTATGGCTCATACATTTTTTTTAAAGATTTTATTTATTCATTTGACAGACAGAAATCACAAGTAGGCAGAGAGGCAGGCAGAGAGAGAGGAGGAAGCAGGATCCTTGCCGAGCAGAGAGCCCGATGTGGGGCTCGATCCCAGGACCCCGGGACCACAACCCGAGCCGAAGGCAGAGGCTTTAATCCACTGAGCCACCCAGGTGCCCCTGGCTCATACATCTTTATCCTCATGTCTGGTTCTTTCTTTTTGTTTTGTGTCGGTTAATCTTCCAGGGGGCACTGATGGGCTTTGCAGGAGGGTCTTTTCTGCTGTTACGTACAGCTCACAGCTCGTGTTGAGTGTTTACTTTCCAAGATCAATGTAGGCCCCTCCTTCTTTTTTTCTCATAGCAGTTACTTACCTGTGACTGAACTGTCATCTTGAATCTAATTAAGAAGTCAAATCAAAGGACACCAGGGTGCCACAGTCTGCCTTCTGCTCAGGTCATGATCCCAGCGTCCTGGGATCAAGCCCACACTGAACAGGGAGCCTGCTTCTCCCTCTCCTGCTCCCCCTGCCTGTGCTCCTATGTGTGTGCGCCCTTTCTGTCAAATAAGTAAAATCTTAAAAAAAAAAAGAAAGAAAGAAAGAGGAAAAAAAAAGAAATCAGACACTTTAAAAAAAAAAAAAAAAGCTCTTTCTCTTTCATGCATTAATTCACTGGGGTCATTTGTTTGTCTTGCTCAGCTTTTCTTCCCTCTTTCATGTCACCGATTCTCTATATATTGTCTAATGAATTTTAATTGTCTATTCATATATTTAAATAAACTCAACAGAGGGCATACTAGAATTCTTAGAGGAGTTTTTCCATACCATGTGCCACGGGCCTCCCTGAACTCATGAATTCGCAGTGTTTTAGGTTGGGGCAGCCTTGGGTATAGTGGTTGAGACCTTGGGCTGCAGCATCAGACGCAGATCTGTGCTCAGATCTTGGCTCTGCCTCTGGCTAGCTTATCAATTTCTAGTTTCCGTCAGTTCCTGAGGTTGTCCCATGAGAACACAGAGGTGGGTAAGCAGCCATTGCAGGGAAGCCCTTCGAAAGCTGGGATAAAATGGTGAACCTTCAGAATCTTGGAGAGCTCTGCCCAAGTCCACTGCCCCACCCCACACCCCTGCCAGTCCCGCGGCCACATCCCTGGTCCTTGGGAGAGCATCTACTGTCTTTGCAATGTGACATTATTCTGTCTTCACTAAAGCGGTTTCAGTATGTGAACATGACCCATGTGCCTGACCGCCGCCCTGTCCCCTACCCATTTCCTACCCCTCCCTCTTCCTGCCCCCCAATTTCTTCATGCTTCAGTGTGTTACTTAAATCTGGCATCATGATACTGGTCATACACGGCAGCTTGGAACGAAGGGTGCCACAGTTCTTCCAGGAGGAGCCGGTCCAACTATTTGTAATTCCCTTTTAGTTTTTACAAGTGCACTTGATATGTACTCCTCTACTCACACCCCAGCATGGTCAAGCAGCCAGTTTCCCTTAAATGGAGAGTGTAACATGAATCAGTGGGTAATAGTGACCCCACCCTCCCCTTGCTGCCTCTGTTGGCAGGGAGCTGGAGCACGCTTGGCACAGGTCACCTTTCCTATGACATCCCTCGCCCCCTCCCCAGTGTCATGATGCTTCTCAAATACTCAAAAGTAAAGTAACTTCTCCTTTGTAAAATAAGTGGGAATTCTTAAACTGAGACAGTGAGGCCAGCTGCTGAGTCGGGGGTGGGGTTCCGTACCTGCTGCCACCTTCTTGGGCCCTTGGTTTACCTGATGGCTACAGTCTGCTTTCCCAGGAGAGAGAACATGGATTCAGGTCATCAGTGGACCATTTCTCTGATCATTGTGACAAAGATGTTTTAAAAACCTCCTTATGTTTGAGATTGTAGACTCCATTTAAGCTTGGGAGGATGGGAAACAGAATGAGCTCTGAGCCATGCATTTCATTATAAACTGTGCTCACAGAACACCCCTCATTCAGCCTATATAGTAGCCAGTGACAGACTGTTCATTCCTGTGACCTCTGAATGCTAGGTAGCATCCTTGGGGGGCATCCGTTGTACCTAGGGCCTAATGCACCTTGGCACCAAGGCCTGCAAGACCCTGCCTGATCTCTGACGACCCACCTCTCCGTTGTTTGCAGCCATACTCTTACTTGTTTTTACCATCCCATCCCTTACTTTTCTGTTTTTCAAAAGTCCAACCCCTTTCCTAGCTCAGCACCTCTAAGAGCCGTACTTAGACAGCTCCCTCCCCAGGGCCTTGCATCGGGTGCTGTGGTCTCCATGGGTCCCAGCTCAGAGACCCCCTCCTGCAGGCGTCTCCCTGGAGCCTCCCAAGGCTGCCCTCGCACCCCTCGGCTCCGCCGCTTCCCTTCTGCACACTGTCCTGTTTGTTCCCTTCTTTCACACTTGTCTGCCTCCCCCATAGAACGTCAGTGGTGGCAGTGGCCGCTCTGTCTTAATGGCTGTGTCCCCAGCACCTAGAACACTACTTTGTAGGCGGTTAGGTGCTCAGATGTCTTTCTCATGATATCTGAAGGATATCATCAAAGGAACCCTCGCAACAATATTGGAAGATCTAATTTCTAGGAGATCTAGGTGATGCTTTTTTAGTCTCTTTGTGGATGAGGCTCAGAAGGGTTGGGTAAATTATTCCAGCTTGTGTAGAGTTGGTGATTCAGACTCTGGTCTCGGGACTATTCAGACTCCAAAAACCGACTTCTGTGCGTAAAGCCAGGAGCTCCGCTAAAAACGAGCTCCTGGCTGCTGAGTCTAGGGTCCCCCCCCCCAACAGTTTTCCTGCTATAATAACTCATGAATACAAGGAGAGTGGGGAATTCGTCCTTCTTACCCTTTTACAGCTAATTCTCTCCCCTAACCCAAGGGGTAGATCTACATTGGATACAGTGTTTATGTTGGGCCTATTTGAACCCAGAATAGGAGCCACACTGTGGCTGGTCTACTCTGGGTCTCGTGAATTTTGGGAAAAGGCAAATATCAGTTGAAGGGAATCGTTGCTGCTTGAGGCCTCCTGCAAGAGGAAGGGAAGCATCCTTTCCCCAAGGCAGCGCTTTGAAAGCCACCGGAATTCTCCCCTCACCCTGCATGGCTCTGGACAGGCACCTGTGCAAAGGGTCTGGAGCAGACTGCTCTTTGAGGAAGAGGCAAGACCCAGAAAGCCTTATTCCCTGGACTTTCTGTCCGATGTGGAGAGTGCCAGGAGAATCTGGTCTCAGAGCACACTCTTGTGGATGTAAGGTAGCACTGCAGCCTCTTTCCAAGGCCTGAGAGTTTGCCCTCCCTATATAGCCCGCAAAGCTTCCCTGAGCAGAACTCTGTGGCCACCTAGGGCATCCCCTGGGGGAAGCTTCCCTGGTGTCCACATCTGCTCCCCAATCCCCTCCCCGAGGCCAGAAGTCCACTCTCCAAGCTCAGAAAGGGGGGACTGTTTCATTTTTCCCCTAGTGAGTGGTAAGGCAAAGTTGTGATTTGGAGTTAAGAGTGCAGTGGAGATCTGGGGGACGAAGAACGCCATGAGATTTGTTCAGGGGCCCTCAGATGAAAGCTGGGCCCTGGACTCAAAGTCTCTTTCATGTCTGACTAGTGTCGGAAACCTAGGAGGTCATCCTGCAAGGCAGGCCCACAGACATTGGCTTCGTGGTAACCTCCCTTCCTGTAACAGGCATGCCTGTGTTTATGTGGCCTTATTTACGTAAGCCACCGCTAACTGGACTGTGCTAATTCTGTCAGCATCCTGCCCATACGAATATATGAAATCAGACCTCTTCCTATCTCTGGTGGCTATTGTGAGGATTAAGAGTCTGTGAACAAAGTATCCAGCATAATGTCTAGTACACAGCAGGTAGTCAGTAAGTAGCAGCTACTTTTTAAATCCTACTTTCCTAATAGTTCTGTTGTTTTCTGTCCATATCTACCTTCCTGTACCCCACCCCCCCACACACTCTCTCAGTACTGTTTATTCACTCATTTTCTTTCCCTCCTCTCCCAGCCCCTTTCTCATTTCCTTCATTCTGAATCTCGTCATTCCTTCTGAAATTCTCTGAGGGAGCTCACGGACCCAGCTTCCCAGGAGCACATTTGGTGGGAAAGCATAACTCCAGATACTAAGCCGCCATCTCTATGCCTTGTAGCCCCCAGTCCGTGGCTTTCCAAAAAATAGCAGCCACAGGGCCTGCCTGTCTGAGGGAGAGCAGGTTAAAGGAGTGTGTGTGTGCACCTCTCCCCCACGGCGGTAAGTTCCTAGGGGCCTAATGCGTGGCACAGCTGAGCCATCATAAATTCAGCCTGACATTCAGTGCTCCAGCAGGAAAAGTGCAGCAGAAATCTGAGCCAGGGGACAGATGCAGAAGTGACAGCGGGGCCAGGTGATGGTGCAAGGAGTCTGTGCCATGTGTGGGAATCTCGCCTCCCTGAGAGTGGGGCATGTCCTGGTGGGCACGTGCTGACTGACCAACTGTTTCTTTCATGCTGCAGACCCACTCCGGATACTTCTCCAGCTTGTATCCCCCTCACCAGTTTGGCCCGTTCCCGCATCACCACTCCGTAAGTGTCCCCTCGGGTCAGCCCCGTCTGACATTCTTCCCTGTCCTGTGGCGGGCACTGCAGAGTCCTTGGCCAACTGATCAGCAAATGCTCTCAGTGTGAGTGCTGGGCCCTGTGCTTCCCAGTCACCCTAGGAGTGACCCATCACGGGGCAGGAGCACACCAAACTAGCATCTGGGCCCTAAAGGTTCCTCAAAGTGCTGGTGCTGTCCTTTCCAGCAGTCCTGCAGAGGCTGCACAGCCGTGGGTGGCAGACTATACGTGTGAATGATCAGGAGGGAGGTCAGGAGGCGGTGTTGAGCCCAAGAACAGAGTTTCCAAACGTCTTTGAACAAAGTGTGACACAGGGAGTCATGTCTTTGGCAAGGACCCTTAGAGCAGGGACCCCCGGTGGTCTGACCCATGGCTCTCTGGGCTATCAGCACACAGCCTGGGCAGGGTGGGTTTACTTATCTTCTTTTGAACACGATGCCATGCTCATGAAAATACTGCTGTGGCTCCCAGATGCTGAGTGGTTTCCCACTCCTTCTAACAGAGGGCCTCAGGACCCCGTGCTCAGGCCAGCTGTATTTAGTCACGGTCTTAATTTCTTGGGTAAAGACACAGGAGCAGTGCACATCCCATTTGTATGTGACGAAAAAACCTGTGAGCAGACTGCTTTCTGTCAGCAGCGTCCGAGCTGCTCAAGAGGACTTTCCATTTTGACTGTCACTCAGGCGCACTGTGGTTAGGTTCATTCCATAGGCCTCACGCCCACAGAGCCCTAGACCGCAGAGAGCCCCGGGCGCCATTTTGGCCAATTCCTTGGGCATTGGGGCCTTCACAGCAGATGGCTTGTGGTAGATGCTCGGTAGCTGCTGAATGCCTGAAGGAGCCATCCCAGTGGGAATGACGTCTCGTCTTGTGTTGCCCTTCCAGTATCCAGAGCAGGAGACCGTGAATCTCTTCATCCCAACCCAGGCTGTAGGTGCCATCATCGGGAAGAAGGGGGCGCACATTAAACAGCTGGCCAGGTTTGCTGGGGCCTCCATCAAGGTAAAGCTGCTCTCGACGGCCACCCTCTTCCATCACCAGCCCCCACCCCATGTTCCTTGTTCCTTCTGAGGCTCCTGGCCAGCGCTGATGCCAGGGACAGGGGCCCATGGGGTCTGGCAACTTTGCCTCCAGGATTAATCCCATTGGCTTTCCTGTTTACCTCTCCCATCCATTCCCTTCTTATTCAACTGATAACTGAATTAGAAAAAATATTAGCACCACCTAAGCCAACTGGGTCCTCTTTGGGCTAACACAGCCCTTTTCTCAAGAACATAAAGCAAAGACCAGCTGAGGGCTGAGAGCCAAGGGGCAGCTGCCAGTAGAGCGTCACTCACACCTTCGCCCTTATCAAAGCTTTGACACTTTAATTAGCCTCTGCTTCACACATCCTTGACCCTCAAGAAAAGTTTGTGTGAAACACTCTTTGGAAAGCACTAATGCTATAGATAACCAGAGCTGGGGACACAGCCGGGTGGGCAGCCCTGGGACCGAATGCAGCAGCTCAGGACGGAAGGCCCCTTGATTTCTGGGAAGGGTCGTGAGTGCCGGCCTGGCAGTGGCAGTGCCATGCCCATATCCTGCCCTCTCGAGCGCCCTGTGAAGAAGCGCCCCAGGAGCTGAAAGGGAAGGATTCTTCGACCCTGGTCCTGCTCCAAGCCCAGCTATCGGCTCTGACTCACAGGCAGAATGCTGAGCACGTCCCAAGCCTCATGAAACACTTTTGAAAACAGAGTTTCCGTTGTTACGTAAAGTAATTTGCTACCATGGGACAACCCGGAATTCCAAACGAGAAGTCTCATGACTTGGAGAGAAAGAATGCTTGCACTTTCTCCTCAAGAAGAGCTGGAATTTCTCCCACAGCAAGTGTGCTGCAGAAAAGGCAAAACCAAAACGTTCTGAGCCAAGGACTGCCATGAGACCATCAGAGAGTATCACGTAGGTAAAGCATTTCCCCTCTGTTACCTGCAAAGCACGGAGACCCGGTGGGAGCCCTGAGGTGCGGCGGCCCGCAGCGCCGCACCCAGTGACAGGCAGGGTGCTCCCAGCAGGCTTGTTGCCAGGGGACCCCAGCCCACAACGGACAGCTGTGGCGGGACAGGTACAGCAGGAAAACCCACAGGGCTGGCTGTCCCTGGGACCCTTCCTGGTATCCAGTCCTGGGGCCTGAGAGGCCGTGGAGCCAGCACAAGAGGATTTCAACCACAGGGGACTTGAGGGATGACGTCACCCCCCCCCCCCCCCCGCCGCCGTCCTTTAAGAAGAGTGGGACTTTGGGAGGCTCCGGGGCCAGGTGGAGGCATACCAGCGGCCGGACCAGCTGGAGCCCATTGGCAGTGCTGACCTCGAGGATACTGAGCACCTGCTGGGGCCCGCTGTGGCAGTAACTCCACTTACTGATGACCATAAGGAACTGGGCCCAGGGCCTTGCACCAACTGTTGAAGACCGCAAAGGCAAAAAAAAATGTGAGAACTGATGTTTGACCGGGTGACCCAGTTCTGGTCCAGTGTTTTTTCTACCGCAGCAGCCCGGGTGCTCCACCAGAACCATGCCCTGCAGGCCTCAGGGAAAGTAGGAGAGAGAGCAGCACTCTGTTGGGCGTTGCCTCACGGCGTGCCCAGCACCCTTCCCCATCCTGGGAAGGCTAAATGACTGTGTGTCACATTGTCCATGACCTCTGTGATGGGCGGAGACCGCAGGGCAGAACCAGGGGGCACAATGGGCTCTGCAGTCGTCCCTGCTGCTGCACCAGCAGGCTGCTTCCCCAGCGCCCCGCTCCTCCTTGGAGCGGCCTCTCCCCATAGCAGAGACAGAGAGAAAACCAGGCAAGCCAATTCTTTGTGGGAGAGATTTCCCACTTTTAAAAAATCAGTCTGGATTTTGTTCAGCAGGACTCTGAACGCATTTTCTCTGAAGCAAAACAGAGCATATCGCACCAAAGAACAAACCATCGCCCCTTCCTGCTCTGCCAGTCCTCCGTGGCTGCACGGAGGCAGGGAGAGAGCTGTGCACTCCCTGTGGGAGCTATGTGCCAGCAGGGAGTGGGCAACCTAGAGAGGCTTTGATGCTGGGCTCCCATTGCTCGCCTCCCCTGCAGAATGCCACACAGACCTCCTGAGCCTTGTGTTGGGCCCTGCTTACCCTGGGATCTGGGCAGGCACCTCACCTCTGGGTCCCTTTTGCTTCAGTCATAAGAGGGCATCCTCCTTCCCAGCGCCGTCACAGGAGTTTGCCAGCGAATGTCATTGCAGAACCGCAGGAGCCCACGAGTAGCTCTGAGACTTCAGGTCTGGATGGTGGAATCAGTGGAGAGATGGCCTGTTTGCTTCCAAATCAGAGACAGGCATCCGGGAGTCCCTGGGAGGCGGACAGCGACGGCAGACCAGTTTTGGTCAGCAGGAAGTGTGAATTGGCCTGGCAGCCCTTCCCAATTTGGGTGGGTAAGAGCCGGGACCCACCGTGTCCATGCTCCCATCTCACTTGTTTCCTCTTTGAGATAAGGACCAGACTTAATACCAACTGTGGATCGAGAAGTAGAGGCAGGTGTTCCCACCAGTGGTCTCGGGGGCCCGCCTGTGTGGGGCCTGCTGGCGGGCTCCAGTCCCCTGGGGACATGTGATCTTTGCTTTTCGGCTGCGGCTGCTGCCCTTGTGCCGCCGGAGCTAGCAGGTTGTCTGCCCACACGAGAGCAAGTCCTTCCGAGGAGCGTGGGGCTTGGAGACCTGGGCCTCGTGTTCATCCTCGTGTCACAGAGTGTCAATCACAGCCCTCTTTGAAGATGCTCTGATCCCAGAGCCAGACACAGGTCAGAGCACACCTTGGACGCATTGTCCCTGTAGAGCTGAGCGCCCTGAGGCTCACGGATTCAGCAGATGCAGCCTGGCCTTGGCCACGGCGGAGGTGGAGGTCAATGTCTTCCCGGGGATCCCACATCAGAGGCGCCGCAGATCGTGGTGAATTACATCCACTGTGAACAACTCCTTCTCCAGGCTCCGGCTCTGGATGGGACGTCTCCTGAGCCACTGCTTCTTTGGTTTTAGGAACACTGTGACCCTGTAAATGAGGTTGTTTTTTTTTTTTGTTTTTTTTTTTACTTTGCTCTTGGTAAGCTTGCAACTGAGTCTGCGGCCCACCTGAGGCAGGTACACGGATGGGATGAGGCGCATTCGTGTGCTGACCTCGCTCCTGGCTCATTTCTCAATGTCTGGTGTACTTTTCACTCGTTTTACTTTACCTTTAGTTTTGCTACACTGTATTACTTTCCAAAGCTACCTTAATGGTTTTTGGAACAAGATAGGCTATGCAGAGAAGAGCCAGTAATGCGGATCTAACAAAAAGTGCTTGCCTGGTCTGTCATTTAAGATGTGTTACGAGAGGACTCCAACTCACAAACGGTGAGAGCCAGTGGAGGAATTGAGCTTGCTGGGGTTCACCTCCAGATTTCAGATGAGGAAACAGAGTCCGGGGAGGGGAGGGATTTGCAGAGCAGACACTGGGATCAGAGTGTCCTCAACCCCTGCTCTGGAGCTGTCACACGCAGTTCGAGTGCCATGGATGAGCTGGCCCTAGCCCTCCCACTACCCAGCCCCCTCCACCCCCTGCCGGCTGTGCTTCCCAGAGAGGAAACAGCAGGTGCAAAGGCAGTAGCAGTCCCTTGCTAGTGTGCGTACCACTCACGCAGACGAGAGAGGGGCCTGGGGAGCACAGCCCGGCAACAGCATTTTCCTCTTGCTTGTAAACTGCAGATTGCCCCGGCAGAAGGCCCAGACGTCAGCGAAAGGATGGTCATCATCACCGGCCCACCTGAAGCCCAGTTCAAGGTCAGTGCCAAGGGTCCCCTCAGCCTGCAGTAGCCAAGGGCCTTAAGCAGGTGGCAGCCACCTCAGAGGCATGTGTAAGACTGTCTCTGGCTTGTCTCCACTGGCCTTCCTGCTGCTGCTCACTCCTCTCAGACTTAGCCTGTCTTGCCTACCCCCAGCTTTCCCCTCTGCTTGGAGCCCTCCTTCCCTACTCTTCCATGGAAAAGTAGATTGTGGGGACCCAATTCAGATGGCACCCACTCTGGGGTGCCTTTGACCCCTGAGCCATGGTTCTGAGGACAGGGGATTTCAGACTAACTGAGTCACTTACACCCTTCCGGCCCTGGGGGCAAAAGCCATGGGTGTAAGGGGACGCAGAAGTTTGTTGGGAGTTGTTGGGTGGGGGGTGCATTTTGTTTTGGCCCTTTTTTCTCCCCGAGGAAATTTATAAGTTGAGTTTTCTGAAAGTCACAAGTGTATTTATGAAAATATAGTCCTTATCATTAAAAATATTTAGATCTGAGAACAAACATTAACTCATGTGGAAACATTTGAAAACAGTAACCCCTTGACTCCTGAGCGGATAAACAAAACTTGGTATATCCACTTAGTAGGACATTAGCCATAAAAAACGAAATTCTGATGTGTGCCACAGCGTGGGTGAGCCTAGAAGACCCCCGCGTGCGGCGAAAGAAGACGGAAGCACAAGCCCACGTGTTATAGGAGTCCCCTCATCTGAAATGTCGGGAAAAGGCCCATCCACAGGGACAGACAGTAGGGCGGCAGCTGCCTGCTGGCGTGGACGTGTCCTGGGTAGTGGGAACGGTTGCCTGATGTAGTGGATACACCGAAACTCATGGAGTGGACACTTTAAATGATGAATATTAGGTTATATAAGCAATATCTCAGTTTTTCAGTTTAAAAGAAGCGTACATACGCTCCTAGCTACACTGGCTCTGGAGCTAAGACATCAGCAAGCAGTTGCGTCCCCAGCCGCCTCGCCTCCAGCCTTCAGTGACTTGAAGATTTACTGTGTAGGGGGAGGGAGTAAGGAATGTCCCGCACCGGGCTGTGGGCGCTAGGGCAGCAATGGAACTCAGACTGGGTCGCCCCAACCCCAACCCCACACCCAGCGCTTCCTAGCGGGGGCAGTCATGTGCGGTCCTGCAGTGTGGCCAGAGCAGCGCCCTGCTGGGTCTCTGGAGGAGTGACACAGGCTCACAGCTGCCCTGGGTCCAGCCCTGTGGTGTTTGGGGCTAGGGGAGCATCAGGCCCGGGCTGGCCATTTCTGGCAGCCGAGAGTCACCCATCCCTCTTGCTCTCTCAGGCCCAAGGGCGGATCTTTGGGAAACTGAAAGAAGAAAACTTCTTTAACCCCAAAGAAGAGGTGAAGCTGGAAGCCCACATCAGAGTGCCCTCTTCTACAGCTGGCCGGGTGATTGGCAAGGGCGGCAAAACCGTAAGTGTGCAGCGAGCTGGCTTCGTCTCCTGGCTCATTCCCTGCCCAGCCTCACCTGACTTCCTCAGACCTCTGTCGGCTCTTCAGGGACATTACTCTGGGGCTGAGGGCCCCAAGTCCTGGGAGCTGAGCCAGGCCACCAAAACCATCAGGGTTCTGTACGCAGAAACCCAGCATCTCAGCCACATGCTGGAAAATGAAGATCCTGACTTAAGACCAGGAGGCTGCCTCCTGCCCCCTTTAAACCCACATATAGCAGCAGGAAAGTACTAGGGAACAGAATCCATTCAGAGGATACCCACTTGGCTGACGGTTGTCTTCTCTAAAGTCACGCTCAGAGGCGGGCAGGGTTGGTTGTCCTCACTCTCCTCTGACATTTCAAACTCTCCCACTGGCAGATTCTGTGTCCTGGCTATTTCCCCAACTTTCCCATCTGTGTCTGGGGAGCTAGTTTAGCCATCAGGTGGTGGGTGAGGAGGAAATACTTAAAAAAAAAAAAAAAAAATTTTAAAAGTTTTCAACCTGAAGGTGGCAGTAGCACAAAGAATTTGTAAAAGTGCCAGAGAATGATCTGTGAAGCTTGTAGGAATGAGCATAGAGTCCACCAGACACAGGTGTGTTCTAGAACATGACTTACCTACATGGCAGGGCTCTGACCCCCAAGAAGTTCTCATAGAGCCTGTGCACACTACCAGAGTGGCCTGTTGAGTGGCAGGAATTCGGGGTATCTCTGGAGTCCTGTGTGTGTGTGCCTGCAGGTGCCTGCTGTTTTCTTTACACAGAAACTCTTGCTAAGCACTCAAAGCCAAGTTCTGGGTATAATGAGTCACCTCTGTACAAAAACAGAAAGCCGAAAGGCTTACAGATCATCCCCACATCTAGGAATGTGATCAGCATCCGAGGGTGCACACATGGGCTCTAGACAAGCTAGACTGCAGTACTCAGGAGAGCTAATGGCCCACGGGGGATTCACATCCTGAGCCCTTGGATCCCGTGTATGGTCATTTGGGAACCAGTCACTGAATTCTGTGCACCCCACCCCCCGGCTGTCCGCTGTCCAGGGAGCACTTGGTGGCCCCACCTATGTGTTCAGCACCCTGGGGGCCGGGGCCCAGGCTGAGCCCCCACGTAGTGTAGGCTTGTTGAGGCTGGAGAGCAGCCCCAGAGAGCAGAAGTGGGCCACAGGTGATGGGGGAGCAGCACCAGCTGGAGGCTTCCCGGAGGGAGGCCAACACAGAACTAGAGATAAGCAGCAGGGAGATAAGGTGATGACCCAAAGGTAGAAGAAGTGGAAGGAAGGGCAGAGGCAGGGATGAAAATGAAGAGCCAGGCTCAGAGCAATGCGTGATTAGAAAGTTTATTTTGCACTTGATCTTAGCCAAAAAGTCTGAGAGACTGAGGTCGGGGGGTGGGGGGTGGATATTGGCTGATGACTGACACCCAGGAGAGCATGTCCAGGAGGGGTGTTCCTTCCTGGATGACGGGGGAGCCTGGGTCACTGGGAGCATGCGCAGGAGCCTGCATTGAAGGGAATTCCAGAGTAAGAATTCAGCCCCAGAAGGAGCTCCAGTTGGGGGCTGGACCCTCCCTGGGCCACCCAGTGAGTCTCCAGGGCTCAAACAAAGGTGGCCCTGTGTGACCAGGGGCTAGGAAGCCTCAGACACGTCCTAGGCTGAAGGAAAGGAGAGGAGCCTCCAACCAACCTTCCCTCCAGCACTCTCCTCTCCCACTTCCTCCTGAACCCATTCTCTCCCTTCCCAGGTGAATGAACTGCAGAACTTAACCAGTGCAGAAGTCATCGTGCCTCGTGACCAAACGCCAGATGAAAATGAGGAAGTGATCGTCAGAATTATTGGGCATTTCTTTGCTAGCCAGGTACCTGTGCCGTGAGGGTCTGGTCTCTCCTGCCAGCCATTTTTCAGCCACTTCTCTAAGCTGTTGGCCTGTCTGGTGACCACAGGCCCTGCACACACCCCACGCCCTGCTCCCCGAACCCCACACACAGATGGAACCTTCCCCTGGCTCTTCAGGGACTACCTGCAGGGCAGGGGAAGTTGCTCCACACTCTCTCCTCACAGCTCTCCCCAGGTATGCTGGAGGAGTTTGAGGAAGAGCCTAGCACTTTGAAGTCAAGCCGAGCACATCTCCAGCCCCCTGAAATGCTAGAGCATAAGATACCCCCTTCCTTTGCCGCCTACGGAGGCCTCAGTCACAGCCTTCCCCTGTTGGGAAGCACATACCAGGCAGGGACCCACCCTCGGGTTTCCCCAGTCAGACTTGGAACCCACGTGGGTGCCAGAATCTCACTGGGTTGAACAAGGGTTGAACGTGCTCATTGCAGGAGCCCTCCCTTCCTCTGCCGTCCTTCTCCACCTCAGCGTCACATCCCCCGACAGGGCCCAGGACCTTCTGTCTTCCATTCAGAAGGACCAGTGACTCTGCATCACGTGGCCTGGTTCTTCTCCATGCTCTCTGTGTGTTGGGTTTGGGGATGGAGCAGTCCCCGTCCTTGCCCCAAACAAGTGAGGGTGGGCTAAGCTTACCAGCAGCTTTGTCTGAGCAGAGCCTGCTCTCCCAGAGCTGAGCCTGTGCCCGAAGCCCCGCCCCTTCCCCCATCAGAGCCCCAGCTTGGCCCACTCTGCTGCTCTTGCTCCCAGCTCCTCCTGGCCCTGGAGCACCGGTGCGGGGTGGGGGCGGGTGGGTAGGGGTGGCAGGCTTGGGCTCATGTGTTTTCTCTAGTTGTACAGGGTAGAGTGTCTGGGCCAGTTTCTCACTTCCTCCCCATCCCATTTCCTGTCCGTCTTTCCCGCCATCACACTCATGTTCTTCCTAGGGGCTCCAGAAAGGCGGGTGGGGCATCCCTGAAAGCCGCAGTGTGTACAGTGGGCAAGGGATGCTATCTGAACTCCACAAGGCCCCCTCGGCACTGGTTCCCTACTTCTGCTTCCCGGCCTTTCCGTCCACCAAGTACCTGGAAGTTTCTGGCACCCCACCTCCTCATTCTGCACCCAGTGGCCTTGGGGAAGGGTGGGGGAAACCCTCCACTTTACTTGAGGAAAAGCCCTCCACCCCCACCCGGAGTGAGGGCCTCAGCAGGTCGATGACACTCTCCTGAGCTTCCCACTTGCTTTCCCCACGTCCCAGCCCCAGCCTCCCACCCCCACTGCTTGTCCTCAGAACCGGGTTCCTTTTTCTCCCCTGTCCCCTCCTCTCCCCTGCTGCAGACCGCACAGCGCAAGATCAGGGAAATTGTACAACAGGTGAAGCAGCAGGAGCAGAAATATCCTCAGGGAGTCGCCTCACAGCGCAGCAAGTGAGGCCCCCACAGGCACCAGCAAAACAACGGATGAATGTAGCCCTTCCAACACCTGACAGAATGAGACCAAACACAGCCAGCCAGCTCGGGAGCAAACCAAAGACCATCCTGAGGAATGAGAAGTCTGCGGAGGCGCCCTGAGAATCCCAGGGGCCAGGAGGGAGGTGGGAGGTCAGCCCGGGGGGCCCTGCCCGGCCTCCTGCCTCCCCCCCGGGGCCTCTGCAGGCTTCCCAGCCAGCCACTGCAACCATCCACTCGGATCTCTCCTAACTCCCACCGCGCTATCCCTTTTAGTTGAACTAACATAGGTGAACATGTTCAAAGCAAAGCAAAATTCACACCCTTTTCTTTTTGTGGAAATTGTCTCTGTACATGTGTGTACATATTAGAAGGGGAAAGATGTTAAGATATGTGGCCTGTGGGTTGCACAGGGGGCCTGCAGCGTTAATATATTTTAGAAATAATATATCAAATAACTCAACTAACTCCAAGTTTTAATCAATTATTAATTTTTTTTCTTTTTAAAGAGAAAGCAGGCTTTTCTAGACTTTAAAGAATAAAGTCGTTCTTTGGGAGGTCTAATGGTTTAGTGAAGGAGCTTCGAGACCACCCAGATAAAATCCACCCGCGGGAAATCTCGAAAGGACACTCAGCAGTTCTGGATCACCTGTGTATGTCAACAGAAGGGATACCGTCTCTCTGAAGAGGAAACTCTGTCTCTCTTCATCCCTTGTCTAGCTCACACACCCATTTCTCTTTGCTTCACAGGTTTTAAACTGGTTTTTTGCATACTGCTATATAATTCTCTGTCTCTCTCTGTTTATCTCTCCCCTACCTTCTCTCCCTCCCCTCCTTCTCCATCCCCATTCTTTTTCATTCCCTCACCCCTCTGTCTCAATTCCCAGTATCTGCGCACCCCCCAGGCAAAGCAGTGCTCTGAGTATCACATCACACAAAAGGAACAAAAGCGAAACACACAAACCAGCCTCAACTTACACTTGGTTACTCAAAAGAACAAGAGTCAATGGTACTTGTCCTAGCATTTTGGAAGAAGAAAACGAACCCATCAAACCAACCAACCAAACAAAGAAAAATTCCACAAAGAAAGAATGTATTTTGTCTTTTTACATTTTGGTGTATAAGCCATCCATATTCAGCGAAATGATTTCTTTCTTTTAAAAAAAAAAATGTGGAGGAAAATAGCAATTTACACAAGGTCGTTGGCCCAGGGCGTTAAATTTACAGATTTTTTTAAACGAGAAAAACACACAAAAAAAGCTACCTCAGGTGTTTTTTACCTCAGCACCTTGCTCTTGTGTTTCCCTTAGAGATTTTGTAAAACTGATAGTTGGAGCATTTTTTTATTTTTTTAATAAAAATGAGTTGGAAAAAAATAAGATATCAACTGCCAGCCTGGAGAAGGTGACAGTCCAAGTGTGCAACAGCTGTTCTGAATTGTCTTCCGCTAGCCAAGAACCTGTATGGCCTGCTTTTGGACAAACCTTGAAAATGTTTATTTAAAAAAAAAAAAAAAGATGACAAAGAAAAACAGAGAGAGAAAATATTGGAGATGTCCTGAATTTCAATAGGGTACGCGCCATTAGGGCTTTTTGCGCTAAAGGATGAACATGTACTGGTTTATGTGAACAAGCCATTTACCACCAGACTGCAATGCCAGTTTCCTCTACTGCAAACAGTGTTCTGTGACAAAAACAAAAACAAAACAAAAAAAAATTGAAATATATCCAGCTAACAAGATCCTGGTGTCGTGGTCTCTTATTTTACTAAGCATTGCCCATGCCTGTCAGGAGAGGTCCTGCTCTGGGGGACTGAGGGAAAATGTGCAGCACGTAGAGCCAGGAGGAGGCGGGCTTCCGCAGGAAGCTTTCAGGGAGAAGCTAAACTAGGTCAGTGGTGTTCCAAGTGCAGTCCCCACCTGGCAGCACCCATATCACCAGGGAACATGTTGGAAATGCACATTCTTGGGGTCCCACCTTGAATCAGAGACCCCGAGGGGCCCCGCAGTCGGCTGCAGGAAGCCCTCTGGGTGATTCCCGGGGTGGCGGAGTTTGACAGCCACGAACTGGAGGGATGAACGGACTGCACGTCAAGGTAGGTAAGACTAGCCCCTCTCTTTAGGGAACGCTGAGCCTGGCCTGGCGAGAGTTGATCTTTATGTGGGGAAGGAGGAGTGGATAATATACCTGACAGTTCAAGGGAAGAAGGGCTCACATACCACCACCCCCACCGCCAAAGCCCCATTCCAGGAGGTCGGAGGAGGGCAGGGCCGGCCTTGGACTGGAGATGGGGACGGGGTGCCATACTGGACACTCCTGTGCATGTGTCGGATGGGTCCGAATAAAGTCAGATAGGAATGGGCCCATTGCATGTCAGAG
Organism: Mustela nigripes; assembly: GCF_022355385.1. Classification (NCBI taxonomy): domain Eukaryota; kingdom Metazoa; phylum Chordata; class Mammalia; order Carnivora; family Mustelidae; genus Mustela; species Mustela nigripes. The sequence continues at coordinate 111,627,497 of NC_081558.1, forward strand.
CCTGCGTTCATAGATCTATGGGGCCTACCAGAGACGGATGCTCCAAGTCCAAGCAGTCTTTGGAATATACAGGTGACACTAGACTGCCAGCAGTGGCCAGCCAGGCCTTTTGGGATAACTGTTCATAGCACAGAAAGGACAGACGGAGGGGGGCTGATGGGGTTGCTGAGGAGCCTCATTCCCCTTCTAACAAGCTCTGAGGGCTCCTCAGTCACTTAAAGTGTGTTCTTCACCCATGTCCATCCCCATTCCTGATTTTCTCCTTACTCTGATTTCTGAGACGCTCTTTGTACGTCTAGTGTTTCTGCACATGGCCGCCAGCTGTCCTCTCCCTGCTGTGCCTGGCATGACTATGGACAGGGACAGACTCCATTCCTGTGGCCCTTACAAGTCCTGGACCCTCTGGCTCCGCCCACCCTCCTGTCCCCTTTAGGACTCGAACCCGCTGTGCTCTCAGGTACAAACAAACCACAGGTTGCTGTTGGAGAAAAGCCACAGGATTCCTGGCAACCAGGTTTACACCTGAGCGCTGTGCCCTGGCCAGAGGTGTCCCTGTCAGATGAACAGAGACAACACACCGTTAAAGGCAGAGCTTTAAATAAAGGGCTTGGGAACCAGTCTGTCAGGATGGAGCTATCTCTGAGAGCGAGAAGACACAGGACCCTCCAAAAATGCGCTCTTAGCTCTGCTGCACCCGTTTCATTCCTTGGCCTTTGTTCTAGCTGGCAGAATCCGAGGTTTCCTTCCAGGTCCTAAACTGCCCCGTTGCCAAGTTGTTGTTTCTGAACATTGGGAGAGAAAGGGAAGGAAGTGCTAAGATGACGCCTGGCCTGCTGTGGTACTGTCCTAGAGTTGCAGAAATGAAGGGGAGGCCACACGGAGAGGCAGAAGACAGGAAGGAGACCGTTGGCTGCTTCCTAAGCAAAGATGTTCACCTCATTTTCTGAGAACCCAAGTGCTGGACGAAATCCTGCCTCACCTAACTGTAAGCCAGAACAGCCTCACGCCCACGCTGGACTCGGAGGGAGTGCTCACCGCATCTGCCTGAGCTCAGACGACTCCCACTTTATATCCGGTCCTTCTGTGAATCCCCAACTTCCTGTCTTGAGAGGACATCCTGACATCCCAGAAAGTCCTACTTATGTGACTTTATGCAAATAAAGGACAGTTGTTAAATGGGGCCTTAGGTCAACAAGAAAGGTTTTATTCGTGAGCCTGCACTCAAAAAGCCCCTCCCTGTTCCCTTGGACAGATTCCCTTGAAAACCCATGACCCCTAGTGCTTTTGAAGGTACTGCTCTCCCTAGACTTGGTGAGTAGCCCCAAACATCCTTTTTGTCCTGGTAAACTGGTAAATTTTCCCTCTAATTAGACTTCTAGATGTTATTTTTCCATCCAACATGGAGCTCTAGAAAAGGTCGAAGTTGCTTTGGCCTGCTACCACAGATGTCTAACAACACTGCTAGCAAATTCCCTGGGTGTTTACAGTAAACTGTTGCTGCTGCCTTTTATTTCCTCCTTATATTCCCCTTAAGGAGCTGATGAATGGAAATTTAAGACTTCTCCCATATGCACTACCCCAGGGCAGGCCTGGAGGCAGGGACGGACTGGGACTCTATCTGGTACCATAGCTCCCTTTTCTTTACTGGGGTCTCACGTCCTCATCAGGAACATAAAAGCCAGCCCGGGCCCAGAAATGTTCTTCCTGCTCGTCTGTACGGGAGCAGTATAACCTTGGAGACCAGCCTCTTGGAGTCCTGTCTCCTTAGTTGTAAAATAAACGTTTTAATACAACAATGTCCCTCCAAGTCAAAAATAGCTGCCAGTGAGCAGCCTTCAGTATTCCTTCTTATGGTTTCTCATTCAGTATCGCAAAGATGAAAACTTAAGAGCACCAAAAACAGACAAAACATTAGACTGACATTAAGTGATACGGAACTGGAAAGGGAAAACGTCAGTGCCTGGCCTGGTCTAGTTTCACAGAAGCTCTTTTTTGAAACATAGAAACACACATACTTGCCATCTCCAGGGTCACCCACCACTTCCACCTTCCCCCTGGAGGGAAGGCCGATGGGGCTTGGGGGAGAGCAGTGATGGAGCTACAACAGCCATCTTTAATGCAACCCTGAAGCCAAATGTTAAGGAAAGCTCCCAACACCTTCAAGGATAAGGCCACATCAGAATGCTCGGACTCACACTGGTACCTGAGAGAGAAAGCTATCCTTTTATTTATTTTTTTAATTAATTTATTTATTTTCAACATAACAGTATTCATTGTTTTTGCATCACACCCAGTGCTCCATGCAATCCGTGCCCTCTATAATACCCACCACCTGGTTCCCCCAACCTCCCACCTCCCGCCCCTTCAAAACCCTCAGATTGTTTTCCAGAGTCCATAGTCTCTCATGGTTCACCTCCACTTCCAATTTCCCTCAACTCCCTTCTCCTCCTCTCCATCTCCCCTTGTCCTCCATGCTATTTGTTATGCTCCACAAATAAGTGAAACCATGTGATAATTGACTCTCTCTGCTTGACTTGTTTCACTCAGCATAATCTCTTCCAGTCCCATTCATGTTGATATAAAAGTTCGGTATTCATCCTTTCTGATGGAGGCATAATACTCCATAGTGTATATGGACCACATCTTCCTTATCCATTCTTATACACTAACAATGAAAATACAATAAGGGAAATTAGAGAATCGATTCCATTTACTATAGCACCAAGAACCATAAGATACCTGGGAATAAACCTAACCGAAGAGGTCAAGGAACCATACTCAAGGAACTACAGAACACTCATGAAGGAAATTGAAGAAGACACAAAAAGATGGAAGACCATTCCATGCTCTTGGATCAGAAGAATAAACATTGTTAAAATGTCTATACTGCCTAGAGCAATCTATACTTTTAATGCCATTCCAATCAAAATTCCACTGGTATTTTTCAAAGAGCTGGAGCAAATAATCCAAAAATTTGTATGGAATCAGAAGAGACCCCGAATCGCTAAGGAAATGTTGAAAAACAAAAATAAAACTGGGGGCATCACATTACCTGATTTCAAGCTTTACTACAAAGCTATGATCACCAAGACAGCATGGTACTGGGGTAAAAACAGACACATAGACCAGTGGAACACAGTAGAGAGCCCAGATATGGACCCTCAACTCTATGGTCAAATAATCTTCGACAAAACAGGAAAAAATATACAGTGGAAAAAAGACAGTCTCTTCAATACATGGTGCTGGGAAAACTGGACAGCTATATGTAGAAGAATGAAACTCGACCATTCTCTTACACCGTACACAAAGATAAACTCAAAATGGATAAAAGGCCTCAACGTGAGACAGGAATCTATCAGAATCCTAGAGGAGAACATAGGCAGTAATCTCTTCGATATCAGCCACAGCGACTTCTTTCAAGATGTGTCTCCAAAGGCAAAGGAAACAAAAGCGAAAATAAACTTTTGGGACTTCATCAAAATCAAAAGCTTCTGCACCGCAAAGGAAACAGTCAAGAAAACAAAGAGGCAACCCACGGAATGGGAGAAGATATTTGCAAATGACAGTACAGACAAAAGGTTGATATCCAGGATCTATAATGAACTCCTCAAACTCAACACACACAAAACAGATAATCATATCAAAAAATGGGCAGAAGATATGAACAGACACTTCTCCAATGAAGACCTAAAAATGGCTCAGACATATGAAAAAATGTTCATCATCACTAGCCATCAGGGAGATTCAAATTAAAACCACATTGAGATATCACCTTATACCAGTTAGAATGGCCCAAATTAGCAAAACAGAAAACAACATGTGTTGGAGGGGATGTGGAGAAAGGGGAACCCTCTTACACTGTTGGTGGGAATGCAAGTTGGTGCAGCCACTTTGGAGAACAGTGTGGAGATTCCTCAAGAAATTAAAAATAGAGCTTCCCTATGACCCTGCAATTGCACTACTGGGTATTTACCCCAAAGATACAGATGCAGTGAAAAGAAGGGCCATCTCTACCCCCAATGTTTATAGCAGCAATGGCCATGGTCACCAAACTATGGAAAGAACCAAGATACCCTTCAACAGACGAATGAGTAAGGAAGATGTGGTCCATATACACTATGGAGTATTATGCCTCCATCAGAAAGGATGAATACCCAACTTTTGTAGCAACATGGACAGGACTGAAAGCTATCCTTTTAAAGAAACTGTTATTTTATGTCCTTTGTTATAGCAACAAAGCAGTACCTTAATGAGACCAAAAAATGAGATTCAGACCTAGATAGATTCTGGCATACTTTTGGATAGAACTGAAGTTCTAATAGGATACAGAACAAAAAAATTATTTACAAAACAAAATAAGCAAAAATCAAGCTAGTTTCAGCTATCTCTGCTCCACCACAAGACTGCCAGAAAGCAAGTTGTAAGAAGAGAAACCATGACTTGAGAATTTCAATACCAGTCATCTTTCAGGTGTGAAAACTTCAGAAAGATTCTACTTGCAGGGATTCAGATAAGAGAATTCCTATGTCTTTGAAAATAAGTATGTGAAAAATGTTTCCAACTAAGAACTAAAGCCAAATGAAACTCATGTTAAAAAAAAAATAACAAGAGGGACGCCTGGGTGGCTCAGTTGGTTAAGCAGCTGCCTTCGGCTCAGGTCATGATCCCAGCGTCCTGGGATCGAGTCCCACATCGGGCTCCTTGCTCAGTAGGGAGCCTGCTTCTCCCTCTGCCTCTGCCTGCCATTCTGTCTGCCTGTGCTCGCTCTCTCGCTTCCTCTCTCTCTGATAAATAAATAAAATCTTAAAAAATAATAATAAGAAGAAGAAGCAATGAAACCAAACTGGAAAGTTCAAATTGTTGTAAATCTATAATTACAACTAAATTTAAAACTAAATATGAATATCAAAATTATCCTAGAAGAGGAAGCAAAACATAGTAATGATAAAATCCCAAAACCCATATTAACAAAGACCAAAAATGTGTGAAGTATATACAGGAAAAGTAGGGGGAAAACCAAAAGTGTCATAATTGGGACAAAACTGATCACTGTGCCAGAGTGCTAACTGCAGAACAAAAATCCACGGTCCCCTCTTCCCAGGCACCAGACCCTTGTCTGCTGGTCTCCCTTCTCTTGCAGAACCATGTGGACACGTGACTAAGCATGAGGTTGGAGCCACGCCTAGCCCTGCCCATTGAAAATTGCCTACACTAGCTCCCGCAGGGACTCCGTCCATGCTGGCCAGACCTTAAGGATTGCCATGAGGGGGATGACACCCTTTTTCACAAAGAGTATAAATATTTTAGGCTCTGCAGGTAAGACTGTGAGGTGACACAATGATGCTGCCTCCAAGGAGGGACATTTGGCAAATTTTATGTGCTACATATCTGACCCAGCAATTCCACTTCTAGGAATCTATACCAAAGACATGTTCGCAAACACGAAGCGACACAGAAGGCACATGCACTGAAGCATTATTTGTAACAGAAAAAGAATAACAGCCTAAATGTCCGCTATGAGGGGACTGGTAGTGAAGCATGGTCCCCCAAAACACTGGATTATTAAGAAGCTATAGAAAGAAGAATGAGTAGTAACTTATTTATCTAGAATGAATTGAGGTTTTTATTAATTTGTGTGAGAGAAGGGGCACAAACAGGGAGGGGCAGACACCCCACGATGAGTGGGGAGCCCAACATGGGGCTCGATCCTAGGACCCCAAGATCATGACCTGACGTGAAGTCAAAGTTAATCGACTGAGCCACCCAGGTGCCCCTAGAATAAACTGAGTTTTTTAAACAATCAGGCACAAGTGTTTTTAACATGGTATCTTTACTAATGTAAAAAAGGAACGCAATATGAATACTTACACACCTAGCTACATTTTCAAAAAAGGGAATATTAAAAGCTATTAAGTTACCTAGACAGGGAAAGAACAGGGTGAGGCAAGGAAACTGTTAATGTATCTTGGTGCATTGTTTTGCTCTTGGACCAATGTTTATGTTTCATACAATTAGAGAAGTAAAACACAAATCTCTAAACACCAAGAACAAATGACTCTAACTGTGTATCAAGTTGATATACATATCAAGCATAATTACTGGGGAAAAAAGTGATTTTAAGAGAGTATTTTCACATGAATCTCCAGTGGGATATGGTCTAAAAATAAAAAGAACTGCAAAGAAATCTTAAAATGTATTTAGTGACCTTGTTAGTTGTTATGCTGGATATGCTGAAATTATTTTAAGTATACTATGGGGTAAAAACAAATAATTATGTGGATGTTGTAAGCAACCAAGGTTTTCAAGATTACAATGTAAAATCAAGAAAATCCTTAGACTCAGGGTGCCCGGGTGGCTCAGTCGATTAACTTTGACTTCAGCTCAGGTCCTGAGCTCAGGGTCCTGGGATTGAGCCCCATGTCTGGCTCCCTGCTCTGGGTCTCTGGCTGCTCCCAGTACTTGTGCTTGCTTTCTGTCAAATAAATAAAATCTGAAAGAAGAGCAAGAGCAAGGAAGAAAGAGAGAAAGAAAAGAAAGAAAATCCTTAGGCTCTCACCTTGGAATTGGAAATAGTCCCTTGGAAGAAAAAGTATTTTCTAGTCTGCGGATCGTAAAGGCCTAGAAGCACCCATAACCCAATGGTAATCAGCATTAACACTGCTCAAATTCTGGCTCTACAATTTCTCACTAAAAGAAATCCTTCAATAAATGGCCATTTCAGGTCTGGAGCAGGAGATGTGTAAGATGAGCCTTTAGCATACCAGTTAAGCAAGAAAGCTATCACTCTCAGACTTGTGGGATTCTGTCAAAAGAATGCAGAAGCCCAAAATAGGGCATTTGACATCCAGCAGAGTACTAGTGAGTCAAAACATATATTCTTTCCTGTATGAAGTGCATTTCAGGGTAACCAAATAGTAAGTTTCTTTAACAGAAGAATTCAAGAGTTCAGTGAACACAGAAGCAATGAGAATTAGAAAAGTACCATTTACAAATGTACCATTTACCTTTTAATGAAGTAATGGGCAATCAAATTTAAAACCAAGAAGAGAAAGATGGATAGGAAGCCTTACAGCCCGAACCACTGATCTTAGCACCACTAAGCAGCACAACCAGAGGCAATACAACAGGGACAGCAATGAACTGTCCTCACCTACTTCAACCTGAATCCAGTCCAGCCGCTAGATTACACTTAATCAGTTTCTATGAAATACAAGGGTTGGCAGAAGTATCTAAGCACTACCAAAGAGCTCTAAGCCAAATCTAGAAGGTGGGACATGCCACAGGATAAGGCAATTTCTCTAATACGAGTTCAGGGAGGGAGACCCCTGCTGCCCATGAGTCTCAAGAGCTTGGTAATCATCAAAGGTAACACACACATCAAATAAGGTTTCTTATCTGGAACCTGAATTAGACTCCAGAGACCACTGTAACTACCTACCACAGATCTGATGGATTAAAGCAGAAATGTATCCTCTCACAGTTCCAGAGCCAGGAGACCAAAAGCCAGGTGTCAGCAGGGCCTTGTTCCCCTGCAGGCTCCCCCAACTTTCCTGGCTCCAGGTTTCTGTGGCTTGTGACGACATCACCTCAGACTTGGTTTCCACCGTCTTACTGCCTCCTCCTTTTTTTTAAACTCCAAAAACGAGTTTATAAAGAAGAAAGTAACAGCTCATCCAGACCACCATTATTAACACTCGGTATCTTCTTCCAGACTTTTAGAGATATACAGATTTTTTTCCCCACAAAAATTAGTATAAAATATAGACCTTGCCTAGGCCCATTTTAACACCTCCTCCTTTTCTGTCTCAAAACTCAGTCTTTCTTATACGGCCTGTGACTGCATTTGAGCCTACCCAGATAATACAAGATCAACTCTTTTTTCTCAAGACTTTTAAGTTAATCATCTTTTGTCACAGAAGGTATATTCACAGGTTCCAAGGATTAGGATGTGGACCTACCATTTTGGGGGCCACCATTCAGCCCACTATATATCCTGCTTAGAGGAATAGAACAAAACATTTGTTAAATGATCAGGAAAATCTGAATATGAACTGAGTATTAGATGATATTAGCAAATCCTTATTCTGTTAGATGTAAAAATGATAGAGATTTTTTTTTTTAAGTATTACTAGGGAGACATTCTTAAATATTTAGGTAGAATGACACATGGAGGTTTTGCTTTATAATACTTAGGGATGCCTGGGTGGCTCAGTCAGCTAAGCATCTGCCTTTGGCTCAGATCAAGATCCCAGGGCCCTGGGATCGAGTCCCTGCTCAGCAGAGAGCCTGCTTCTCCCTCCGCCATCACTCCTCCTGCTTGTGCACTGCTCTCTCTCTCTCTCTGACAAAATCTTTAAGAAATAAAAAATAAAGATTAAAAATTTTAAAAATACTTAAACAATGGAGATACACATTATCCTGTGTCAGAAGTAATCAGTCAAAATACCAATAGGTGATTTTTCACCCTAATTTGTTTTTGATATATCTAACTTTAACTCAGGAATTTTGAGAATTTCTCCTAAGAGAATGACCCAAACATGGTGCAAGATGGTATGTGCAACAATACTAAATATAATAAATTATGTTATAGCCATATTCTGGAACACTATGCAACACTAAATGTTGTCAGTATTTACTGACATGAAGATATGTTTGCGATAAACTAAGTAGAAAGGAGGTTATATAGCCATATATATGTGATTCTATACTTGTTAATAACAAAAAAGATACATGTGTGAACATGTACAATTCACACTTACTTATATATATAAGAAGGGGCATATACCAAAGGCCAGGATATATACCAAAATGTTAACGTTCAGTTATTAACTCTGAATGGGGAGTTTGCAAATTCTCATTTTTTACCATTTATCAGCATTTTACTTTTCTACTACAAGAACCTATTATGGATACAATGAAAGAAAATCAGAGGTGTAACTCCAGACTGGATGGTCACATGGCCCTCAGGAGGCAACGTGTGGGCTAGAGGCCAGTGGGGGCAGCGCTTCCCCAGGGTATTTTTGAGGTACGTTTTTCTGCACTTGGTGTTACTTCTGGCACTTTCCAAAGTGTGTTCCATACAACAGTTCCACAAGTGACACACAAAGGAGGGTTCCATGTCCAAGTGTTCAGAAACGTGAGGTTCCGACATTAATCTGTTCTAATGTTTGCTGTGCGTCCCAGGAGGAAAAGCCACGGCACACACACATTCATGGACCATTCTTTCACATCCTAATATAAGTAATAGGACTTGTACCTACTATAGTTTAGAAATGCCAGAGCACAAACCTGAAGAACAAGGACTATTTACATATTTCCATTGAGGGTCTGAAAGCTTCTGGCCCATTTTCCTAGATTGAGACTGATTCATCTCAGAACAGTCCCACATTTTACCGTATTTTTGTGGTCTCCAGCTTTATAGTTTTAAACATAATTTGCATCTTGCTGTCAGGTGATTTGGAGCTGAGCTTTTTAAAGTGGATTTCTACCCATTAGTGGGTTGAGAAATCAGCTCGGTGGTCAAAACCTGCACTTAAAAAAAAAAAAAGAAAAAGAAATGACCCTATCGGAGTTTTAGCAAGGATAAGTAGTGTTTTTGTGAAACTTTTGTGTCCACATAAAATCACATTATATATATATATATATATATGTGTGGCGGTCACAATAAAAAATACAAAAAAATTTGCAATCAAAAAATTTGAAAGCCACTGAATTAAATACATGAATTTATTGGTAAATAAGATAAAAATCAACACCTACTGATTTGATAAAATCAATACCTATATCTATTGATAAATAGATTAAATCAACACCTATTTCAATACACCCAAACTCTTCATTTTATAGATTAGGTAAATTAGAAGAAAAAGAAGTTATCAAAGCAATACAGCCAGCTAGACCTCTAACTTAGAAACAATACCAAAAGTTTGTTTGAATATTGGGTGCTTAAAGAGTTTTTGCTCAAAGAAACGAGAGATCAGGTTCCCAATTAGTTCACAAAAGCCAATTTAAACTATGTAGCTTAACTATAATACTAAAGTTATTAGAGACTTAAATTTCTCAACCTTGATTTATTTTTATTTGAGGTTCAATAGCTCTCCAAGGACACATTCTCCCAGCACCAACCAACTCCTTACAGTGCAGGCCAACAGCCACCACTCAACGTGGCATTCCTCAAGTTGTGCTTAGGATTTCAGAGGAGGAACAGATCAGAAGTTCTAATAGTCTTTGGCAACTGAGGTAGGATAGAGGGCTCTCCAGAACATCTTCCAAATCGCTCAGGTCTGTGTCCCTCCCACCACATACCAGCTCTGGTATAAGGTCAAACACGAGAAAGATACTTGCTTACCAATAGTTTTTGTGGGTTTTTTTCATCTTTATCAATCTTTAGGAGAGACTGCCTACTAAAAAAGAGCAATGGTCCACTCAGCCTTTTTTTCAGATCCCCAAACTCCTGCAATTTAAAAAAAGTATGTATCTACCACTGGCTTTAATGTTGATAATTGGCTACTGTTAGGATCAGCTGTTGGTTTTATCACCTGACTGCTTTTCTTATAAGCTGTTTAAATATAAAAATTCTATTACCAACAAGTTTCTCTGCACTGAGAGAGAAACATCAGTGCCTAGAGAAGCACGGCCTGTGACAACTATTAAATTCAGGAACTCAGGGTAAACTAGGATGCCACTCTAGCTTCACGCTCTGCTCTCACCGATTTCGTTGTGTCCTGGGAGATGATTAAGGGCTATCCTGAAGAGTACACAGAAGTGGGCAGCTCAGTGAAAGCTGCCTGGAGCAGCCCCTCAAATACTGGTGTTAACACGAACGAAACCCCAGCGTCACTCACTGGGGCAGAATACAAACTGCCATTCCTCAGGATTTACCCCATGTGGAACAAATCTTAACCGAGGTACTAAATTCTCAGGGGAAACCTCCAAGAGCCAAGTGGGAACCAGGTTTTTAGTATAATGCTGACCCAGTAAAACTTCTGGCTTTTGGCTTACCAGCTGCTCGATCCCAGCACTCACTGACACAGCTCCAGTAGCCTCCAGAAAAGGTTCTGTGCAACCTGAGCTTGAGGGAAACTCAGCAGAGCCAGCTCACCCTTTTAATCAGCATCCAGTGCATGCCCTCCAGAGTACCTATCAAGCAAGCACAACACTTTCTGCCCAGCCCCAGATCCCATACCAAGACTCTGACACATCTCTGGGGAAAACTGGCTACAATACCATGCCCCTGGGACCAGTGGCCAGTCCTCCAGAGGACAGACACGTTGACTCATGGCGAACACATGCCCAATTTTTCTGGTTTTACTGCCTTGCTTTTGCTCACCAGGACAAGTTTGGGAGGTTTAAGTACAGAAAGGATTAGAAATCATTTCAGCATATACTTTTCAGGTTCTGCCAGACAACCTTTATTACATCAGAAAAGCAACACTAGGCACTAGATCTTGCAAAATATGTTCTGACCAACTCTAAACTTTCTGAAATTAAAAATGCATAACCACTGTAAAGTTTTTAATGAACAAAAAAGTTAAATACAAACTTTCATATGCAAAATAGATTATTGTATAACTGGCAGCCTCAGAGCCAAGTACTAAATTTTCTTCCAAATTTCAGTGGGGATGGAATGGGGGGGAGGGGAATGTAAATCCTAATGAGTATAAAACTTAATTTCGGCTTTATATATAGAAAAAAAAACTTTGAGGAAAAATAGCTTTTACAGTGAATAGTATCTTTTGAAATCAACGGCCCAGGCCAGCCCTTACAATTCTGAGGTTTATACTCAACCAGATCTAGGATGAAAATGAAGATTTCGGGTTTACAGTTACTTCAAATCCAGTTTCAAGAGTAGCCAAGTCACCTCATTTCCAGAAAGCGCGGTCTCTTTAGGATGACCACGACACTCTTCTGAAGACGTGTGGAGAGCCACAGTTCCACTTTTCCATGCCCCCACGCCAGTGCTGTTGTGTCAGGCGTGCTCTGGAAGGCGGCCGAAGCCCTCGGCCACAGCGCTTCTCCCGGCATCGTCAAGCCTCCAACATAAGAAGATCTCTAGATTCTAGTTGGCAGTCTCTGCTCCAGCCTTAGAGAAGTTCATTAACACTTTCTTCCTCCCCACCTCCCTGATTGCCCTCCTGATCTTCAGCTGGGAGTGGAGCTTGATTAACACTCCTTCAAAAATAAATAGTTCAGATAATTCAGAGTTAACTGAAAGAGCAGCAGCACATAGCCACAGCCCATTATGTCTGCTAATGAGTGAGCGAATGAACACACGTGAACAAACACACAAAAGACAAATCATAGAATAAATCCTGCATTTCCCACATTCACAGGGAAAAAAAATCATAAAAAAAAGTTATTAATTAGCGTTTGTTCTTGTGTGGGTTGAACAGTCCAGGCTCTGAGCAGGCACAGGCTCACACATGGGGTTGCAGGCAGAACCTCCACACGGCACGTCAGGACCAGGGTGCGGGAGAGGCCGGCGCGCACGCCCGACAGCTCAGTACCTGTGAGACAACAGAGGTGATGCAGGGACTTCTGAACCCACGATGCATGAGGTATATGGAAACATCAGTCCTCCGTGACAGAACCACCAGCAGCTCGAGGGACTGGGCGGGGCATTCTCACAGCAACTGCTGATGAAGGATTTCCCACACCATCTTCTTCCGGAAGAGAGGCATCTGGTGCTGCAGACAGGCCACAAACAACGTATCACACACTACATAGTAACGCGCGCCTGTGAACAACCTTGAGGTGTAAGAAACCATGTCCTTTATAGAAGCCTTGTCTCTTTCGTGTCATGGTTCAGATTTACAAAGCCATAAATAAGGAGGTTATACCACAGCCCGTTATGTTATTATTGTATGTCTCAAAAACATTTTTACATGTTAGGAAAATCAAAGGAGGTTGCAGAATTATATAACAGAATCCCGCAACTACTTCATAACAAAGATGTAAACAAAAATGGAAACATCCAAGTGGTAGCATAATATGAAACTTTTCTTAAAGATATTTACAGAACATTCTAAAATGAACATATTTTGCTTTTTTGAGAAAACATGAACTTTATTTAAAGGAATAAACATTCAAAAATTTGTTTTACCACGTTGTACATTGCCAATTCTCTTCAAACGGCCACTTGTGCCCTTCAAATCTCATGTCAGTAGGTTGAGAGAGCAAGTAACTCCTTGTTATTTAGAAGCATCGAAGAATGACATGGCTTTGTGCAATCTATTATTCTGCTTTATGATAATCACTATATGAGGCAATTTTCAAAGCAGCAGCAACACACAAGACAAAACCAAAATTACCTGTAACTCAACTAGTCCTCTTTTTGATGACATCAGAAGTTCATACTTTTGAGGTACTCCTGTTGTCTCATCATAAGATGGATATACCACTTTACTATGAACTAGTGATTTCCTACCTAGAGGGGCCTAAAAAGTCTTAACACATGGATGTGTAAGTTATTTTAAATAGCTAAAAACATGGAGTTAAAAAAAAAATCACACATTTATTCTTAGTAAAACTGCTAAAACTAACCAATAAAAAGTGCCTTTTTTTTTACTATAATTGTATTAATTCAGCATAAGAGCCCTAGTTATCCTATTGCTCACCAGCTTGGAATAGGGTCATTAGTCCTACCTAGTAAGTAGTTTGGTAGACATCTATCCAAATGAGATCTGTTAAGAAAAATATATTTTAAAGGGGGTTGGTCCTCAGTTATAAAAAGGTTGAGAATCCACTATTACAAACAAATTCTCAAGAGTTCCCAACACACTTAAATTCCCACTCAAATACAGAGCCATGGAGAACCCTAAGTAACCAGCACGGAAGGGAAAGGGAGCATTTGTAGTTCTAGTTCAGACCCGCAGCTTAACTTCTCACAAGGCCTGATTTCCCCGGGGTGTCACACACTCTTACTTGCCCCCTCCTTTGGCCAAAAATATCAGTAACACTCAGGAGCTAGTGAACACTGGAGTTCAGAGATAGGCAATTTGCCTCACTGGCCACCAAAGAGGAAGAGCAACCTAATCGTAGAGGAAGAGCAACCTAATCGTAGATGCAGTGACAAACACTGACCCCAACAGGAGAGGGGCCACCCAGAGGGTGACAACAGTGATAACAGTGGCAGTTGTGCATCAGGCATTGGGAAGGAGCTCAGAGGTGAGCTAGTTCCCTAACAAGTCTGGGTGAGGAGGGGGCGTCACTCACCTGAGTAAATGTGATAGGTTTGTCCCTAGAGATATAATCTGCATATTTACAAGTAAACATTCCACAATCACTCCCATTCAACTGTTGAGGAATCTCCTAAAATTACAAAAAAAAAAAGGCGGGGGGTGGGGGGGGAGACACGGGGAGAAAGGGATAAAATGTCATCACACACAAACTCCTTTGACTTCTCATAAATATTACAGCAGATAAACGATATTATAAAGAAATGTAAAAGTACTACACAAACCATCTTCATGTGGTATAAAAACCCCTACCATAACATGGAGTTCATGACCCCCACAGAAAATATTTTTCAGAAAGAAAAAGAAAAGCGAAGTGAGAATACCATCTCTTGGCTCTCGTACTAAGAAACCAAACTGAAGGTTTATTACTAGGAGCAGGAATTCTAGTCAGAATGGTTTCAGAAGCACTTTATAAATTCTGAAAAGGGCTAAATACGGCTCAATCAGAAACAGGCTTTAACTAACCTACTTCAATACTGCAGGGTTTAACTCCTCTTTTCTACACAGGAAAATAAGAGCACAACTTTTGACCCCTATAGCTACAATCAGGGAAAAGAAAAAATGCCTCTTAATAGGCTTTAATCAGGATCTTGTTTTTATGGCTCAATTCTGCACTGAGGCAAAAGCAGAGTTCACTGCAAGCAGTGCTGAAGGCATCATAGACCAATCCACGTGAGCTAAAGTCATACACTCTGGGCCTCTGCTGCCCGAATCTTGGCCAGCCCCACATTTTGGCTGTCAGCTCTAAGAAGCACGAGACAGTAAGAACAAAAGTCTGAATCCCCTGCTGGAAAAAATTCTAGATGACAAAAGCTCAATTTTTATTCAAAGAAATACAGATGTATTACATACAGATGTATGGAAACAAAGAAAAGATCATTTGAACATGCACAACAGCCACACATATGGGAGGTAGCTCACACTTTTCTCCTGAGCACAGCATCTCCCACAGAGTGGACAGAACTACAGACTCCAACGTACAAAGGAAGAGAATCTGTTTTCTGTATTACGTTCCCCATCCCAGAACATGGTTTCATCCTAACAGACACCTTCTATCTGTGCTTTCCTCAGGAAATTTCAAAGCTTAACCTTCTAATTATTCATCCTAGGAAGGAAAATCCTTTGAGTAAAGGTAGGGGAGCCATTATACACAGGTGAGGGTTAAAACTGAATTCATGCAGCCTACTTTTACAAGAAGCCATCAGGACTCAAAAATGTATGTATTCTCAAACCCTGAATGAAATTCAAATCTGGTAAATATAATACAATGCATATTCACTAAAAGCATACTTGAGTCTTGAGGACCTGTTGCATGGGACCTTTAAGACCTAAATAAGCAAAATTCCCAATAAATAATAACTTTAAACCTTCATTAGCACCAACCAAGAAAAATAGCTGACTTCAGTTTATTAGCTTTTCTGCTAATGAAAATGCTACATCCTAGCATATAGTTATTATTTACAATTTGTTTTTTAAATATGTTCTCTTATTTATCTGAAAGAGAGAAACCAGGGAAGTGGCAGAGGGAGAAGAAGCAGACTCCCTGCTGAGCATGGACCACCATCTGCCCCCCCCGCCTCCAATACAAGGGCTCGATCCCAGGAACTCTGGTATCATAACCAGAGCCAAAGGCAGACAGTAACTGACTGAGCCACCCAGGTGTCCCACAAATTTTTTTTTTTTTTTTTTAAAGATTTGAGAGACAGAGAGAGCATGCATGCATACAGGAAGAGGGGCAGAAGGAAAGGGACAGAGAACCTCAAGCAGACTCCCTATGACTGTGGAGCTCAATACAGGATGGTTCTCACAACCCTGAGATCATGACCTGAGCCGAAATCAAGATTCGGATGCTTAAGAGAATCCAAAAAGAAAGGACAAATTATCTGCAAAGGAACGGGAGCTATACATCAGATGTCTCAGGAGCAACAAGGAAACCAGAACACAGTGGACTCACCTTCAGAGTTGTTAGTGAACATACATTGACAACCTAGAGAAACATCTTTCCTGTATGAAGGTGAAGTAGACACATTTTCAGATTTTCACAAACTAAGAACATTTACTACCAACAGACACTGGCTACAAGAATTTTTAAAGGATATGTTTCCAAAAAATGATCTCTGAAGAAAAGTCTGAGATGCAAGAATGAACCCAGAGCCAATAAACTGGTAAAAGAATTAGGTCAATGCAAACAACCATTGTTTATAGCAAGTGATAATGATGTGTGAATCATAGGCCTTTCCAACAGACAATCTAAAATAGTGGACAGCAAGAGCACGTTCAATTAACAGGAAGCAGATGAGTTGTGTGGCACGGGCATGGGCCAGGGCCAGGGAGGAACTGGAGGGAAGGGTTCCCAAGGGGCATAAGGAAGCTCTTGGGGCAATGGGCATCTTCATTTTCATGAGTGTGATGATGGTTTCACATGTATATACCTATGTGAAAACTTGTCCAATGCACTTTTCTTATGTCAACTGCACCTCAGTAAAGATTTAAAAAAAGAGAGAGTCGGATGCTTAAGCAACTGAGCCACCCAGGTGCCCCAGCATATTTTAACAAGAAATATAGGCTAAGAAGCAGATATCCTGGCGAAATGAATTTCTAAAGATTTAGAAGTAGATAATTCTTAAGAGAATGCATGCCTAAGGGTTATGAGTGAGTGAGGGGAGAGAGGAAGCCAAGCACACATAATACGCCAGTCAGTAAATACAACAAAGCACTTCAAATACAAATGATCATCACTTACATGTGGCTTCATGCTGTAGTGGGTCCACTCTAAAAGATTCAGATCAATATTTCTTTTGGTCTTACTTTCATCCTGTAAATACTGACTAAAAAAACAACAAAGAAGGAATATATTGATGAATCCCTGAGGAGACTTACCATTATGATTACAGACGGGCTATTCTCCAATCCATCTTCACTAGCTTTTTTAAAAATGTGATTGCTTTGGTTTTTCATATTTTTCCTGCTTACAAAAAATGTACATGCTGAGGCGCCTGGGTGGCTCAGTGGGTTAAGCCTCTGCCTTCGGCTCAGGTCATGATCTCGGGGTCCTGGGATCAAGCCCAACATTGGGCTCTCTGCTCGGCAGGGAGCCTGCTTCCCCCTCTCTCTGCCTGCCTCGCTGCCTACTTGTGATCTCTCTGTCTCTCTGTCAAATAAAATATTTTTTTTAAAAAGTACATGCTTTAGAAAATTAAAACCTGTAAAATGTAAAAAGCAAAAGACCTCCTAATAGCCATCCAGCAGTAATTACTAATAAGTTTGCTACGTATTCTTCTAGTTCTCCACTCCTCACAATTTAAAAACATAAACTTTATTTTAAAAAGTACTTCATTACACTACTTACTTTTTCTCACTTGAAAATGGATATAAAATGTGGGGCGATGGGTGAAACAGGTAAAGGGAATTAAGAACACACTGTGATATGCACTGATTACATACAATGCTCTGTAATGGCTGAATCACTGTATTGACTACATTGTACACCTGAACCTAACATAACACTGTATGTTAGCTAAACCAGAAGTTAAAATAAGAAAAGATCTAAAACAGAAAGTACCTACACTTGTGAGCACAGCATAACTAGAATTGTCAAATTCCCAAGTTACATACCCAAAACTAGTGTAACATTGTGTCAACTACACTTCAATTAAAAATTAAAGTAAGTATAAAATAAGACAACTGGCCTAGATTCCCCCCCACACACACAAAAAAAGCCTTTGCCATGAAAAGCAAAAAAAGGATGACTATTCTAAATTAGACTAAAGAGATATATCCACGTGTGAACTCTGACCGGCTTCCTGGATTAGGGAAGAAACTATAAAACATACCTGAGGAAATCAGAACATGAGCCAAAAATTATAAAGACTGCTAATATTCCTTTTTTTAAGATTAATTAATTTATTTGAGAGACAGGAAAAGGGAGAAATAATCTCTAGCAGACTTCCCGCTAAGTGCAGAGCCCAACATGGCTAAGCACTAAATCCCACCACCCTGAGATCATGACCTTAGCCAAAAGCAAGAGTCACATGTTCAACTGACTGAGCCACCCAGGTGCCTCTGTTGGCTAATTTTCTTAAGTGTGATAATGACATTGTGATTATGTAAGGAAACTTCCTTGTTCCTAGGAGATAGAGATATATACTTAAGTATAGTTTATCCAGATCTTCACAGGGTTATCACATGTAAGCCAGGCATCTCTCTTCTCATCCTAACCTTCCCGTAAAGGCAACCAGTGCCTGGACTGCACTCTCAGTGGGAGAAATCCCGCCCCCGAGAGGGTGGAGGTGGAAACTGGCTCTTGGGAGGCAAGAATCTTAGATATCAAAGGTTTGTAGCCCTCTAAACCCAAAAGACCAAAAGTCTTATTCCTTAGCACTATTTTCTCTTGCCATAGAAAAATTAAATTACATTTTTCTCTGAGGGGGGAGGTAATAATGGAAAAACAGGTTAAAAAAAAAAAGCTAAACTAGGAGCATCAGGAAAGGTAGCGGGCCTCAGATACCCAAAGAAGGGAGAGGGAGAAAGAAAAAGCAGAGTGAGGTGTGAAAGAAGTACGATTTTTTGGTATTCTGTTATAATCAGTACACAAAACTCTGCTGTATGATTTCAGCAAGAACATGTTTATGTATGTGATATTATGTATGTGTCTGTACACATGTATGTATATGTGCATTTTATATACATCTTAAACAGAAAAGACTAGAAGGAAATAAAATTCAGTGTATCGTATAATTTTTTAAACATTCTTCTCTTTAAATTTTCTATTCAAGATAAATAGTAAATAAAAAGGATCTTTTACACTAAGACAATACTGAAAAAGAACTGAACTAATTGTTATTAAAAACAAATATTCTTGTCATTCACTTAAGAGGTTCCTTACTAAAGTACCCTTATAAATTTATTCAAGTATCCTTACTAAAATTAAAAATGAGAACCCCCTTTTTCTTCCAGCGAGCAGAAGGGGTTCAAAACAGACTGCTCTTACTGAACTGCTTCCTCACTGTGAAATTCATGTCACTATACAGCTTAATAGTGGCTATGCTTTGAAGGCAGGTTTCTAGCAATTACTATTCGAAACAGTTGCCTACAAACCATAAGCTTTAACTTAAAAGTTACCTCTTGGTTCTGAGATGAACCCAACTATCATGGAAAGCAGAGACATTAGCAGGTTTAAGAATTCGAGGAATAAGACCCTAGTTAACAGCTCTTCAGAGCATTCGGAATAATGTGTCAATCCCAAAGAACCCTAATTCAAATCACAGGAGTCTTATAAGACTTATTTTACATTACAGTGCATGACAAACTTATTTCCAATGATGCTACTAAATAAAAGTTCTCAGTTAAGATCAGATATTGGGGGGGGGGGGGTTGACCAGAAGATGAATTCAAATCAATTCCTGAACTAGTGGGAGAATAACCTTCACTCAATATTACACTACCAGCCACCAGAGCCTCCCTGGATTAAACACAAGATAGATCACCTAACAAGGGCATAATGACACAACAGTAAAGCTGTTCAGCCTTTACTTACAGGAGAATCTCACAGATCCTGTGGCCCTTTTGTCCCATAGAATCCAGATATTTAAGACACCTTTTTCTTAGGTCTATCACCTGTAATGGAAAAATACAACATCCAGAAACATCTTAACCAAAACAGAATTTTATTTCTAAAAGGAAGAGCATCTTTTAAAAAGTCAATACAAGTATCAACATAAATATATTACTAAGACACATTTTTTTAATTTTATTTTTTTTAATATTTTATTTATTTATTTGACAGACAGAGATCACAACTAGGCAGAGAGGCAGGCAGAGAGAGAGGAGGAAGCAGGCTCCCTGCTGAGCAGAGAGCCCAATGCGGGGCTCAATCCCAGAACCCCAGGATCATGACCTGAGCCGAAGTCAGAGGCTTTAACCCACTGAGCCACCCAGGCGCCCCTCTAAGACACATTTTTTAATAAAATATCATATCATGATATATAAGTTTCATTCTATAAAATTATATACTTCCAGTCCCAGGGAAAAGCCTAGAAACTTAACCAGAAAAACATTAGTCATCTTCTCAAAGTGATGAGATTTTTTTGTTCTTGTTTTTTTTCTTTATACCTTTACTTTTCTATAATAAAATGGTACCATCTTATAAACAAAACTAAAGAAATCAAATAAAGAACTCATATGTGTACTAAAACTCTTTGCTGTTTTCCTGTATGCCATCTAGCTTTGTGTGTGTGTGATTATGATTTAATTTTTTATATTTTTTTCACGCTATTCTTTTTTTGTAGATTATTTATTTATTTATTTGACAGACAAAGATCACAAGTAGGCAGAGAGAGAGGAGGAAGCAGGCTCCCTGCTGAGCAGAGAGCCTGATGCGGGGCTCAATCCCAGGACCCCAGGACCATGACCCAAGCCAAAGGCAGAGGCTTTAACCACTGAGCCACCCAGGTGCCCCCGTACTATTCTTTAAATTTAAATTCAGCTAATTGCCATATAGCTTTCTAAGTTGTTCAACTCAAGAACCAAGAAGGGACTCTACGCCTTTATATATACTAACGGATTTTTAATTGGACAGAAAAGGGTAGTCTTCCTTATTCAAGAAAACAGCCATTATACAGACTCCAACAATTAACCCTCTCAACTCACCACCAGGCTCCAATGTACCTTCCGATGAATAGGCACCAGAATAAGTTCCTGTTCAAAGAGATTGACCCCTTTGGTCCATCTTTTCACTGCCTGGTAACCACCAGACTTTAATTTGGGATAGAAAAAAGTACTGAATGCATGAAGTGCTGGATACCCTTGCTTTTTGTTTCTTTCCACCAGAAGATTCATGTAAAAATTAATGACCTGTAATACCAAGGGAATAAGCGTCAGAACATGGCAAGTACATTACCAAAACTAAATTTCTACCTAACTAAATTAGGATGAGTTAGAAAGTAAGAAGCTCCAGGAAAGGAAGGTACTAGAAATGGGGATGAAGGGACTGTTTACAGCAGAATAAGGAAAATAAAAGATAATGAATGCAAAATGGGAGGGCTTAAGGAGTAAAATTGTCCTTTTTTTTTTTTTTTTTTTAAATTTATTTAGTCAGAGAGAGAGAGTGAGAGCGAGCACAGGCAGACAGAGTGGCAGGCAGAGTCAGAGGGAGAAGCAGGCTCCCTGCGGAGCAAGGAGCCCGATGTGAGACTCGATCCCAGGACGATGGGATCATGACCTGAGCCGAAGGCAGCTGCTTAACCAACTGAGCCACCCAGGTGTCCCTAAAATTGTACTTTTGAAGCATGTGAGTAAAAGAGCCAAGGAAGTCAAGGAGAAAGTCTTCAATAATGAAAAGGTGTACATAACTTCATCACATGAAAAAAATATGCAGAAATACTAACTAGAATTGAATTTTACTATTTATAAATTTTACTATATATAAAAAATATTAACTGGAAGAAAATACACCCAAATATTAGTATTTTGTTTATTTTTGAGTGGTGGCACTTTTGAATGGTATTTTTCTTTTACTTTTCCTGTACTTTCCAAATTTTCTATAATAAATATGTAACATTTACAATGTAAAACAAAAATAAGAATGTGTTTATATGTCATTAGTCTGGGGTGGGGAATAGGAAGGAAGGCAAAGAGGTAAAATGCAGGGACTTTGGGGAGTTAGAGAAAGGACCAGCTAAAATACATGCAAGAACTAAGAGCTTGTTCTAGCTAACTATGTAAGGATACAAGATGACAGTTTGGCAAATTTTTATAGTTATCACTCCAAGAAAAAGACACATTTTATAGACACATGTATGCATAGTGATCAATCTATCCCTTTACTATTGGAAAAATTAAAAGGCTCTTGTAAGAATTCCTCTAAACTAAGTATCACCTGCTGCTTCTTTCTATTCATCAACTACACCCAAGGTTATAAAAATGTCACTGAAGAGGTGCCTGGCTGGCGGAGTCAGCAAAGCATGTGACTGACTCTTGATCTCGGGCTTGTGAGTTCAAACCCCACGTTGGGCACAGAGCTTACTTAAAAACAAATAAATAAATTCGTAAAAAAAAAAAAAAAAAAGAAGTCACTGAAGACTACTAGTAAATAAAGTGGGGGATGAAACAAAGCACCCATGCAGAAGAGGAAAACATGGCCAATCAAAGGCAGCAAAGAAGGGCGCCTGGGTGGCTCAGTGGTTAAGCCGCTGCCTTCGGCTCAGGTCATGATCTCAGGGTCCTGGGATCAAGTCCCTCGTCGGGCTCTCTGCTCAGCAGGGAGCCTGCTTCCTCCTCTCTCTCTCTCTGCCTGCCTCTCTGCCTACTTGTGATTTCTCTCTGTCAAATAAATAAATAAAATCTTTAAAAAAAAAAAAAAAAGGCAGCAAAGAATCAGAACAGACCACTATTTTAACATTTGAGATGTTTCTGTTTTAAATGAAACTAGAAGCTGCTTTCCCAACCCCTTACAATCACATAGAAATCGCTCTGGCTATAGATGGCAAATGGTTAAGCATAATGATAGAATTGGGGGGAAAAAAAACAACTTACTTCATCATTGAGCCAGTGATAGTTCTTCAAGGTCTGGATGTCACCTCGAGTGATTCGCAGCTTAAAAGCGCTACTTAGGACCTCATCCTGTGGGCCATGACCTAGGGCATTACTGATTTCCCTTTCCATGTCCTGAATTAGAAAGTCCAGAGGTTGTATTTTAAATAGAACCACAATCAGATTTCAAGAGTCTGAGGCTAAAACAAGTTTTTCATCTCTATAGTACAAAGCAGTTTTACTGTACTTTGCACTGTACTTTACTGTACTTTGCTTTGTACAGTAGAGATGAAATTCTTTACAAAGAATTAGTTCAATTACCAGCTTCTGGAAACAGTAATTTGATAATAATATTTACATTTAAAGTATAGTTTCAATTATCCCACTATCCTTTATTGAGCACTATGAGCCAAACATGGTACCAGACCCTTGAAGCACATCAGTAATCCTTGCTTGTGGGGAAAGTATTATTACCATTTTATAGAAGCAGGGAAGCTCAGAGAACTTAGGTCATGTGCTCAAAGTCAGACAGTTACTAAAAGGAAGAGCCTAGCATGGAACCCGGGGTGTCTAACTTTCCAGCCTTTGCTCCTCTCCCAATACTCTTTAAGTATTTTCACAATACTCTTTAAATATTTTCACATTTCTTTATTTACCTACTAACCTTTTATTTAAAATCATCAAAGTAATAGAATTAGAACCCCTTGGAGATCATACTATACAGTTTGGACATGAAGGGAATAAGCAAACAGGGAGAAACTCTGGTCTACCAACTGAGTCCTCATTGAATAGATAGCTTCATTATTCTGAAGAATTATGCAGATAAATGCATATTTAAGCTACTGAGATGAATCTATAAACCCAACAGAAATTAGTTTCATTTAAGTACTTTAAATCCTGCTTCCTTCACTGCTCACAATTGTGCCGTTTTATGGATCTCTCCACTTCCATGTCCAATATATAGTAAGTGCTCCACAGGTTCTCACTGCATAGGACTGACTGATTACCACCTACTAACACAACACTGGAAAAGGAGCCAAGATATAGGCTCACTCTTCGGCAGCACATATACTAAAATGAGAATTTTTAACTACCTTCATTTCCTTGGTGTTTCAAGTAAGTTTTCACTATTTTCAAATCCAATAATCAATGAAAGGGACATTTTAGTAAACAAGAATCACTTTTTTAAAAATGCAATGAACTCATTCCTAATGCCAAACCCATACTATAAAACCCAAAATATTTGAAGAAAAATCTGCAAAGAACCCATAATATTCCAATATATGTGACAAATATGTCTACTCACATTTGCTGAACATTAATCTGATCCCTTAGGCCACTTTCACAGATCACTAATGATCAATGTAGCCAGTGACTGGATCTGATTTCTCTCATACACTTGTCCCTAGCCTGGAGAAACTCCTCAAAATAAAATGTGTTCAATTCTTGGTAACTAAAGTCATTTAAAAACATGCCTCTTATTCTGATCAACACAAGAAACAATACCTCTGTAAGTTCAAGAAGATCATCCATCCTTTTATCCCTCTCTTTGCCTGAGCAATGTTTTTCTTTTGTCTCAAGTATTGACATTTTCCTCCTGAGTAAGCCATTGCTCCCACTGCCCAGGCGGAGTCGGGCTGACACCTCTTCGGATAGGTCAGGTTCCAGCTGGTGTCCCCTCCTCTGATCAAAAAAGTGTCTATATTCTATTGACATGTTTGGTATTTACACATATAAACACACATAATACATGAAACATAGAACAGTGCCATTGTCCTGAGAGATTTAGCGAATCTCCCAAGTAAGGGAAGGAGATTTTGTCTATCTGCCTGTCCCTGCAAGAGGAACAAAAATGCTCGAAACCTAAGGCTCACAGGACACCTCAATTATAAACCATGAAACAGAACACTCATCATTCTCCCTGTAGGCAGCAAGAAAAGTATTTTCAATTCTCTTAGGCCAATGAAAAGTAAGATGGTTATAAGACATTTTGAAGTGTTTTAAAAAAGCAAAACCTATGACCCAAAATCCGATCACTTGGAATAAAGTACTACTATCCTTATAATAAGTAAACTTGATCCATTTCATTTTTTTAAAGGAATTACTTACTACAGAAAAATGTACACACATTTACGTACCACCTGATCTTTGTAAAATGAACACATATATAAGCACCATTCAGGTCAGCAAATAGAACTCTGCCAGCATTCCAGAAACTCTGACAATATCCTTCCTTATTGTGACCCTATGTGACCTTCAATAGTTAATTTAAGACATCTAGTAGCCCAACTTTTAAAATTAAGAAACTGAGTTAGCAAGAGAGCTTCAGACGAGAACCACACTAGTCTCCAGAGGCCGAGCCAGTACTCTTCTCTCTAGTTCACGGCCAGGGATCCTGGTCCTAGGAAACCAGCAGCTGATGGCCCCAGACAGCAGAGCCTTCAGGTTTGGCACAGAGAGAAGCACCAGGTAGTCTTTAGCCTGGTTCCAAATATACTCCCTCTCTGTGCTCTCTCAGCCATAATTTCCACCCTTTCGCAGCTGGTGTTCCACAGGCGAAAAACAGTAACTCTATATAGAAGGCTTCAATCCAAATGACTGGGAACAGGGATGTTCGGAGACCTACACTCAACCTACAGAGCAGTCTAATGGGAGAAGAAAAATCTGATTAAAGAGGTACTTCACATAAAGCAGCACCCTAAATTTTGATATTTCTATGTATCTAAAATGTGAAATAATCTAAAACCTCAAGTTTGCCTTTAGTTTAGAAATGTATTTCTTTTGGTTACAGACTGTTTAGCAAAACACTCTCCTATTATTTAAAATGTTGGTATTGTTATGGAGACCACAGAACACTTTTTATTCCAGTACTTACACCGAAAAATGTAAAATCCAATTAAGCATAAGACTGCTAAATTTTGAAATAAATCTGAGTTCTTGACTCTCAAAAGGTACTGAACATATCTTTCCTAAAACCATATGGTTTTTTAAAATTCTCCAAAAGAAGCCAGGTACTACAGATAAGGGTTGGGATGGAGACAAGTTGGTCTCTCTTACAAAAACAGTGGCTACTATACAGAGGTAAAAATCTGGGAATTCAGAAGGAAGCCAAAAGTTGTATATACATCTTCAATCCCTGCTGCTTTTTCAGAGAAAACAATCAAATTAGAAATCAAAGTAATATTTTTCATCTTTCTTTTCATGAACGCCAACATTTTAACACAGGTCAGGTGAAAGAGTAAAACAACATAAAATTTAACTAGAGTTTCCACTTACACCTTCATTTTCAAGTCTGATTCCAACTGTCCTTTCTGTATCAGAAATTTTCCCCTTTGAACAACACCTGAGGAAAAATATTGGAAGAGTATAAGCTGGATAATTTTAACTGGCACACATGAGACTAATTTTAGAAATAAGAGTTAATAACTTGTCAACAAAAACCACCTTGAGTTTATCTAGTCCTCTTTTTTTTTTTTTTAATAATTTTTAAATTTTTTTATCTAGTCCTCTAAACCAAGGGTCAGCTAAGTTTTTTTTTTGAAAAGGGTCAGAGAATAAATATTTTGGGTTTAGCAAATCTTATGGGTTTTTTTTTGTTGTTGTTGGTGTTGTTTTTTTCTTTTTAAGTAACTGGTATGTCGAATATGGGGGGGCCCAAAGTCATGACTCTAAGGAACCCAAGATCAAGAGTCACATGCTCTACAGACTGAGTCAGCCAGGTGCCCCAAATCTTACAGGTTTTGTCACATCTTCTCAACTTCCATCAGAGATTAAAAACAGCCAAACAGTATATAAATGAATCATCATGAATGTGTTCTAATAAAGCTTTACTTAAAAAAATAGGCAGGTGGATCAGATTTGGACAAAGGCCATAGCTTACCCCAAACTCTGCTATAACTATCATCCAAAATCCTAAAGGCACACAGAACTACTTTCACTGTTCTTATACTAGGGGTGCTAATGTCTACAGATACCCACTACAACCACACACCTATCCAAGTAGCATCTGCATCTCCCAACCCCTAATGCCCAGGGCATAAGGGCACCCTCCGAGCTAGGGTGGGCATCTAACACAACAGCAACCCGTGTACCCATTTTTGCTGACCAGCTACCAGAGCTAAGGAGAATTCAGAATTCTTTAGACATAATTATTTACCAATATAGCTTATGAAGAAAATAATGGATCAAAAGAAAACTTAGAATGAACTGAACCATGTACCTCTTCTCAGTTCTCACTGAGCATAAAGGTCCCCTTGTTTCAACAACTCTGTCTGTGAAGATGATAAAGAAAAGATTGAATGTTTCCCTCTTTAATCAATAATACAGCTGGAATTTCAACTTACGCAGTTTCCAAAGTATCAAGACATTTACTTATCATTTAGTGCCATTCAGTGAATAGCTAGTGGAGAAATATAAAGACATTAATAAAATAAATATTAAGAAACTAATTTTAGGCTCACAAAATACTTGCTAGGTAGAAGCTAGGAATAATAACTAAGAGTTATCTTATGAATCTACTTTGTCCTGAAATGGCCTTTTTACTAAAC
The DNA here is from genome assembly GCF_022355385.1 of Mustela nigripes. NCBI lineage: Eukaryota > Metazoa > Chordata > Mammalia > Carnivora > Mustelidae > Mustela > Mustela nigripes. Next base: position 111,654,810 of record NC_081558.1, read on the forward strand.
TACATATACTGGATAAGCCCAAGTCAAAGCCCTGGGGTCTCACAATGTTTCAAACTTTGATACGCCATCTTTCACTAGGATGTCATTTCTCAATTTCATGTGCACATGAACTAAAGTCAATATACGGAGATAGGGCTAGATCTGGGAACTCACATTGTTTTGGAACAAACTGAGTTGTTCTGACTCCGTGACTTTGCTCGTCCCCCCAGCCTTTGGTCTTTAATGTGTCCATCTGACTTCTTTGAGAGCTTAGGAACACAAAAAGTAAAGAAGGTCAGATACAAAAGGAAAGTCTACCATAAATATTATCTCCATCTGACAAGTTCCTAGAAACAGGCTTACTGATTACCCTGGAACATCAAATTAGGAGAGGATGCAACATAGCACCATCTGGGACTGGGATACAAGGAGTATAAGCCTGATGCTAGTATTTTAGTCAAGTTACCCTAACCTCCAGTTTAAATGTTGGTAAAATTAGATGTTCTCAATCCCCAGCACCATCTCAACCAAACAACCTCAGTATGACAAAACTCAAGTTGAAAGATGAAATATTTAAAATGACATAATGAAATAGATCCTAAAACAATACAATAAAACCAGGAATATAAACAGCAAAATAGTCTGAGGATTTTGCCAAGATGACAGGAGCAAAAGCCCGTGAAGCATATTGCTTCCAGTCAAAACAGAGAAAATATTAACATTCTACCTGAGTAAACGAATTAAAACAAAAGAAAAAAAGAAAAAAAAAAAAAACTCAACAAAAGTTAAAATTCCTAGACAAATAATCTTTTGCTATTTGTACATTCAACAAGCTAGACAGCCTTGTGACTTTTACCTTCAACTTGCCATTACATAATTTCCAGGATCCTCCAACCCCCGCCATGTATTCTCATACCACTTGTTAGAATTCTCCTGTGTGCCTCAATCTTGTACTCACATATTTTTTGTCCCTTTTTTACAGGTGAATATAAGGCCAGATATCAGCTCCTTCTGCTACTGTCATCTTTTGCCCAAAGCATTAGAATATTTAACAAGAAGTCTTATGAAGAAAACCTTCTATAACCTGGGGCGACTTTAATCTTACTTTTAATGTGGAGGACCAATCATGCAAAAATGCATTCGCCGACATGCCACAGAAACTGTGTGTGTATCAGAGAGAAAGGCTAGGGGTGGGAGAGAGGGAGAACTGGGCAGGAAAGGAGAAGGAGGGGGAAAGAGACAGAAAAAGACAAGAGACTAAGGGAAATGTGTATGCTGAAGAGGTTGAAAAAACTCTGCTCCCTCAGAACTTGATTTCCACCTATAATTCTACTTTTCTATATCAGAGTTTCAAGAGTTCATGTGAGCAAAAGATCCTAAAGCTAACAGAAAAATCTATTTTGTAAAACCACTGTGCTCTCTATATCTTATCACTAGATACACCATTGAGGCAAATTATAAGGCTAGTTCTCTCAATGTAAACCTCTTTTTTTCAACAAAGCCTTTCTTGTCAATCCCCTCTCCAAAAATAAGGAAAAAGATGTATGGCAAAGCATTTACTTTGTTAGCTCATTTTTACCTGTGGTAAGTAGGAGCTACCGGAGGAACAGAGTTTCCATGACCACCTTCTTTAAGTCGCTCCAATAACCTTCGGTATTTCTCTCTTTCCTCTTTTTGAACACCCTAAATAAAAGAAAGGATGTCATTTAAGTTTTAACACATTAAAGCTATCATTAAATCATAAACAGAGACCAAGAGGTCAAATGCAGCCCACAGATGTGTTTTATTTGCCAGCACTTTTTAAATTTCTTGAATTACCAACTTTATAAATTTGAAAAGAAAGATCTAAAAATCTGCCCTCTTTCAGAAAACTGAATGGCCAATCTGGAGCTGGGTAGGGCTATTTTCCTTAGATGGGCCACTCACTCCAGCCCACCCCACTCATTTATGTTATCTGCTAGACTCTGATGGCATCTGGGGTTTTGACAGTTTATGTCAACCACAAAAAACTCAACAGAAATAATCCACCTGCGTATTCAGAACATTCAGGTTCCAAAATGGATCTGGTCTCATCAGGGTCACCAATGACTTCCACTGCCAGAGCAAGCAGACACTTCCTCAGCCCTTATGTCACTTGACCTCTCTCTCTCCAACACCTCACCCTGCTGACCTCCCTTTGCCTTCCTAGACAATACACTCCTGACTTCTGATCTTCTCCATCTCCACTGCCAATTATTTCTTCTGCCTGCCCTCAAATGCCAATGGTCTGCCCATTATCTCTTCTCTCACACTACATTCTCTCCCTAAGTATCTCTCTAGCTCCCCTGATTTATCAAACACCAATATACAGAAGATTCAGAAATGTATCTCTAACCCTGCCTTCTTCTCATTTCTCCCATCACCTATATCCAAGGGTCTATGAGACAGGTCTTCTTGAATGTTTCACAGGCACTTTAAACAATGTCCAAACCTAAAGTCATCATCTTCCCACTAAACACATAGGGTATCTTTGCCAGTGACACATATTTATCCAAGACTGAAATCTGAGACTCAGCCTCTTCTAACTTTATATTATCCTTACCCAATGAACATGGACTTGCTAATATTACCTTTAATATTTCTAGAATATATCCTGTATATACCCTATATTTTTGCTCAGCACCATCTCTGATTTCTCATCTAAGAGATACTGAAGCCGGGGCACCTGGATGGCTCAGTGGGTTAAAGCCTCTGCCTTCGGCTCAGGTCATGATCTCAGGGTCCTGGGATCGAGCCCCGCATCGGGCTCTCTACTCGGCAGGGAGCCTGCTTCCCCGCGCTCTCTCTCTCTCTCTCTCTGCCTGCCTCTCTGCTTACTTGTAATCTCTGTCTGTCAAATAAATAAATAAAATCTAAAAAAAAAAAAATAAAAAAATAAGAGATACTGAAGCCTACTTCAATCTATTCCTCTCTCTGCTTGCCTCTGTTGATTACAACTATTTAGGTACAAGCTCCTAGGGGACAAAGACCACATTTTATTCAATTTTTGAATTGCTGACAACGAGCACAAAACCTGGACCTCCAATAACTCTTTGACCAACGAAACTAAATGGCTCAGAAAACCATCTGGCAAACTGCAATAGGTGATGGTCCTGGGAAATACCAAGCACAGGAACAATTCTAAATTCTCCTAGAATAAGCAAAGATCTCAGGAGAGAAGTAAAAAGAAGACTGGTGATGAAGATATCACACTAAGTGCCCTGAAAAGGGAAAAGTGGGCATGTTCACTGTTTACTTCTCTTACGCAGTCACAGTTATGCCTTATAAAAGAAACAAGTTAGTAGAAGAATTCAAACGCCCAAAGGATCAGAAACTTCTCTCTCCCTAGCATGGGAGAGACCATGCTAGGACTTTTTTTGTCCTATGGTGAAAAAAAATCTGAAAATTGATGAATTATGTATTTATACAGTATCTCCAGAAGGGTACATATAAGTGTATCAGTGGTGACTTGTTAACCATCAGACAGGGTCGTAGGGTCAGGTACTGGAAGGGAGACTGGGAAATTTACAGTCACTGGACACCTTTCCATCCCTTTTGAACTCTGTATCCCAGTACACTTATTACTGATTCCCTGGAAAATTCATAAACTATCTTTTAAACTATTTAAAAACTATTTTTAAAACTGTATTTTTAACTATTTTAAACTATTTTTTCAGCTAAAAGGGCTTACCTCCTCCACAGTACAGTGGGGACGCCTCAGACCCTTGCCACCCTCTTCAGAAATCATCTCTGTTACAACCTGTTCCTGAGACTTCCAGGTTAAGGAACTCTCTGAAGGGCCTTTGCTATGACGACGGCCACCTGGTCTTCTGTTATACCCCTCTGAGTTCAAAGTAAAACTGTGAGACAGAAAAAAAGAAAAGAAGTTACCAAGAAACTCCTTAAATTGCTGAAATGTAAGCTCCCAGACCATCCTGTGATTAAGCTATCTGTCCTAGGTTAAGCCTGCTCTTGTCAAATCAGACAACTACCTGCCATTCACAAAAGTTAAATCTATCTCTAAACCAGAGGGCACCCCCTCCACTATGGAATGTCTGTCTGCGGTCACCAGGACTGCCACACGAAAGCCTCTGCCTTCTTCTTCGTGCCCAACTGTCCAACCCTGGATTTAGCTCTCCTGTGACACACACCCTCCTCTGGTGCTCACTTTTCCTTTAGTCACCTGGTACCACTGGAATTAATTACTGGTGTCATTATTTAATGTGTACAACCCACACTAAACTTTAAATTCCACGAAAACAGAGATAACATCCTTTCACTATTGTATCCTAGTACAGAATCTAGGCCAAATGGCACTCAGTAATTATCTCCTGAATGCTACATTAATAACCATTAAAGAAACGGAAGCCATGAAGCCCCCACCTAGGCCTTGTTGCTGCTGACAGAGCCTGCCTTTCCTGCACTTACCAATAATGTGTCAAACTGGTGTCTTACCCACCTTGATGTGATTTTTTTTTTTTTTTTTACGATTTCATTTATTTGACAGAGACAGAGAGAGCCAGAGAGGAACACAAGCAGGGGAAGTAGGAGAGGGAGAAGCAGGCCCCCCACAGAGCAGGGAGCCCAATGGGGGCTCAAAGCCAGGACCCAGGGATCATGACCTGAGCTGAAGGTAGACACTTAACGACTGAGCCACCCAGGCACCCCTGATGCAATGTTTTCAAAAGGTTAAACCACCAATGTAGTATTTTTACCAAAACAAACAAAGCAAACAACTGCTTAATCTTGAAAAAGTAATGAGTAAACATCAGACAAAATTAGAGAACATTCTACGAAAGAAATACATTCTCCTCTTTAAAAATATCCATGCCATCAAAGATAAAGAAAGGCTAGGGAACTGTTCCAGATTAAAGGAGACCAAAAAGACATGAAAATTAAATGTACTACATGATCCTGCACTGAATCCTGGACCAGAAAAAAATCATCTCTATAATGGAAAAATTTAAATGAGATTACATAAGAGTATTGTATCATGCTAAATTTTCTGATTTTGCTTATCTATGATTATGTAAGTGAACGTCCTCACATTTAAGAAATAAACACACTCAGGGGCGCCTGGGTGGCTCAGTGGGTTAAAGCCTCTGCCTTCGGCTCAGGTTATGATACCAGGGTCCTGGGATCGAGCCCCACATCAGGCTCTCTGCTCAGCAGGGAGCCTGCTCCCCGCCCCCCCGCCTCTCTGCCTACTTGTGATCTCTGTCAAACAAATAAATAAAATCTTTTTTTAAAAAATCTCTTATAAAAAAAAAAAGAAATAAACCCACTCATGCACTTGTGATTAAAGGGACATGAGTCTAAGAGACTCAAATGTTTCAGAAAAAAATTCAGGTATATATGACAGAGCATGAAGCAAATATGGAAAATCGTAACAACTGATGAATCTGGGTCAAATGTACTCATTTGCAGAGTTTTAAATACATGAAGACAATACTGACATAACTAAATGGAGAAATAGACAAATCCATAATTATAGTATAAAATATCAACACTCCTCATTTATCAATCAACAAAAAAATAGAAAATCAGTAAGACCTGTAAAACATCATCAGCCAACTTGACTTGTGTGGCAATTATAGAACATTTCCACCACCACCAGCAGAATACATATTCTTTTCAAGTGCATGCTGAACATAACCCAGACAGACCATATTCTAGGACATAAAACAGATATTAACACATTCTAAAGAACTGAAATATGCTATAGCGTATCCTCTAACTCTAATGGAATTAAACAAGAAATAACAAAATGATACTTGTTCATACTTTCTCTCTTAGCCCTACAATCTGCTATTTATCCAACTCCAAAGAGGCTGCTTTTCAGTTGTCTCATTCTTAAACAGGAATGGAGGGCCAAACATTACCAGATATTTGAACAAAGACTCTAATACTGAAAGATAACATCATCCCCATGTTCACCTAAGCATTATTTACCACAGCCAAGACATGGAAACAAGATAAATGTCCATCAATAGATGAGTGGATAGAGAAAATACACATTGAAATGAAATGTTATTCAACCATAAAAAAGAAGGAAATCCTGCCATTTGGAAAAACACAGATGGACCCTGAGGGTATGCTGTTAAATGAAGTAAGACAAAGACAAATATGATTCACTTATATGTGGAATCAAAAACGCAAATAAAGCGAAACATAGGTACAAACCTCCAGTTATCGAATCAGTAAGTCATGGGATATAATGCACACCATGGTGACTACACTTAATACTATCATGTTGTATATTTGGAAGTTACTGAAAGAGCAGATCTTTAAAGTTCTCATCACAAGAAAAAAATTGTAATTCTATATGGTGATAGACATTAACTAAACTTCTTACAGTAATCCTTTCAATAATATATGCAAACATCAAATCATTATGTCGAAATTAATATATTATAGCTCAACAACAACAACAAAAGACTCTAATATGAAAGAAAAGACCAAAATAAACCAAAGTGGGGAAAGGAATTCAGAGGAAACAAAATAAGGAGACGAAGAAATTTTAAAATAAATTAACAGTTCTAGAGAGGTAAGAAAAGATATGGCATCCATATTTGCTTTTTTTTTTTTTAAGATTTTATTAATTTGACAGAGATCACAAGTAGGCAGAGAGAGAGGGAGGAAGCAGTCTCCCTGATGAGAAGAGAGCGCAATGCAGGGCTCAATCCCAGAACCCTGTGATCATGACCTGAGCCGAATGCAGAGGCTTTAACCCATTAAGCCACTCAGGCGCTACCTTTTTTTTTTTTTTTAAAGTAATCTCTGTCCAAGAGGGGTCTCGAACCACAAACCCCGAGATCAAGAGTCACATGCTCCACCAACTGAATCAGCCAGGCAGATCATTTTTTTGCCTCTTTTAATAAGAATAAGATTCTTAGAACAAGGAAAAAAACCGTAAGAGGAAGGAGTAGGAGGACTCTTCTGACTTAAAAACTATGACATCAAGGGAGACAAACCATAAGTGACTCTTAATCTTACAAAACAAACTGAGGGTTGGGCGCCTGGGTGGCTCAGTGGGTTAAGCCGCTGCCTTCGGCTCAGGTCATGATCTCAGGGTCCTGGGATCGAGTCCCGCATCGGGCTCTCTGCTCAGCGGGAGCCTGCTTCCTCCTCTCTCTCTCTCTGCCTGCCTCTCTGCCTACTTGTGATCTCTCTCTGTAAAATAAATAAAAAAAATCTTTAAAAAAAAAAAAAAAAAAAAAAAAACAGAGAGTAAAAGGGGGGGGGGGGGGTGGGGAGAGGTGGGGGTGGGGTTATGGACATTGGGGAGGGTATGTGCTTTGGTGAGTGCTGTGAAGTATGTAAACCTGGCGATTCACAGACCTGTACCCCTGGGGATAAAAATACATGTTTATAAAAAAATAAAAAATTTAAAAAAAAAAACTATGACATCAAAAAAAAAAAAGAAAGAAAAATCAGTAAAAGATTTCTTTTTTAGGGGAAAGGAGAACAACAAAAGAAGAGAATACATACAAAATTTAGATCAATCAGATCAATATAGAGAAAAATTAGAAAAATAATATCCAAACAATAGAAATTCTAGAATGTGAGAACACAGAAAGGAAAAGAAAATCACTACTAAAAGAAGAACAGGGGCGCCTGGGTGGCTCAGTGGGTTGGGCTGCTGCCTTCGGCTTGGGTCATGATCTCGGGGTCCTGGGATCGAGTCCCGCATCGGGCTCTCTGCTCAGCAGGGAGCCTGCTTCCTTCTCTCTCTCTCTGTCTGCCTCTCAGTGTACTTGTAATTTCTCTCTGTCAAATAAATAAATAAAATCTTTTAAAAAATTAAAAAATTAAAAAAAATAAAAGAAGAACAGTACACAAAATTGATGTGTTCAGTATATGAAAATTCATCATGGTTTTTACATTTTCCATATGCATATTATACTTCAAAAAATAAAGTTTAGGGAAAAAATAAAGTTTAGGGAAGTTGGGTAGGGGTATGGGTAAAACAGGTATTGCGGATGAAGAATACACTTAGCATGATGAACACTCAGTAATGTGTAGAATTGTTTAATCACTAGATTATATACCTGAAACTAAGATAATACCGTATGCTAACTATAATGGAATTAAAATAAAAAACTTAATGAAAAAAACAAAGCTTAGGGGCGCCTGTGGCTCAGTCAGTTAAGTGTCCAACTCATGGTTTCGGTCCCAGTTGTGATCCCAGGGTCATGGGACTGAGCCCCATCTGGGGCTCCACAATCAGCATGAAGTCTGCTGGAGATATTCTCCCTCACCCTCCCTCTCTGCCCCTTCCCACTGCTTATGCTCTCTTTCTCTCTCTCAAATAAATAAAATTCTTGAAAAAAAAATAAAGTTTAGAAGTGAGCAAATATTTTTTTTAAAAGTTTTCAAAATCAGATGCTATAAGCATAGGCTGTTATGCAGAGAAAGTAACACACACCTGAATTCAAATCTCTCAATAGCTGTAAGATATCTGAGAAGTTAATAACCTCAGACTACTTACTTAACAAGCTTACATAACAGAACAAAAGTGGGAATGCCTAAGAGAGAGCACCTAATAAGTGCTTAGTTTCCATTTACAACAAGGCAGGATTTAACACTTACCCAAAGGAAGGCAGGACTCTGCGGGGCTGATCTCGGGTTACAGTCACTCTGATCTTTGGATAGTCACTTATTCCGTTAGGAGATTTATTACCTATTTTAAAAATGCATTTGTAATTATAAAACACACATACACACACACACACACAGACCCCAAACCTGTAAGCAGTTTGCATTAGAAAATCTGTGAACAGTCTACATTATAGAACTAAATATCTTATCCTTTCAAATGCCATTACCATACAGAGATGCAGCACAAAGTGTTAAAAGTTGAAGAAAAAGCAATAGAACTTTGTTTCTCTTTGATCTCAGAGGGACGATAAAAATTCACATGTAAGCTTTTATAGTGTCCCTGTCTGGGACCATCAAAAAGCAGGAGGGACTCAATGATTACAAACTCCATGTAATCTACCCAAATTGAGTGAGTTGTTCAAATCATTTCTTTTTCCCAAGAAAACAGAAGTATTTTTAAACAAAAACCTGCTATATGTTACCACATTTCACCAGAAGCCTCAAGCACTTGTGAGATGGTTACTGGACTTTATAAAAGACTTTATAAAAGGGTAACCAAACTCTCATCAGTCACATTTACTGATGCAGCTACTGCACAGCCAAGGAGCCTCTGAGGACTCCAAAATGTAAAGAGATCTAAAACTGAAAGATTTTTCATTAAGTCTGTGGCAGCAGAACTTAAACTGACCTGAATTCCTTTGTTTGCAAAACCTGATTTGAACCAATGTTCAATTCTAATGGGACTTTTTTAAAACAATATTCAAAAAAGACAATATATTGAAAATATGAAAAATTCTAAATTCCCCAACACATCTTCAAGGATTTCAAGTAAGAGACTGTAGACTTCTTTTTTTTTTTCCTTTTTCTGGGGCAAAGGGGAGAAAGACGGAAGGAGACTGTAGACTTCTTTATACAAGAAACCTGTCCCCAGAATACCTGTGCTTCTCTGACAAGGCTACACGAACGCACAGAAAGACAGTGCTGATGCCTAAGTCACAAGACAAACATACCATCCCTTCCATATGTCCATTTTAATAATAATGTTTAACATATACATATTCAAACAATGTGAATAGATTATAAAATCTAATTTGTATTAACTTTTAAAATGAAATGAAAGACTCCAAAAAAGTATTATCTTTGTTCCAGGTCCTTTGGAACTAGATTCTCAGACTCAGGGGTATGCATTTACTCCCCTTTGCTCTTCTCTGCCACCAGAAATACCTTACTTAAAAAGCTTGAGAAGGAAACTTACTACTGTAAGGTTTTTATCACCTCCTTAGTTTCTTCCACTTTGACTCCTGAACCCACAACTTTTCTAAGAGCTCTTATCCCTTTATCTCAAACTTTATAGGCTGTGTGACATAGATCTCAGCCATTATCAGGATTCTGGATTCTTCCTGTTTTTCCCCATGATAGAATTTTATACAATTATGTACAATAACTGTTTTCTGGATTCTTCCTGTTCTTCCCCATGATAGAATTTTATACAGTTATGTACAATAAACAATTCAAGTTTGGGCTCCAAGAATGACATGGAGGTTCCTAATCCATAAACTATGAAAACTGGAAACCTAAAGTTGCTCCCCAATCAGATGATATCCTTCAAAGACAGGGTTTTATCATTATTTGTTTTGTTTTGCTTTTTTCATCTCTTTTCACTGTTCCAAAATTCACTGTTTATGCACCATACCCAGTGCTCCATGCAAAACGTGCCCTCCTTAATACCCACCACCAGGCTCACCCAACCCCGCCCCCACTCCTCCAAAACCCTCAGTTTGTTTCTCAGAGTCCACAGTCTCTCATGGTTTGTCTCCCTCTCTGATTTCCCCCAAGTCACTTCTCTCCATCTCCCAATGTCTTCTGTGTTATGAAAGGTTTTATGTATTATTTTGTCCTTTTGTTATTCTTGATAACCTAACACATGACTGACACTGAGTAAGCTCTCAGGAAATGTTTTTATTTGTTTTTTTAATGAATGAACTCTGAACCAAGTCATATTAAGGACACTGACAATACAAATAGAAAACACAAATAATAAATTCCATGACAATTCTAAAAGAAAACTATCCAATAATTTTTAGAAGGTAGACAGAATATGTCTGTGCTCTTATCCCAACCCAAATCAGTGTTTGTTTTCCTTTCATATTCTCAAAACTCAGAAAACAGAGGCAGAAAAAGGTATAGGAAAGCAGAAAGATTTTTGACCACCTCACCCAGTTTCAGCATGTTGTTCCAGGATCCAGAACCTGTCAGTTCACAAGATGAAGAGTTCGAAAATACCTTAAAATCAAATAGAATCACCTCTGTAGTATCTCAATTTTAGAATTTAAGTAAGTTTTTAATATTTAAAAAATCACTCTATTGGTGATTCTTTCACTAGCTCACAGAAGAAACATTATCAGTAAGACCAAAAGTTTAATTGGTAAAGACTCACAAAATTATGTATAAAATAACAATTTCAGGTTCTTTACATATACTTATACAAGAAAAGCAGATGTATTAGTAATTGGGCTCTTTATAAATATTTTTTCTTGGCCTTTATATCAAGGCCAATAAAGACATCAATATTTCTGGAAAGAAATGTCATTCCACTAAATTCCTAAAAAGAATATTTCTGAATTTTAACTTTAATGATAGAGTACAAAGATCAGTAGCCCCAATGTAACACTATCCCCACTGACCTCTCCTGAAGGGGCCACATTCCGTGTTCCATTACAAGCAGAAGTTACCATGGGTTTTGTGGTCAGCTGGAATGGGAATCCCAATAAGCTGGCAGCATTGTAGAGACTGGTTTTGACTTGGTGAATGAAATAATCTAGACAATATAATATAGATTATACATACATATAGAGTAACAAACTTCTAGCAAAAAAATAAGATTATATTTTAGAAAAGGCCTCTCTCAATCTCTATTAGAAGTCCTATTTTCAATCACTGAAATAAGAAGGTATCCATAAAAGTAATTTGTCTCCTATCTGAATAACTAGATTTCCAGTATGGTGATTCTGGGATTTGGGGGTTGTTTTATTTTAGGTAGGCTCCACACCCAACGTGGAACTTGAACCTATGACCCTGAGATCAAGAGTCACATGCAGGGCACCTGGTTGGCTCCATGGGTTAAGCTTCCAACTTCTGATTTCAGCTCATGTCATGATCTCAGGATTTTAAGATCAAGCCCTGCACTGAGCTCCATGCTGGCGGTGGAGCCCACTTCAGATTCTCTCTCTTCCTCTGCCCCTTCCACTCCCGCCCTCTCAGGCGCATTCTCTCCCTCCCTCTCAGGGTGGGGCAGAGGAAAGAGTCACATACTTTACCAACAAAGCCAGTCAGGTGCCCCTGTTTTTGTTTGCTTGCTTGCTTGCTTGCTTGGTTTTTTAAAGTAAGCTCTAGACCCAACGTGGGGTCTGAACTCAGGAACCAAGTTCAAGAGTTGCATGCCCTACCAACTGAGCTTGCCAGGAATCCTGTGATTTTTGTTTTTCAATAAGGTGTCTCTTCTGGATGCTAAAAAAACATGAAATCATCACTTTAGCAAATCACATACTGATTCATAAAGAAATGCCCTGAAATGACAACTTGTAAGCAATGAGTTCTAGCAATGAGTTCAGAATATATAAAATAAATAAACCAAAGAGACAGGGGCATAGCCTGCAGCACACAGACACTAAGTATGGCAGAATCTGACAGGAAGCACTATAATTTACTCACTCATTTGTCCTTACTTCCTAGGCAGGTAACAATGCACTCCTAAATAACCATTTACTAAGTGCCTATTATACACTGGCTACTCCAAGGTAGAATTAGCGAAGTATAAAATATGCAGCTATAAACATCTATGATGAAATAAGGCTATCCCTCTACTGAGAAGGTATGTTAGAGATAGCCATGTTAAAAAATGGGCAGAAGACATGAACAGACACTTCTTTAAAGAAGACATACAAATGGCTAACAAACACATGAAAAAATGTTCATCATCATTAGCCATCAGGGAGATTCAAATCAAAACCACATTGAGATACCATCTTACACCAGTTAGAATGGCCAAAATCAACAAGACAGTAAACAACAAGTGTTGGAGAGGATGTGGAGACAGGGAAACACTCTTACAGTATTGGCGGGAATGCAAATTGGTGCAGCCACTTCAGAAAACAGTGTGGAGATTCCTCAAAAAATTAAAAATAGAGCTACCCTATGACCCTGCAATTACACTACTAGGTATTTACCCCAAAGATACAGATGTAGTGAAAAGAAGGGCCATATGTACCCCAATGTTCATAGCAGCAATGGCCACAGTCACCAAATTGTGCAAAGAGCCAAGATGCCCTTCAACAGATAAATGGATAAAGAAGATATGGTCCATATATACAATGGAGTATTATGCCTCCATCAGAAAGCATGAAAACCCAACTTTTGTGTCAACATGGATGGGACTGGAGGAGATTATGCTGAGTGAAATAAGTCAAGCAGAGAGAGTCAATTATCATATGGTTTCACTTACTTGTGGAGCATAAGGAGTAACATGGAGGACATTAGGAGAAGGAAAGGAAAAGTGAATTGGGGGAAATTGGAGGGGGAGACGAACCATGAGAGACTGGGACTCTGAGAAACAAACTGAGGGCTTTAGAAGGGAGAGGGGTAGGGGATAGGTGAGCCTGGTGATGGGTACTAAGGAGGGCACATATTGCATGGAACACTGAGTGTGGTGCATAAACAATGAATCTTGGAACACTGAAAACATAAAATTAAATTTAAAAAAATTTTTTTAAATTAAAAATGAAAATTTTAAAAATTTAAAAAAAAAAAAAGAGAGAGAAGACGTGTTAGAACTGATGCACCCTTCCCTGCCACCAGAAATAAAAATTACAAAATTAGTAAGTAAGTAAATAAGGTAAATAAGGGGGAGGGGTAGATTTCAGTGCTTGCCACACTTCCTCCTTTTATGACACTACCCTTTTCTCATTTCCTACGCTGCTGACTGGTTCTCTACAATTTCCTTTCTATTTCCCAATTAAGGGCTTTAAAGCACTAGTTTGAGAGAAAGAGACTATCATTTTATCCACATTGTGCTTTAGCGGGAAAAAAAAAGCCTGAAACTGAAATGGTGGCTTTAAAACAACAAGCACTCCAGAACGTAAAATGATATAAAACAGAAATTAAAAAATAGGGGAATAACTTAACAGGGAGGATGTGATAGCTAAGTAAGCAGAATGCAATGTGAAGTAATCTGTAACCAGAGAATAGGTAAAAGTATCAAAGTTTGCAAATTACTTGTTTCTCATTTTAAGATTTAGAGAATTCCAGGTTATCCCTCTAGTAATGTTGAGGGTTATCACCTATATTGGGCTGTACTCTCTTAAGAGGAAGAATAAGAGCTTTAGAGATTGGTGCTTGACCCACAGACTGTTATCCAGACCCCAGGGGGCATGTGGTATTCCTAATAACTAAAGACTTAAATAGTGGATGCTAAGAAGTATTGTAATATTTTTTCCTAAAATCTAGGTATTCTTTGAGATTATGCCAAAAAGATTTCAGTAACTCAAAAAAGGAAGAGGAGGAGGAAGAAGAGGGGGAGGAGGCGAGAGAGGGAAGAAGAGTAAGGGGGAGGAGGAATGTGGGAAGGAAGACAGGCTGGCCTGCTTCATCTGTAAAATGGGGATAAGACCACCTTACTTTCCTCACAATAGACTAAGTTAGCTCTCTTAAAATTCCTTTCATCTCTAAGATCATGAGTCTGCGATTCTAAGGTCTTCCTTTTCCTTCTACCCTCCTTTTGTTTCTTCCTCTCAAAAGCAAACAAGAGAGTAGTATTGCCCAACATAGCTGCCAGTGGCCACAAGTAGTCACCTAAGTTTATATTTAATTAAAATTAAATCTAGGTCCTCAGTCACACTGGCCCCATTTCAAGTGCTTAAGAGGCATAATCACAGAGAGGTCTATCAGATGCACTCCTGTAGACCTTTACAAACTCTGCTACCTGCCGCTTGTTCCTTGCCTTAGGTTCCTTTCTATAGTATCCATTCAGAAAATTATAACACATATATATATGTGTGAATATATGGTGTGTATATATATATATATATATATTAATATATATAATACATATAATACATATTTCATGGAAATCATGGAGGGACGGGTCTTTAACATGGAAGGAAGCCCATGAAATAGATGATCACCATTTTTATTTCAGGAACCTTCTGTAATACCACCTTCAAAGTTCTTTTTGTTTTTCTCACTTTGTTTTGATTGAAGGACAGCTGACACAAAATGCTACATGAGTTTCAGATGTAACCACCATCGACCTGCTGTTATTTATTTACATTTTTGTTCAAAATTGACTCATATTTTTTGCTAAGCAAATGTATCTGAAAGGTAACTTTATATCACTACTATAAATGTAAAGAAATGAAACAATGTAAGTTTTAGGTGGCCTGTTAACAGAAGGGAGAGTCACAGGTAGTAGATGAGTATCAAAAACATACATTAACATAGCGTTAAATCAAGATTTTTCTACTTGAAATAATCAGAAAATTAAAAACAAATGATAAGGATACAACATAATTCACATGCTACTTAATGCTATGAAATGCTGTATCCCCTAAAATCATTTCCTGAACTAGTATCTACCCTGTGCTTTGGGAAATACTGTCCTAATGAATTTAGTATGAATCTGGCATTCAAAATCCTCTTAATTTGATACCCTTCTCTCTCTCCAACTTTTCCCGAGTTCTATTCACTGATTCCTGAATTGCACAACTCTCCCATACTGTTCCCTCTGCCTAGAATGCTTTCCCTTCCTATTGCTCTGCTGATATCTCACCCATACTTTAAGATCCATCTCACATACTCGCTTTCCCCAAATATTTACTGATACTTTTTATCAGCTAAAAATTAGACAGCATTTTGTTACTATCTTTCTTATTTCATTTATTGTCTCCTTACTTATATTAGTAATTATTTATATGCTTGTCTTATACCCTCGATGATACAATCATATACCTATACAACTCTTAAGGTCCCTGAAAATAGAGACCCTGTCTTACTCATTTTTCTTTTTTCTGCAGAACCTAACACATTGCTTAGCAGTAAGACATGCTCAATAACTACTCATTGAATTTAAATGAAATCTTAACAGACATGTTTACTCCTAACTACGGCATCTGGAGGTATATCGAAATTTACATTCATTTTTGAAACAAAGGAAATAATATTATAGCATTCCGTTGTGCCTTTTTCCTTTAATCTAGGTTTGATCTCTTCTATTAAGCTACGTCTAGCCCTCTGGATACAGAGAAATAAACAATTTGGGCAACACCTTAGATTCATTCACTCAGCTATGTAACTAGACTCATTTTGAAGGAGATTTTTACCATGTTTTGTCCTCAAAAATAAAAAGTACCTTTTCTTTATAGGAAGACTGAAAATTTTAAAATACATGTTCAACATACAGCCTTATTTATCTGGGCAGATCATCTAGTCCCTGATAACAGTGGTTACCTCTGGAAAAGATAACTGAAAAGAAAAGAACAGGAAAGAGACTTACTTTTCACTGTACATACTTTTTACCTTTTGAATTTTGCCCCACACATATACTTTTCCTACTTAAAAAAATTTAATTTTAAAAATTATCATATTCAATACCTAATCTTGGTCTTTTGGCTGGTATTTCATCAGGGTCCACTGTAGAAAACAAAGTGCTAAAAAGAGAGAGAGAAGAAAAAAATTATATATAATCTCTCTATATTTACATATACATACAGACATTTTTATAAGTAAACCTAGGATGCGTACAACATATCTCCTCCATTCACTTTGTCCAGAGAAAATGAGATTCAACTGATGCTTAAAAAGAAAACACTCTTCTATAGTAGGCCTTTACCATTTGAGGACTTAACACTATTGTTTAAACTATTTAAAAAGGCACTCAAAACTCCCTATCAAATGATAATCTGTAATCTGGCTAAAGTACAAACCTGAAACTGGCCAGAAATCACTTGGCTTAGTAAATCAACATAGGTGAAAGCCTAGGACTAGTATTTCCTTTTTCTCTCTAGAAATGATTTTATCTTTTTAAAAGATCTTATTTATTTATTTGACAGAGAGAGAGACAGTGAGAAAGGGAACACAAACAGGGGGAGTGGGAGAGGGAGAAGCAGGCTTCCCACTGAGCAGGAAGCCTGATGTGGGGCTCGATCCCAGGACCCTAGGATCATGACCTGAGCCAAAGGCAGATGCTTAACGACTGAGCCACCCAGGCTGCCCTCCAGAAATGATTAAAAGAACAAAAAATTTCCTTTTGAAAGATGACATCTCCTCCTCTCTCCCCGAAAGGAAAGCAATCTTCTACTTCACTAGAAGTAGACAATACAAGAAGCCTTAAAATTTAATTCTTAGAGAAGTTGTTCTATTTAACTGCACTTCTATCATGGAAACGATATTACAGTGATAATAAAAAACTGGGATATTTGGGAAAGCTCTGGACCTATACCTCAAGAATGTTAAAGGCTTATGATATACTATTAATCATCTTTTAAAAGATGATTATAATTGATCAGTTTTACCAAAAATATGAACAGAATAAATCCTAGGAGAATACCACTCAGTTCACAACTTTAAGCATCCCAGTAAGAGCTCCTGGCTTTGTTTCGACTGAAAAATGGCTTACATTGTAAAGAACTGTTTAGATTAAGGATATGTGGTAAGGAACAGGGTTTTGATCTCCAAATCATTGTTCCATATTTGAAAGTAGGGATTCAGAGCAAAAAGAGAGGATAGGGGAGAAGGAATTAACATTCTCTCATTCAATAAATAAGCAACAAATGCCTATCATGCACCAGCCTCGGCGCAAGGCCCATGGTGTAGAATAAACAAACACTATCCTTATATATATTAAGCGTCACTTTTGGCACTTTACAACATGTTCTCAAATGATCCTCACAACAACTTCACAAAAAGATAGAAAATAGGATGAAACCTTGGGCTCTCTAGAACACATGATGGAATTCAGCCAACAGCCAATTTCATCAATGACCTGCATTCTCAGACTCATGTACTAAATCATCTTGTTCTCTCAAGCTCCAAGAAACCACCCTTCAACAATCCTGAGGCTTAAATTTAAAACAAAAACAAAACAAAACAAAACAAAAAACACCGAAATGAACACTTGATCACTAAAAGCTGATGGTGGGGTGTACAGAACTGGTATGGTATTTTATTCTCCAGATTAATTCTTCAGCAAGGTGGTATGAAATGAGACAAACCAACTTTTAGGTTTCCCAAAATTTTAACTGAATTGTAGAGTACAATTTTTAAAGGAATGAGACACCTAATTTTTCTCCGTCATACACTAACTCTAAAGCACGGTACCACCCTCCCTCCCCCGCGAAATACACACACACACACACACACACACACACACACAGTTTAACAGCTGTTTCAGAACAAAACAGCTGCTGTTTCTTGGTGCTAAGAGAACAATTCTTGCAGTCAAAACGGCTTTGGGCAAGCTATGAATCTCACTTCCCTTAGCTGCATTTATTGCCTACAGATGACGCTCGGGAGCGTGCTTCGTAAACACTGAGCCACAATACAGACAGTATTCCTTCAATTTTTAGTTTTCAACCTAAGAGTAGCAAGATACGATACAGCCCCATTTGACATCAAGCAGCCTGGACTCTGACAAGAACATCAAAGATCCTAACCATCGCGGGCCACTCCAGAGACAACTAGCTCGCTCCATCATCCGAAGCGCATCCGCACAGCGTGGAGGGAGCGACTACGTCACCAGGACACCCGCCACTCGCACCTCCACAGCCTTGGCCCGGCCAGCTGTTTCGGCCGAGCGGGGCCTGCCTGGCTGGAGCAGCGCTCTCCCGGCCGAGCCCCGGGTGGGGGAGGGGGTACAGCCAGGCTGGCGCTCGGCCCCCTCTCTCTCACCTGTTCGAGCGCCGCCTCTTCAGGAGGGCCCGGGTTGGGGGCACCGGCCGGTCACAGAAACGGAAAATGGTGCCGAGAATCCTAACCAGCCATTTGTACATACCAAGCCCAAGCAGCAGCGGCGGCCGACACACCCCGAGAAGCAAACCCCAGAGCTGTCGCCGCCGCTGCCGCCTTCGCCGCCTCGGCCACCACCGCCTAGGCTCAGTCGCCGACTTGTGACGCGATCGGAGGGCCCACAGATAAAACGTCCAGAGGGCTATAGGAGCCCCCCCGCAACCCCGCCACCACTCCTGACGTCACCTCCTCCCGCCCGACCGGAAAGCATCTTCGTCCTCAATCTGCGCACGCGTAGCTTCGCCCCACCTTCTCCTCCCGAACCTAGCAACCGGAATGCGTGCGAGACGGTCCCAGTCCAATCGCTGACGAGATCGAAAAGGCTGTGGGCGGGGTTTTCTCTTCCCTCGGAGCCAGTCGCCGGACGGCCCGCGGGGCAAGGCCCACTGGTCGCACGTGAGGCTTCTCCACCCGGGAGGGAGCGCTCGGAACGCCTGAAATACAGTAGGTGTTCCGTAACCGTTTGTTGAGGGCACAAAATATAGGTAGTTAACATCAATTAACAAATGTTTATCCTGTTAACCGCCCTTTAGTTTGCATATACGTTCCGTCTAGTACTTTACACACATGGTCACCTGCGTTTCTCCCAGCACCCCCAGGCGATGGGGAGGAGTCTTGTGCCCATGTTTAAATAAAGAAATCCAGCGTAGAGCGATTAAGTTATTTGCCTAAAGTCACAGAGCTAACTAGTGGTGTAGCTGGATTGGAACCAGGATCTGAGAGCCCGCGCCAGTCCCTGGCCCTTGCTGTGAGTCTAACCCTGAGAGACACGATTACGAATTGCAAGATAATTACGTGCAAAGTGCGGTAGGAACCAGAGAAAGGAAAACCACACCCTGGGGAGGGACGGGGAGGGGCAGAACTCAAAAGAGAGCTTCACTGACCCTATAAGAGGCCTTACCTGAGGCCCAGGAGTACCTATTGGCCTCCTCCCCCACCCCTCCGAGGCTGCCCTGGAGTGCTGATTAACTCTCGCTTTGTTATCTAGAAATCACACTTTTGGTTAATTTAAATCAATGAGAAAAAGTCCCACCGTATTTAGTGACAGAATATCCAGTCCCCTTCTCCAAACGGTACTGGAATCCTTCTTTTTTCCTGCCCCACAAATCCATTCCTGACTTTCACTTGACCCTTACCTAGGCTTCAGTTAAGGGCAGACTTCCCGGCTTACTTGAACTTTAACACAGGCACTCCCTATGACAGCTGTGTCCCTTGCTCGGTAAAGTGTCCTGGAATTCTGGTGCAAGTCACCACTTGGAGCCCCAGGACCACGAGCTACCCACCTATGCCTGTCACACCTCTGGAAGAAAATCCCAAGTGTGGCCATTGGCCCCTCCCTTCATTCTCCAAATACCGCTAACACCAGACTATCACTGAGAGTTTGAGAATAGAATTACAAAGACCAAAAGATTTTTTTTTTTTAAAGAAACTGTTTAATTTCTATCAACCTTGTTCCACGTGGTTTGCCTTTGTGGAAGAGCAGCTTAAGACCACTCAGTGGTTGTTCCTACCCATTCCGTGGCCTGAGCAGTGGGAGCTGCAGACCAGTCTTCAGCAGCTGGCTGGGCGCTCCAGTCTTTAGTAGGGAACTGCTGAATTGGCCCAGAGGGCACCTGCAGCCTTCAAACCGGTCTGCGACTTCAGGCTGAGTAGCAGTGAACTCAGGAGCTGGAGCCGTCCATTTGATGAGGGAGCAGAAGGCAAGCCAAAGACAAAGCATAAGCGGACACCCTGCAACCTCCCCCCCGCGACCCTCACTTCTGGGTGGGACACCTGTGACAGTCCTCCAAGAATCTCCCAACTATCTTAATGTTAATACCTTGCTAGAGAGGAAGACAACCTTAACTTGACAATGGCAAGGCCTCCAGTATCTCATAGGTACCTTGTAGGTCAGTCATCTTTAGCACATGTAAGTTATTTTGAAACCTCTCTTTTCCTTACTTCACAAGACTCCTGACTATATAATCACCACTCCTCAAGCCCCCAGGGCAGCAACTCTCTCTGCCCACAGGTTTTATCCCCGCGCTTTAATAAAACCACCATTTTTCACTAAAGACATCTCATCTTTCTTGGTGGTTGGCTCCAGACCCCACCTTACCTCACCTCTATTCCAAAGCCTCGTCACATTGACCCTGCCATTCCTCCTGGGTCACAGTCTTCCCAGCATCAGTCTGCTCTTCCTTTTCCAACTCTTCAGAATCTCTGCAGAAGTAGGGATCAGGCATGATCTCCCATGGGTGTTCAGGGGAATTGGTGCCACAGATGCACAGAACTTCCCCGGCCAACATCAGACCCACTTGACTGGGCTCCCTTGTTGTTGCGAGGGATGGCCATGTCCACATAGCACTAGGGAGAATCTGTGTTACATGAGCCATGGTAGGCAGGTTAACATAAGACACCTCTGTGAGAGGCTGGTGGGCAGCCCTGGGATCAGTAACCACTAGAAGTCTTGGCTCCCAGAAGGCTGCCTGGATCTGGTTAGTGAAGGTTCTGGGAGTGAAATGGCTGGCCATAAGAGGGGCTCCAAGAGCACAGGACACTTCAGCACAACTTGCTGGCCAACATTCCTGGACATTTTCTTTTAAGCACCGATTTCCACCACAACAGTGGCACAAGTGGCCAGCAGAAGCTTCTCCCAGGTTCTCTTCAGATTTATGATGTAGATCCCATTACTTTTTCTTTTGTATGTAGACTGTTCCATTTGGAAGTCAAGTTTGGTGCCACCTAAGCGGATTCACACTGCAAGGGATTTGAAGACATCTTCCTTCTTCGTTGCAGGACATCAAGGGCTCCAGACATTGTACAAGTTTCCCTTTAAGTTATCATAGGAATGTAGAACAATGCCAGTGGATGGACCCCTCGCGGAGGAGTGTGGAAAGCAAAGACCAGTTGATCTAGAAGTGACTATTAAAAGTACTGCATCCAGGGGCTCCTGGGTGGCTCAGTGGGTTAAGCCGCTGCCTTCGGCTCGGGTCATGATCTCAGGGTCCTGGGATCGAGTCCCGCATTGGGCTCTCTGCTCAGCAGGGAGCCTGCTTCCTCCTCTCTCTCTCTGCCTGCCTCTCTGCCTACTTGTGATCTCTCTCTGTCAAGTAAATAAAAAAAAAAAAAAAAGTACTACATCCAACGTCCATTGCTCTTTGCCTCCTGGAAGGACTTTCCTTCCCTCAAAGTCATCTCTCCACTAGTCTCAACATCTTTCATGAGAGAGATAGAAGAGAATTTCTCCTCCACCTCTACCCTGATGTGTTTCAGGCTGGGCTCTAAATTAACTCTAAAAAAGCACCTGCACATACACAAAATAAAATGTTAGTCACCCTCCATGAAAAGTGGAGGGCTTTAGAATTACCTCTGTCCAAACCCCCTGGGCCTCATGAACAAACAGTAACTCTTCAGTGGAGCAATGACCAGGCACCACCCTCACTTACTGCCCCACCCCCACACACGTCCCCTTTTTGTCCTCTTACTGTCTCTGGTTGCCCTCTGAAAGAGAGAAAAGAAAGCCACTCAACCTTATAGTTTCTCCTGCCTGGGGTTTTGCCAGTTAGTGCCCCTGCCGTCCAGTGGTCCTCAGTAGAGGCATAGGCCAATGCCTGTCCACTGGCAAGGAGTGGGATTATCCTCACCCCTCAACCCACCACTGCTAACAGCCATTCCTGGACCTCAGAACTCTTCACAAGAGGGCTGGAGAGAAAATAAAAACAAAACAAAAACAAAAGCCCTATGGAAGAACAAGGACATGAAGGTTTCTTCCCTGGTTTGGATAACTTGAACCCTTGTACTGCTGGTGGTGCTTAGGTTTTCATTAGGGTATCCTCCATGGTTGCCCAGTTTTCTGAAAAGATCCTCTTCCTTGGGGCACCTGGGTGGCTCAATGGGTTGCTTCTCTGCCTTTGGCTCAGGTCATGATCTCAGGGTCCTGGGATAGAGCCCCGAGTCAGGCTCTCTGCTCAGCAGGGAGCCTGCTTCCCGCCTCACCCCCTTGCCTGCCTCTCTACCTAGTTGTGATCTCTCTGTCAAATAAATAAAATCTTTAAAAAAAAAAAAAAAAAAGATCTTTTTCCTTCTCTTCCTCCTGCGGAGATCCTCTCCTTCAAGCCTTTCCAAGGCCCATCCCTAATTCTCCTCCTGTCCACAGAACAGGAAAGACCCAGCTAGCCTTCCAATTCATTGTTCAATCTTGCACATTTTCCCTTTACCAGCACTCAGAGTGTTAAAAGATTTCTTGTGAGTTTTGGTCTTGCTGACCCCTGCCAGAGTTCTGGGCCATTTGATAGAAGTGGGTAGGAGCCCAATGGTGAGATGTTGTTGGTTTGGGCCTCTTGCGTCTAAAATCCAACATAGTTCACCACCCTGGAGATTAATTTCCTTCCGGGGATCAACTCTGGTATTCAAGAAAAACATACCCTCCTAATAATGGGACGTTGATCTTATTCAGTCTAATCTGGCCTTATTATCCAAAAGCAAGTAGAGTTCCTCGTCCTAGATTTTATTACAAAAACTGCTCACGGGCTTGGACTGCCTTATGGAGAAGTAGCACCCCGCCCTACTTGAGCCTCCTTCCTAATCTGTAAAATAGAGGTAATCGAACCTGCTTCTCAGATCTGCAGGCCAATGAAATGTACTCATGTGTGTGATGGACTGACTTCAGCAGCCAGCATGGCCCAAAGCCTAATGTTTCTCTTCCCTCTTCTTCAACGATCTAATAAGCCAATTTACTGATCACTTCCACATCCTGCATTTTCCACGGGATCTGCCGTTTCCCCTCTCCAAACCCATCAGAACTGTCATTTCTGACATTTCTGTCATTTCTGACAGTAGTTCTGATGGTGCCTGATCGTTTCTCAGGCCATTGAAAAGCCACCTCCTCTTCTATTCTGTCCCTCTTGTATTTATTTGCAGGGTGATCCCTCTTTTGTTGTCTTTTGTGGTGGTGGTTAAGGAAGGCAAATTTATACTGTTGTTCTTATTTATTAAGTGTCGCTCTCCCAGCAAGAACGACCAGGAGACACGGAGTGACAGGCTTGCGAATCTTTATTGTTCTCCTCTTACCCGGATGTTTACCCCTATTTGTATCCCCTCTCCTCCCATCAGCAGACTGTACATGTGAAAGGAAGCCTGATAGCATGATAAAAAGCACGCAGTGTCCTCGGGCTACCTGTTCTGGGCATAGCCAATCATCTTTCAGGTGGTGCGCAGGTCCTCTGTCTGGCCGCAGGCGCAAGCGCCATGTTGTCTGCTATGTACAAAGCTGCCCCCGACAATTAAGGAAAATAAATTTATAAATTAAATTTGTTGTTTTCTGTTACTAAATCACTAAAAGTGGTTGGGTTGATTCTCATCAAATTCCACATGTTTTTTTGGAGTAGTCTGACTTCAACTATGGAGCAACCCTGATTCTTTGGAGAGCCCTAGGGAGAACCTCAAAAAGAAAGGAACCTCTGGGAGGACGTCAGGGGTTCCCAGTTTCCCATCCAGAAGAGGAGGATGACTCTAAGCAAGAAAGACCCTGATGAGTTAACATGAATACCTCAAAGGGCTCATGATGGTTTCAAATGAGGGCCCAAGACAGATGTTACAGGCATGGATTCTTCCAGAGTTGCTTCTCACTGAGACAAATCTGTGTGCCTGCTCTGTGTATATAACTAAATAATGAGGATGCAAGATTCTTGTGACCAATCTGTGGAAAGCCAGTTAAAAATAAAAACGGAGGGCACCTGGGTGGCTCAGTGGGTTAAGCCTCTGCCTTTGGCTCAGGTCATGATCTCAGGGTCCTGAGATCAAGCCCCACATAGGGCTCTCTGCTCAGCAAGAGAGAGCCCCCCCCCCTCTGCCTGCCTCTCTGCCTGCTTGTGATCTCTCTTTCTCTGTCAAATAAATAAATAAATAAAATTTAAAAAATAATAATAAAAATAAAAACTGGATTCTGATTCTAATAATAATAATTTAAACCTGTAGTTTAAGATCTAAATAAATCTAAAATATATGGTACCAATGGATATTAAATACTGGACAGTAAAAATTTTTAAAGAAATTTTTAAAAAAATTTTTAGTGAACTTTAATTTTTTAAAAGATTTTATTTATTTATTTGATAGAGTGGGAGAGGGAGAGAGCACAAGCAGGGGGAGCAGCAGGGAGAGGGAGAAGCAGGTTCCCTGCTGAGCAGAGAGCAAGAAGTGGGGCTCAATCCCAGGACCCTAGGATCATGACCTCAGCCCAAGGCAGACACTTAACCAACTGAGACACTCAGGTGCCCCTTTAATGAATTTTCAATTAATAAAGAATTTTGCCTCTGTCTTGCCAGTGTGCCTACAGGCCTTGCTAGAGCCCTCTACTCTTGAAACCCTCTGAGCAGCACTCTGCAAAGAAGCACTTACTTAAAAGCACTGGACTTGCATTTATTTTGTTTGATACATTGTTTGTGAGGAAGTCATGGTTTCTAAAACAAAGTAGCTCTATTCCATGAAAAATACTTCTCAGGCCAGAAAAGTAGTATGCAGGTGTTTTCCTTACTGTTTTGTAATAGAGTACTAAAAAATTATCCACATAATAATGTTAATAAGCTAGCCTAAATGTATTATTCTCTATATATTTATATTATTTCTCACATTTTTTTAAGGATTTTATTTATTTATTTGACAGAAAGAGATCACAAGTAGGCAGAGAGGCAGGCAGAAAGAAAGGAGTAAGCAGGCTCCTCAATGAGCAGAGAGCCCGATGCAGGGCTTGATTTCAGGACCCTGAGACCATGACCTGAGCTGAAGGCAGAGGCTTAACCCACTGAGCTACCCAGGCATCCCAATATGTCTGTCTTCTTGAGAGAAGGAGCTGATGAAGTTCTAGAACCTAGGTGAGCTCTGCAAGTTAACTATTTGCTTATTGTTCATGGCAGTCAGGGCTGCCTGAGGGATGCTACACTTATGGAGGGGAAAGGGTGAAGAGGGGGTGCAAGGCGCCAGCTTTTGCTTTGTCCTCAGCCAGCCTCCTGCTCCCTCATCAGAGCCACCCCCTATTCTTTCTTATTATTTTTTATTTTATTTTATTTTAATTTTTTTTAAGATTTTATTTATTTGTCAGAGAGAGAGCGAGTGAGAGCGAGCACAGGCAGACAGAGTGGAAGGCAGAGTCAGAGGGAGAAACAGGCTCCCTGCGGAGCAAGGAGCCCGATGTGGGACTCGATCCCAGGACGCTGGGATCATGACCTGAGCCGAAGGCAGCTGCTTAACCAACTGAGCCACCCAGGCGTCCCTCTTTCTTATTATTTTTTTAAACGGAAGCCTGAGAAATGTTCAATCAATGAATGAAGAAATGAAACAAATATACAGATGAGGGGACGGTTGCCCTGTTCTCCTTGTAGAAAATGAATCAAGGAAACTTATTTTTCCAAAGTGCACAGCTGGCAAGAGATTGTGGGGTCACGGTTGCAGATGAGAAGACGTTAGAGTGAGTCATAGAGCAGCTTGGAGCACTAGACTAGGGTGAGAGAGGACATAGGTCACCTTCCTTGACCGTTGGCGCCAGTGAGAGCTATAAAACCACCTCCCCTCAGTTCCAGGACACTTCCATACCTGTTTTTCCTGTCCACACATTTGGAAGCTTGCCTGCCCCCTTTCTATTCTGCTCTCTGTAGCAAGTGATTTCTAGGTTAAGGGGGAAAAAAAAAAAGAGCCAGTGAATAATACTAAGTTGGAAATGAGACGAATTGTGTTATTCTTGAGTTCTGATCATTTATCAGGGTCATCATATTGAGAAAACTGACCATTATTCACTCTCGACTAGCTGATGAGCAACGAAGAAATGGTTTTCCTCAGAATACCTTGTAGTAAATGTTAACACTCAAATAGTTAGGAGTTGGCCCATCTTTTGGAATTTTTAAAGACTTTTATTCTGAAATAATTATAGGTTCACAGGAAGCTGCAACAATAGTACAGGGATGTGTCGTGTACCCTCACCCAGAGTCCCCCAACTCTGTAACATCTTACATAAGTAGAATGGAGAAAATTGATGTTGGTCCAATCTACAACTCAAATTTAGATTTTACCAGTTTCACATGCACATATGTGTGTGTGTTCATGTGTGTGTGTTTGTGTGTAGTCCTGCCCAATCTTATCACCTGTGTAGATTGCCCTGACCAACCCACAAGCAAAAGACAGAATTAATTCCCCTCTCAAAGATTCCCTGCGTACCTGTTCTCCAGTTTGCCTCACCTTTCCTCCCCCCAGCCCCCATCCTCTGAAATGCTTTATGTTTTTTCACATTTGAAATTTCTTTTTTTTTTTTATATTTGATATTTCTTACTAATTCTCTTTCTTTGAGAGTATGAGTTCTCCCATTGATTCTTGTATTGTTTTCAATGCTCTAAATAGAAAACAGCACACAGCTGGGGAATCAGATGTCACCTTCTGTGCCTACTGGCAGGAAAATCATTAACAATAATACAAAGAGGCCTCCTAAGGGAAATGATTCTTATTCCTATAATTGGCCGGTTTCCAGGAAAAATGTACATTAGCTCTGCCTAGATAAAGGCTTGGCGAGGTACAAAAACTGATAGGAGCTCAACAAATATTTATCAGACAAGCACACTGATCCAGCAGTGAGCAATGCATTCCATAAACAGGTTCCTAAGAGAATGTGGAACAATTCTCCATTTGTTCCAGAGGGCGGTTGTTTCCAAATCAGTAAAGCTTGCTGCAAATGGAAAAATAAAAAAGCTAGCAGGTCCCCTATTTGTTTTTCTCTGTGTATTCTTAATTTATTTCTCCAGCAGGAGACAAAAGATGAAAACAGACTACAGAACTGACTGACATCATTCACCTGAAACATCACTGCTGTCAGGTGCCCTCCATTCCTAAAATCCACTTGATCCCTCTTCTCAGCCTGGAGCAGCCCTGCTTTCCAACAGGAGGGAAAGGTGTGGAGGGCATAGCCACGTAGGTCATAGGAGTGACACAGGGCTCAGCAAGCTTACCTTCGTAGCAGGCACAGAGCTGTGAACTGTACTTAGAATAGTTCATTGAATCCAGAAAACAGCCCTGTGAGATAGGTGGTCTTGTTTTCTTCATTTGACAGTTGAGAAAAGTAAGAGTTTGAGAACGGAAATGTTCTTAAATGTGGCTTCAAGCCATACCACTATTGAGTGGAAGACGTGAGATGTGGACCACTGGTCGGGAGTCCTGGCATTCATCAGGTGTGAGGTATGACCCAGAATCTACACACAGTGCTTTGAAAAGTCCCCCAGGGGAGATCTCAGGTACTGACTCTTTGGGAAGCATTGCTTGAATCTACTTCCTGCAAGGAATCCCCTGCTGTTGGGATGGAGTACAGACACAGAGGACTGATAAACTTCTATGAGAGATGCTGTTGCTTCATGAATGCCTATTTCAGGCAGACAGTGCTAAACGACTAGTGGCTTTTGCCCTGGTGCTCCAGAGGGAAACATATTCTTCAGTTGTTCCTGTCTTTATTTATAAATTCAGGGCGCCTGGGTGGCTCAGTGGGTTAAGCCTCTGCCTTTGGCTCAGGTCATGATTTCAGGGTCCTGGGATCGAGTCCCGCATCAGGCTCTCTGCTCCTCTCTCTCTCTGCCTGCCTCTCTGCCTACTGTGATCTCTCTGTGTCAAATAAATAAATACAATCTTTAAAATAAATAAATAAGTGGGGCACCTGGGTGGCTCAGTGGGTTAAGCCGCTGCCTTCGGCTCAGGTCATGATCCCAGGGTCCTGGGATCGAGCCCCACATCGGGCTTTCTGCTCTGCGGGTAGCCTGCTTCCTCCTCTCTCTGCCTGCCTCTCTGCCTACTTGTCATCTCTGTCAGATAAATAAAGAAAAAATCTTTAAAAAAAAAATAAATAAAAAAAAAATAAATAAAATAAATAAATAAGTAAATTTATGTTTCAGCTCATCAAACCCCCACCAGCCTGAGTAAAGGCTACCGACACCTCCACCAGAGGGAATTAAATTACCCTGTAGCCGTGGGAGCACAAGTTCAGTTACTTCCAACACTGAGGTGGATAGGTTCTGACACAGCTCTCTATTTAAAGCTTTTGTGCTTACTTTTCTTTTAAAAAGGAGGGGGAGAAAGAGGGGGAGAAATAGGAACTCTGGATAAGAAGAAATAAAAGTGGGCGCCTGGGTGGCTCAGTGGGTTGAGCTGCTGCCTTCGGCTCGTGTCGTGATCTCGGGGTCCTGGGATCGAGTCCCACATCGGGCTCTCTGCTCGGCAGGGAGCCTGCTTCCCTTCCTCTCTTTCTGCCTGCCTCTCTGCCTACTTGTGATCTCTCTCTGTCAAATAAATAAATAAAATCTTAAAAAAAAAAAAAAAGAAGAAGAAGAAGAAGAAATAAAAGTATGTATAATGCCATAAAAATTTTCTTTAACCTGAAGCCTATTTGAACATTTACCGGGGAATGATTAGGCTTAATGAAATGTTCTTTGCAAAGTCTAAAGACTGCCAAATGAGGCAGGAGTGTGTGAATTAACATAAAAAGTAGTTTTGTGTTCACAGGCCAACAGAATAGTCATTGCATTTGTTTCATTCACAAGGACAGGGAGGCAAGTATCTCAAAGCACACTTGATTTCAACATACCACGCCAAACGACTAATAAACCGCCCACAAAGAATGAAACTATTTTGAACTCGTCATTCTGCAAGTACACATTAGGATATTAAGACATGCATACAATTTTTAAAAAGATATGCATAAAATTGTGTCAGGCAAAAATGTACCAACCTTCCACTGAAAAAAGAGGAGGAGTCAAATATCCTGAAAGGGTTGGGACCTGCCTGCCGTCCCTCTCTGGAACTTCCTGTTATCACCACACCTCTGGATTAGTCCTCTGAACTCTCTCTGAGCAAAGCCCTCTGAGAAACTAGGCTCTGGGCAGGACACCCTTCTTGTGAATGTGACGCACACTCTCTCCAGTTTCCATATGCTGAAATTATACTTCTTCATCAGTTTGCTGTGCTTGGTCAAATCAGGTAGGTCATTTATTGAATGGCTTTCTTAATTATTTAAAAACATTACTAGCAGTATTGTCACTTTGCATTTTATTAGCCCAGTTCCTTCAGTGGACTTTTTAAGCTTTATTTAATCACTTTTAAGGAAACAAGGTATGGGTTAAATGGGCTTGCAAATCCTGAAAAGCTTTTTTTTTCTCAGTAATAAAAGAGATTATGACTTCTTTCGATTAACTGGTTTTTCTGATGTACAAAAAAAAAAATATGCTGGGAAATCTAAAAGTTATTTTCTCTCATAGTTAAGTCTTCTGTGCCTTTCCACCTCTATAAAATAAGGTCAGTTATTTTCCAGAAATCTTAAGTTTTCTTTTATTATGCTATCTAATATATACAGGAAAGGTTTTTATAAGCTTTCGGTAACAGTTTATTTCAGTTATCTTTTAGGAAAACACGACTTTATGTAAACCCCTTGGGATGGTGCCTGGCATATTGATAACTGAAAAATTATTAATCAAAATGAATATAAATTAAAACAGTGATGTACAGGGTCTGCTGGCTGGCTCGGTCAGAAGAGCATTCAACTCTTGATCTCAGGGTCATGAGCCTGAGCCCCACATTAAGTACAGAGACTACTAAGTGAATAAATAAGTAAGGAAATAAATAAATAAAACAGTAATGTGCATAGCAGGGTAAGAAAAATAAAATGAAGTGGCTTTTTTGTTTTATTTATTTATTTATTTATTTATTTATTTATTTATTCGATAGGCAGAGATCACAAGTAGGCAGAGAGGCAGGCAGAGAGAGGAAGGGAAGCAGGCTCCCCACTGAGCAAAGAGCCCAATGCGGGCCTGGGATCATGACCTGAGCTGAAGACAGATGCTTAACCCACCGAGCCACCCAGTACCCCTGTTTTTTTTTTTTTTTTTTTTTTTAAGAAACTTGGCTTTCTTAGGAATCCCGTCCTTTTTTCTTATGATAATTTAGTCTTGTGAAATTTTACCACAGTTTATGGTAATGAAGATTGGTACAATTTTCTTAAGGGAAATATGTTACTTATAGTATCCATAAAAATGTTCATGCCCTTTGAACTAGTAAAACCACTGCTGAGAATTTATTCTCAGGAAATGTCTTTTAAAAGGGAAAAAACGGGGCGCCTGGGTGGCTCAGTGGGTTAAAGCCTCTGTCTTCGGCTCAGGTCATGATCCCAGGGTCGTGGGATCGAGCTCCGCATCGGGCTCTTTGCTCAGCGAGGAGCCTGCTTCCTCCTCTCTCTCTCTGCCTGCCTCTCCGCCTACTTGTGATTTCTGTCTGTCAAATAAATAAATTAAAAAAAAAATTAAAAAAAAATAAAAGGGAAAAAAAATCTTAAGAAGATGATTCTAACTATGTTACTTATAATAACTTGAAACTAGGTACAGCAAAAATGATTCTTTATAGAGGAATGGATGAAGCCCAATATATCAAACGTTTTAAAAAAATGTAGCCTTTAGAATAATTCTGAAGCTATGCAGAAATGTGCAAACATGTTTATAAAACAATGCCAAGTAGACAAAACAGAATTCAAACTTGTAGATAAACGAAGATTACAACTATGTTAAAATCACATTATCTGTGCCTGCAAATGAGGCCTAGAAAGGGAATGGAAAAGTTAAAATAGTTGTATGAGGATTTCAGCCTTATATAAATAAATTTTTCTTAATTTGTGCTTTTGAAGTTGATTTAACAGTAAGTTACAATTACACTAATGATGTTATTTTTCACTGAGAAGTCAACATTTTAAAGTGTGTGTTTATTCTAATGTTTAAGTTTTAAAAAATGAACATAAGGGGATGCCTGGGTAGCTCAGTTGGTTAAGCATCTGCCTTCGGCTCTAGATAAGACCCCGGGGTCCTGGGATTGAGTCTCACGTCCGGCTCTTTAATCAGCCAGGAGCCTGCTTCTCCCTCTGGCCTTCCCTCGGCTGGGGTTCGTGCTCTCTCTCTCATAAGTAGATAACATCTTTTTTAAAAAAATCATTAAAAAAATAAAATAAAATAAATTTAAAAATGAACATAAATTTAGAGATAATTTTAGGGGAGTGGGCTAACCCTGACACAAAAAAAACTGATGCTGATTTGTGGGTATTTTCTTTCAGTCTTGCATTATATAGCTCTATATACAACGTTGGAACTTAATTTTTTTGTGACCTGCCTTTATACTTATCATTACGTTATCAGTAAAGTCTTATTTTAAATGATTCTAGAAGACTCACTGATGAATGATAGAATCTAAACAGAGACACACTACAATAAACTTCTGTAGCTAGAAGGAAAAACATAATTATAGCTGTAAGCTAAATTTAGACTTGTTGGTGTCTGCAAAACCATGAACTTGCAATTTCATGGGAGAGGGTGTTGAATAATATGCATCTGATAGCAGAAATTATTAATCACAAATACATAGACTTTCTGCTTTTCCCTTCTTTGGCTTGCTGTCCCCAAACCAACAAGTATTAAGATGTGATTCTGAAACATAGAGGATACAGGTCATTCACTATTGGAGATCTTTGTTCTGTTCCAATGTTTGTGAAATCATGATGGGAATATTTGCCATAATTTTAACAGTGAGCAAAACAATGGCAAGCAAGCTCTAGTGTGCCCCAGAACCCCCTGGGGACTTGTTTAAAATGCAGACCACTCCCAAAGATCCAGACTCCGTGGACATTGAGAAATGCCCAGAATTGTGCATTTCTAACAGACCTTCTGGCTTTTTCAGCTGCAGGTGATCCAAAGAACAAATGTTGATAACTATTGTTCTATATTAAGGCTGTGGTATAAATAATATTTTAAAGTGACTCTTTATCGGTACTTTGGCTTATGGAAATCTGTGTAAAACTACATAGATACTTGCCTAGAGAAGATAGCTTAGTGCCCAAAACAGAGAATTAGTTTCTCGGGTATTTAAAGTCTTCCTGAGATAATTTATAACTCCATGGTGTGTGTGTATGTGAATGTGTGTGAGAGAGAGAGACAGAGACAGAGACAGAGATAGAGACAGAGACGGAGAGAGACTTACCCTTCTCTGACAGAGACAAAGGTGAAAGGTAGTGGGTATGAAAGCACATATTTGTGCACATGATTAGGAGGTGAGAATGAGGAAATCTAGTATCTTATTTATTTTCTCCATTGTATCCTAGAAGTTATGCTGTTGGTTAAAAGCAGAAATGTTCAACCAAGATGGCATTTTGCCCATATGCTGCTTGCCTATATTTGTCAGGGTTTTAAAAAAGAAACAAGAGGTACTCCATCAGGTTTGGCCCTGACCAACTGGGAATGTTTCTGTCTGGGAGCAAGAATTTCCTGCCCCCTTCAAAGTGCTTCAGGCTACATCAAGAATCAAAAGGACATGACTCAGATGAGCAGCAGAAAATCAAATTTAATTTAGTACCTATGGGGATTCCACGGAGACACGGGGATTTCAAGGGACAGTCACGCAAAATGAGGTATATATGTCATTCTGAATTAAGGAGAGGAAGGTAGAAGTCTGGGACCTCAGAGGGAAGGAAGAATTCATGGAAAAATGAAAAAGAGTAAGTGTGTGGTGAATGTGTTTGCTGGGCCACTCAGAAACAATGGGACATAGAGAACTTTGTTCAAAGAGGCCTTCCTGGGTTTCTCCCTGTCTGCATACCTAATTTGTAACAGTGTAGTTATCTACAGTGATAGCTCTCCCCCTGGAGCCGGTCCTCTATTCTTTCTAGGCTGTTGAGGGGGACGTAAAAAGCTTTTGCTGAATCTGCTGCGTTTTGATTACTTTTTTTTTTTTTTTTTTTTTTTTTTAAGAGAGAGAGAGGGTTGGGGAGAGGCACAGGGAGACTTGAGAATCTTAAGCAGGGTTGGTACCCAGCATGGAGCCGAATGTGGGGCTTGATCTCACAACCCTGAGATCATGACCTGAGCTGAAATCAAGAGTCAGATGCTTAACCCACTGAACCATCCACGCTAAAGCACCCGATTGCTTTTATTTTTTATTTTTTTAAAGATTTTATTTATTTATTTATTTATTTATTTTATTTTATTTATTTGACAGAGAGACAGAAATCACAAGTAGGCAGAGAGAAAGAGGAGGAAGCAGGCTCTCTGCTCAGCAGAGATGTGGGGCTCGATCCCAGGACCCTGGGATCATGACCTGAGCCGAAGGCAGAGGTTTAACCCACTGAGCCACCCAGGCGCCCCCATCGATTGCTTTTAACTCAAAATAATCTTCATGCCAAAGTGGCCTGTTTGGGGGCAGCCTGCCCTGGGCCCCTACACTTCACCATCTGGTTCAGAACAGGTTTCTTTTTTTTTCTTTCTTTCTTTTTTTTTTTTTTTTTAAGATTTTATTTATTTATTTGACAGAGAGAAATCACAAGTAGATGGAGAGGCAGGCAGAGAGAGAGAGGGAAGCAGGCTCTCTGCTCAGCAGAGAGCCCGATGCGGGACTCGATCCCAGGACTCTGAGATCATGACCTGAGCCGAAGGCAGTGGCTTAACCCACTGAGCCACTCAGGCGCCCCTCAGAACAGGTTTCTAATGCCAAAATCAGTGTGGTTCCTCTGCATAAAATACATACATACATATATACATACGTGTGTGTGTGTGTGTGTGTGTACCTGAGTTACTTTCCAGATTTAAAAATTGACTAGAGGGCGCCTGGGTGGCTCAGTGGGTTAAGCCGCTGCCTTCGGCTCAGGTCATGATCTCAGGGTCCTGGGATCGAGTCCCGCATTGGGCTCTCTGCTCAGCAGGGAGCCTGCTTCCCTCTCTCTCTCTGCCTGCCTCTCCATCTACTTGTGATTTCTCTCTGTCAAATAAATAAATAAAATCTTTAAAAAAAAAAAAAATTTGACTAGAATTTCATAGTAGGAAAATGTCACTTCCCACTTCTACCTCTTTTGAAAATAGGAGTCCAACTCATACTCTGATCTCTTCAAGGCAGTTTCTGGCCTAATGGGATTTTAATTTCTGGGATTTTTGGAAATTACTTCAGAACAGTGTTTTCAGGCAAGCATAAAAATGTGCTCTAGTGTGGGCTACAGGAAACGTCGTGACTTCACCAATTAACATGTGGGGAGCTGTGTCTCGGAAGAGGACGAGTATCCTTTCCAGAATGTGGAATCCTTGACAATGTCTCCCTTCATCTTGGTATCACTGAATACTTTCCAGGAAACATAAAGTTAGTGTACCTATCTGTGGACCTCTGTTCTAAAGGAAGTTATTAACACCTCTGTCATGTTTGGGGGTGGGAGAAATGACAGCTTGAGCACACCTTGAAATGCAAAACTTGAAATAAAGGGAGCGTGAGTCAGGGCCATCCTTGTTTCACTTCCTGACTGCACACCGTGCTTCAAGGTTAAATGGGGTGGAATTTCACGGAGCCTGCCGCTTGGGTTTGACTAGTGGACTACACTTCGCCAACCATAAGTAGAAGAGAAACTGATGCTTTCGTTTGTAATCAGTTGACTCAGCCACATTGAGAGACTGAAATATGAACCTCCCTGTACTTATTGATTCTCATAGAAACTCGGGGATTTTCTCTCCTCCGCCCTCACTCCCAATTACTTCATCAGTAGGTTATTTCCGTCCACAATTCCATCTTCTTTTTTCACTGAAAACTCTCTAGACACGAGTGAGGAGCCTCTTCTTTTTGTAGAAGTTTTCCCCTAGTCAGAAATGTGGGAAACCGGGGCGCCTGGGTGGCTCAGTGGGTTAAGCCGCTGCCTTCGGCTCAGGTCATGATCTCGGGGGTCTCGGGATCGAGTCCCACATTGGGCTCTCTACTCAGCAGGGAGCCTGCTTCCTCCTCTCTCTCTCTCTGCCTGCCTCTCTGCCTACTTGTGATCTGTCTCTGTCAAATAAATAAATAAAATCTTAAAAAAAAAAAAAGAAAAAAGAAATGTGGGAAATGAAATCAATTCCCAAAGCAGGTAGAAGCTAAAAAGCTAGAACAGTTGAGTGACACCAAGAAGAGCCTGGGCAGCTTCATTTTGCTTTCAGGTGGTAGGTCTTGTGAGGGTAAAGGGAGCTTATCCCTTGGAAGTCTCATCAGAAAGGGAGTGGGGTTGTCAGTGGTCTGTCTGAGGGAATCACACTTTCCTCTCCAGCTAGGACTCAGCTGAAATCGATCAGTCTAGAAAAACAGAGGTCTATCTGTTTTCTCTGTGGTATCCTAAGTAAATATAGCCAGTGGTTAAAAGACTAGAGGTGTCCTTGCAATTAAGAGGGCATTTTGTGTATCCAACACAGTTTTCTCTGGCAAACATAAAACAAGGTCACTGCTATAAGTAGTTCCTAAGGCTGAGAATAAGAGTACTTTATTTTTGCCGGAGCAACTGCGAACCCTCCCCACAACAGACTCACTAAAGTGGGGGCTTTATTTAGTGGTATGAAGTGGAGGTCCATCACTCAGTTCCCAAGAGGAAAGAAAAACTGGAAACTGGAGGCCTGTTTCGATGTTGAAAAAAGTGAATCTTCTGCCCAGTTAACCCCAAAAGACTTCACCTTTTCACTCTGGTCTTTCCATGAAAGTTTGAAATTATAGGAACCATTTCTTAAAACAGTTGTATTGTGATGTAATTCATACATAAGATTCACCCCTTTAAAGTGTTATTCTACGGTTTTTAGTGTATTCACAGAGACGTGCAACAATCACTAGTCAATTTTAGAACATTTTTATGACCTTAGAAAGGAAACTGGCACCATTGAGCTACGGTACCCTTTTTCCCCGACTTCCTCCTTCCCCCAGCCCTTAGCAACCACTGATTTACTTTCTGTCTTTATAGATTCCCCTACTCTGGACATTTCATATGAATGGAGTAATATAATTTGTGGTCTTTTGTGACTAACTTCTTCATTTATCATAATGTTTTCACGATTTATCCTTATGGTAGCATATTGAAGCGTGTTTGTTAACTGAAGGGTATTTAATTAGCCAGAAAGTCCTGCTTAACATAAAGGTGACAAAACACCTATTTGGTCAGTATTTTATTTTATTTTATTTTTAAGTAATCTCTGCACCCAGTGTGAGGCTCAAACTCACAACCCTGAGACCAGACTTTTCATGCTCTACCGATGGAGCCAAACAGGTACCCCCGGTCAACATTTTAATTGCAAGGGTGATGTTTGCTTATTTTCAGATCTTTTAATTAAAATTAAGAGATATTTTAATTTCTTGCTATATTAATTTTTTTTAGATTTGGGTTGTCTTTGGTTAGTAAGACTTCCCTGGAAATTCATTTTCCTAAATTAGGTGCCTCAGGTCCTTTCAAATGAGCTAGTTTGCAGATCTTAGCATTTTGTGTCTGAAAGGAATGCAAGAGATTAGCTAAATCTCTAAGGAATGAGGAACTAATCTGTCATATGAGAACAAGGATGGCCCAAAGAGATTTTGGTTAATGACAGAGTCAGAACCAAACCCAGTTCTCTGGCCAGGAAGAAACACTGTCACCTGTATACTGGCTAATACACTCCCTTTCCCAAAGTCCTTCCAAAATGATGGAAAGAAGGTAGTTAGTTTTTATTGAGCACTTGCTTTATGTCAAATCCCATGCTAAGCAATTTACTTATTTTACTTGGCCTTCATAACAATCCTATAAGATCAACACTTTGTCAGGGAGCAAGAATCTCCTGTCCCCTTCAAGGTGCTTCAAGCCAGACTGAGAATCAAATGAGCATGAGACAGATTAACGACAGAAAATAGAATTTAATTTAGTACCATGGGGAATCCACGTAGACATGGAAACTCCAAAGGACAGTCAGGCAAAATAAGATATATCTGAAATTCTGAATTAAGGAGAAGAAGGTAGCCTGGGACTTCAAAGGGAAGGAAAGAATTCAGGAGAAAATGAAAAAGATGTGTCTGGTTAAATGTGTTTGCTAGGCCACTCAGAAACAATGGAACATAGAGTACTTTGATCAAAGAGTCATTGCTAGGTTTCTCCTTGTCTACACACCTAGTTCATAACAGTGTGTAGTTATCTATGGTGACAGCTCTCCTCCTGGAGCCAGTCCTCTATCTATTCTTTTTAGGCTGTTGAGGCATAAAAAGCTTTTCCTGAATCTGCTGGATTTTGATTGCTTTTTAACTCAAAACAATCTTCATGTCAGCTAGCCCACATTCAAGTGGGCCTCTATAAATATTAACCAACTCATCATACACATCATCAACAACCATTAATTTTTTCACATTTACTATGTACCAGCTAATACTTTAAATGCTTCATAGACATTATCTCTAGTTCACACCACAGCCCTGACAGCAGGGATTAGGGTGAGGTCAGTGAATCACTCATCAGGTGCAAAATTTAAGGGAGTAAGGGAGACCCAAACTCAATAATCAAGATAAATTATATTCATGATTTTAATGCAGTCAAAATATTTTTCATATTTTAACACAATATATAAGTGATATTTTAATATTTAAGTAATATTTTCCTGGAAATAATATGCATATTATCTATAATGCGTTCTCACTGTATATAATAAATGATACACATAAGTGATGTTTTGGGGGCACAAGTATATTTTAATGTAATGTCTTTGGAAATGAAAATCAGTGCAAATAAGTCATTGATAAAAAAATATTCAGGGACACCTGGGCGGTGTGGTAGTTTAAACATCTGACTCTTTAGGTTTCGGCTCAGGTCATGATCTCAGGGTTGTGAGACTGAGCTCTGCATCAGGCTCTGGGCTCAGCAGGGAGTCTGCTTGGGATTCTCGCTCTCCCTCTCCCCCTTCCCCCACTCAGGTGTTCTGTCTTTCTAAAATAAATAAATAAATTTTTTTTTTTTTAAATATCAACATTTTAAATAAAGACAGACTATTACTTGTTTTACAACTCTGTGTTATTGTAGAATAGGAGTGGTCATTTCCAATTCGCCGGCCGTTCCTGGGCCTATGCCATTTTCATTTCCTTGCTACGTGGCTTGGTTTATCAGAGCTGATGATGGTGTCTGAACAGACTGAATGGCAAAGGGCCATGTCTATGGTCATGGTTTTTGACTGACTATCGAGCTAAACTTTTCCCTGCTTGATTCAAAATATGGGAGGATATTTTGATTAGTATACATACAGGGTTTTTTTTTTTCTTTTGTCTCAGGCTCCATATGGCTCTGCAGAGCACTGCCTAACTGGCATTCCTATGATCATTTTACACAAGTGTAGCTGAGGCTCCAAGAGGTTAGGCAATTAATCACCAAGGGTCACATAGCTAGGAGGCAATGGAGTTGACCTGACCCTGAAATCTGTGCTCCAAAGTCATGTTGTATTTTGTTTAGGACATTAGACCAAGGTTGACAAACTTTTTCTGGAAAGAGCCAGACAGTAAATATTTTCAGCTTTGTGGGCCATTGGTAACTTTTACAACTGCTCAACTCTGCCTGACATCAGGAAAGCAGCCATAGACCATACATAAACAGTCCTGGCTGTACTTGGCTGCGGGTGACCTTGCATTATTCGACCATAACAAAATACTGCAGGCACAGATATGTTATCTCTGAAGATGTTCTCTCCAGGTTTCTTTAACATTTTACTCTGCTCTCACCTCAGCCTGTTCTCCATCGGAGTTGGAATTCCTCATTAGATGGGAGACATCACCCATCCAATGGTCATTTTCCAATCGTTAACACTAATCGGCGTTTCAGAGTAATTGAATTTTAAAGCAGACTGAAGGGAAATAAACTTCAAATAAACTTCAAATAAACTCCAGAGAAGAGGTTATGCTCTAGAAACCAGTTTAACATGTTCTGTGGTTACTTGGTTAAAGGCTCTGTTAATACTACTTCCAAGTAAACTTGACTTTGTAACAAAACAGCACAATAAGCAAAAAGAGGTTTTCTTTCTGAAAGCGTACAAGTAATTGTTTTAGAAATATAAATGTAAACCAGAAATTAAATATAAACATAAAGAACTATATTTGTGAGGGTGAAGCAGTTTAACCCAGATACCCAGTCCTTACCTACCCTCCAAATTGCCTGAGAATTTGAGATCCAACAAGACATTATGCTGGGGCATAATGCTAGGGAAAAAGCCAAGACAGAGCTTACCTTCAAGGAGCTTAAACCAATTTGTAACATGGTCCAAAAGAAGATAAATTTAATGTTTTCTTTTAAAATGTTGTTCATTCTGAGTGGGAAAGAATAAATAACTTCAGGTAGCTTTGAGCAGAGAACATCAGAAATGGAATGCAGAACCCATTTTTGTTTGCACAGTATTTTGCAGGCCTTATAACCTGCAGACATATTTTTACACAGTTCAGTCATAATGGATGTGTCATTTCATACTCTATTTATTTCATAAGCATTATATCATTACTACTTGTAGGATCCAGATGGATCACTCTGAATGGCCGAATAATGTGGTACACGCTTATTCTGGAAACATTTACTGATGTCAGCTCTGAGCCAGGCTCTGTTGTTGGCACTGGATATACAACAGTGGATAAACAGATCAGTTATTTTGGAGTATCAACACCAGTAGGGAAAGTTATTTTAGAACAAGAAAAGAGTGCTTCATGGGTCATGATGCCAGGGTCCTGGGATCGAGCCCCGCATCTGGCTCCCTGCTCAGCGGGAAGCCTGCTTCTCCTTCTCCCACTCCCCCTGCTTGTGTTCTCTTTCTCACTGTCTCCCTCTGTCAAATAAATAAATAAATAAAATCTTCAAAGAAAGAAAGAAAGAAAAGAATGCTTCAGGTGTGTGGTAGGAAAAAAGCAAGGAGCATAGAAGGGTCAAAGTTCTTTACAATGGGATCCAATACAAGAAAGCAGAGTAATACCTATAAATCCTGGGGGAAAGAATGTTGTTTGAAGATCTAACTGATGAGTTAGGCCTCGAGATTCACTTATGGGTATGAATGAACTTAGGAACTAGATTCTCTATTAGCTCTTCTTGAAAAGACTGCAAGAGCTCTTGCCCAGGGGTAAATGAAGAAGCCTGGGAACAGGATTCACTGGGAGCAATGACCGTGTGCATTATAGCCCTAAAACCACGTAACCGGGGAAATCTGAGAACTGTGATTCCAGAAGACAGATTTATATACAGCCCCTTCTCATTATTCATGGTAGTTAATGGGCCATAGAGTCACTGCGAACACTGAATTAGTAAAGATCGAGCAATTGCTTCTAGGGGAAATGGTTTTCCCAGGGTTAGGGTTCCTGTAAGCTGCTAGTTACAATATTTTCATTGACCAGGGAATAGATAATCTTATTTTATGTGTTTCTTTTTAAAGACACTTTATGTAGGGGCACCTGGGTGGCTCAGTAGGTTGACCGTCCGACTCTTGATCCCGCCTCAGGTCATGATCTCAGGGTGGTGAGACTGAGCCCCACATTTGCAGTCTGCTGTCCCACCCCCACCCCCACCCTCTAAAGTAAATAAATAAATCTTTAAAAAAAAAGAATAAAGATATTTATCATTCATGCGTTAACACTGAACTCATGGCCAACAGCACTGTAACTTGTGCCCGGAAGAGGCTTATCTGAGGTGCATGTTTTCTCTGGAAGGTACATCACACCACTTCAGGATCGTGCTTGGGGAGCATCCAAAAGGGTGAAACCACCAAGAAAAAGGACAAGAAGCAAAAGACTCGGCAGTAAATAGAATGTGAAAAGGACATTGGTGATGGGAGCTGAAACAAGAAGGCAGAGTGTTGCTGTGTTTGACCCCATTTGAGAGCGAGCATGTGGGGCAACCCAATTTTTTTTGCCATTCTGCACATGGCCATGGATGACTACAAAAGCACTCCAAGTATTGATTTGGGGGGTACACATAAATTTCAGTGAGTTGGTGAATTCGTAAATAGGAAATCTACAAGTTATGGGGATTGACTGTATTTTGACAGTAAGAACAAAAAAATGTGAAAGTGTGTGTGTGTGTGTGTGTGTGTGTGCCAGGGAGGGTATGAAAGGCAATGTATGTTAACTGTCTTGTCTTTCTTGGTAGAAAATGAGGGGCTAGAACAGATGTAATAAATACAATAGAAACAGAGTTTCGGTTGAGACATCAATACACAGAGGCTTAAATATTATTTATTTTTAAACTAAGAAAGGAATCACAAGATGAACTAAAAATAATATGATAACAAAAATTGGGAGACTGACATTGTGTCAGTGAGGAGAAGTGCTGGGTGTGCTGACACCCTCATTATTTGTAACAGGATCAGTCAATACTGTCTCAAGTTATTAAAGCAAGGACTGGAACTGAGAGAGGAAGAACAACTGTTCTGGCAAAGGGCAGCAGCAGGAAGCATGGCAAGAGTTAGAAATGCACCTCCCAGACACCCAAGAATCTTTGCTAGGGGTTCACCTGGGTGGATAACTACATTATTAAGTCCAAGTGCGTCAGCTCAGGAGCTCCCAGAAGCAGTCACCAGTATGGACTGGGACCCGCCAGAGATCTACTGGAGGAACAGTGCGGGAAGGAGGAAGGAGATAGGATGTGGGGACAAGCAGAGAGAGCCTTCACACCGCAGTACACATCTGACATCTGGGAAAGGAGACAGGCAAGGAAGGCTTGCGAAGGGGGAGCTGCAGTGCGGTTGTGCGAATATTTCAGCTGGACTGGTGGGGTATCCCTGAGCCCAAGTAACCTGTTCTGGGAGTCTCCCATGAGGCCAGAGGAGCCAGCCTGGTCTGGCTAGAGGACCCTCATAGTGCTCGGTCAACCACGGGAAGCAGCCTGGGGGAGCCACAGGTTCGTGGGAACACTGAGGTGTGCAGGTGACTTCCCCATGCTTCCCATGGCAGGTGCTCTTGAAGGCAGATCTGAGGGCGACACGTCTGTGGCCTCTGCACCAATTATGTCTGTTACACCAATAAACAAGAACTCACCTGTTTTCTTTAAAAGGGCTCCATGATTGGGCCATAAAATAAAACCCAGCTAGATGCTGTATGAAAGATCTCTTAAAACCGAGGGATTCTCTGTATATTTTTTCCTGTTTTGTCAAAGATTATTTGATCATAGAGTTGAGGGTCCATATCTGGGCTCTCTACTCTGTTCCACTGGTCTGTGTGTCTGTTTTTACCCCAGTACCATGCTGTCTTGGTGATCACAGCTTTGTAGTAAAGCTTGAAATCAGGTAATGCGATGCCCCCACTTTTATTTTTGTTTTTCAACATTTCCTTAGCGATTCGGGGTCTCTTCTGATTCCATACAAACTTTTGGATTATTTGCTCCAGCTCTTTGAAAAATACCAGTGGAATTTTGATCGGAATGGCATTAAAAGTATAGATTGCTCTAGGCAGTATAGACATTTTAACAATGTTTATTCTTCCGATCCAAGAGCATGGAATGGTCTTCCATCTTTTTGTGTCTTCTTCAATTTCTTTCATGAGTGTTCTGTAGTTCCTCGAGTACGGTTCCTTTACCTCTTCGGTTAGGTTTATTCCCAGGTATCTTATGGTTCTTGGTGCTATAGTAAATGGAATCGATTCTCTAATTTCCCTTTCTATATTTTCATTGTTAGTGTATAAGAATGGATAAGGAAGATGTGGTCCATATACACTATGGAGTATTATGCCTCCATCAGAAAGGATGAATACCCAACTTTTATACCAACATGGACGGGACTGGAAGAGATTATGCTGAGTGAAATAAGTCAAGCAGAGAGAGTCAATTATCATATGGTTTCACTTATTTGTGGAGCATAACAAATAGCATGGAGGACAAGGGGAGATGGAGAGGAGAAGGGAGTTGAGGGAAATTGGAAGGGGAGGTGAACCATGAGAGACTATGGACTCTGAAAAACAATCTGAGGGTTTTGAAGGGGCGGGGGGAGGTTGGGGGAACCAGCTGGTGGGTATTAGAGAGGGCACGGATTGCATGGAGCACTGGGTGTGGTGCAAAAACAATGAATACTGTTACACTGAAAGAAAAAAAAACAAAAACAAAAAAACCCGAGGGATTCAGAGGAGGTTAAAAAGGATAAAATCACACTAGGAAAATGCTAACAAAGAGAAAGCTAGTTAGAGTCATAATCATTTGATGGGATTCAGGGAAAGAGAACACATGAAAATGAAAAAGGATATAATACCCAAAACACAAGTCTAGGTAATAAAAGTGAACAGCTATGAAATCAAAACTTAATAGTTTAGGAACTTGAATTTGTCCCTTTAGCAAATGTTACCCTTTGCTAAAGGGGTCTTCCATTCTTAGGATTTAGATACATGCTTTCAAGATGATGGAAGAGAAGAAGATTCTTGATTCCCAGATCAGGGGAAACTCCCTATTTAAATTTTTATTTTATAACAAATCCCTTTACACAACATATATCACAAGTCACAATTTCATACTTATTTGTGTGTTTTATTTCATTAATGCCCCACTCACCCTCTAAAATGCCACCTGATCCAGAACCTAGGGGAGGGTAGACTTACTGAGCGATTGTACATTTCCTCTGAGAATGAGAGAGAATACATATTAAGCTGTTACAGTATTTTGTACTGAAAGAGAGGAACAAGGAAATTCATTTTTCACTCAGTACTTACAATGGGCTTCTCCAGAGCCCAATGCCATTATAAAAATAAGACACTCAAATATATATGAAGTCAGAGTGTTTCTAACAGATGAAAATAAAAATCCACTTGCTCTGGGGGCTCGGTCAGTTAAGTGCCCAACTCTTGATCTCTGCTTAGGTCTGATGTCAAGTTTGGGAGTTCAAGCCCCGC
The DNA here is from genome assembly GCF_022355385.1 of Mustela nigripes. Lineage (NCBI taxonomy): Eukaryota > Metazoa > Chordata > Mammalia > Carnivora > Mustelidae > Mustela > Mustela nigripes. Next base: position 111,699,105 of record NC_081558.1, read on the forward strand.
ACTGGGCTCTACACCGGGCATGGAACCTACTTTTAAAAAGGAAATAAAAATCCGCTTGTTCTGCCCTTCTTGCCCTTCTGTAACTGTCCATTGTAAGGGGTCTAGTAAAGACTCAGCAAGAGAGGTTGGTTGAGCCATTCCATAGACATGGAAAGTGGCACATGGGCTCAGAATAACTCTGGCCCAAACTTCATGATTCTAGTGTGAGCCTTCCAATGACCCAGATATGTGACTTTTGACACACTGACCTAATATGGCTCAAAATGAACAGACCTAGCAATTAAATAGTCCCCTTCTTCCGAAAGGGATCTCTATCTTCCCCAATATGACCTCATTCATAATTAATCTCTACAGCATTCCTCTCTTGGGCAGGTAGGTGGCAAGTGAAAGATGATGTAATTTCCCCAGGTTGCCTGGTGAGTCAGTTGCACAACTAGGAACAAAGTCCTGTTTTACTGGTGGCTAAGATCAAGAGGCTCAGCCCTACCTCGTGACACTTCCTCTTCTGTAAAATGACTAATTAAATAGTCAGTTATTTGCTCTGGGTCTTGCTCTACAAACACCAGACAAGTTTCAGTCCATGTTCTCCGGGAGCGTGCAATCCACAGGAAGGAAAAAAATGGAAAGGGCCAAGAGATGGGGAGAATGGTTATGTAGGTGAGCAAGGTCTTCCACTTAAAGCACAACATAGTGAGTGTAGTTAATTATACTGTATTGTATCCTTGAAATTTGCTAGGAGTGTAGATCTTAAATGTTCTTCACACACACACACACACACACACACACACACACACACACGAAAACATGTAACTATGTGAGACGATGGGCTGGTTAACCTTACTGTGGAAATCATTTTACAATATACACCTCTATCAAATCATCCTGCTTTACAACTTAAACTTACACAATGTTACTCGTCAGTTATATCTCAATAAAGCTGGGGGGAGAAGGGAGGACAGACAGTTGTGAACATGCCTCTCTATCCATGCCAGAGCAAACAGAGGAATATGTGAGTACGGGGCTCAATTTTTAACCAGTTTTTTTCTGGAGTGAGGCATTTCAAAACCTCAATTTTTAACCTTCTGTTTGAGCTTCTTCTGCTTATTCTGTTTTGGAACTTCGTTCATTGCTGAGTACTGGACCCCTTGCAGGAAGTTTCAAATAAAAGCATACATGCATGGACGCAGGTTACTTTTTTAAAAAGGATTTATCTAGTTATTTAAGAAAGAAAGAGAGCAAGCACAGGGTTTGGGGGAGAGGGAGAGAGAGTCCCAAGCAGACTCTGCACTGAGCACAGAGCCTGACACAGGGCTTGATCTCAGAACCCTGAGATCACAATCTGAGCAAAACCAAGAGTCAGACGCTTAACCAAGTGAGCCACCTAGGGGCCCCTGAATGGCCCCAGGTTATTAAAAAAGGGTAGAGATGCCGGGATGAAGTCTGTTCTGAGGCTTAGAATAAGGGGAGAGTTATTCCTGGGTATATTCACTGAGAATAAAGGCCCTGAGGTGAATGGTTCTTAAATTTCTATTGGAGGAAGACAGAACAGGTGCTCCCCAAGGCCCTCTAGTCTCCTGTTGACCCTCTGCAAGTCAATAGTCTTCTCCTATTCCCTCCCACAAAGAGTGGTCACCCATAGGACCTTGCCCCTCTCCCAAATATCCTAAAGGACCATCTCCAGGGCCACTCGGGTGGCTCAGTGGGGTAAGCCTCTGCCTACGGCTCAGGTCATGGTCTCAGGGTCCTGGGATCGAGCCCTGCATCAGGCTCCCTGCTCAGTGGGGAGCCTGCTTCCCCCTCTCTCTCTCTCTCTGCCTGCCTCTTTGCCTACTTGTGATCTCTCTCTCTCTCTCTGTCAGATAAATTAAAAATGAAATCGTAAAAAAAAAAAAAAAGAGCCATCTCCAGCTTGCACCTGGGGCTGATTGCTGCTCCACTTCACCTCCGACTTGGCTCTTGTTTCTCAGCCAAATAAGATAGAGGAGAGCAGGTCATAACATAGTTCCAGGTAATTTTTTAATTTTAAAAAACCAGTCTTCCCAAACATTGTATTATGGATCAGCATGCCAGTGTCGATTAGAAGTTTACTTTTAACTTTTGTTTGATTGTGGTTCTTTTTTTCTTTTTCTTTTTTTTTTTTTTTTTAAGATTTATCAGTTGAGAGAACAGACTAGCGATAACTTGAGTCAGAGTGGGGGAGGAGACAGAGGGAGAGGGAGGGCAGAGGAAGAGGGAGGGGCAGAGAGGGAGGGAGAAGCAGTCTCCCTGCTGAGCAGAGAAAATGACTCAGGGCTCAGTCCCAGGAAGGCAGGATCATGGCCTGAGCTGAAGACAGAGGCTTAACCAACTGAGCCACCCAGGTGCCCCTTGACTGGTTTTTGATCAAGACCTTACATAATGTTGCAGAAGTAATACCCTGTTTCAGTATCCAAGGACCCCAAAGCCTGCCTTCCTTCCTAGCCCCTCTTTCACCTTGCATCTGGATCTTTAGTTTATTTCCAACTCCCTGTTGCCTTTCAAATAGAAGATTTCAGCATTCTTACCTATTTTCATTTGCCTCTATCAGAATCACAATCTCACTCCCATTTTGCATCCCGCTGATACGGCTCTGTCCCCCTTTCTTTCTCCTTTCATTTAAGCTTTTTACTTGGAAATAATTTCAAACTTGCAGAAAAACTACAAGAATTTAAAAAAAATATTCAGAGCACCAATAACCCTTTCCACGGATTCACCTACTGTTAACATCTGGCGATACATGCTTTATCATTTGCTGTCATCTGTTTGTCCCAATTTTTTTTTTCTGAACCATTTGAGAATAAGTTGGGCATTCAGTTAGTAAATACTTAAGCTGTATTTGCTAAGAATTAGGATTTTCTGCTACATAACCACTGTGGTTATCAACTTCAATTAATATAATGCTGATACCATACTTCTATCTAATTTAGTGTTCATATCCCAATTTTGTAAATTGATCCAATAATTTCTTGCATGACATTCTTTCTTCCATTACAGAATCCAATCAATGACCAGATATTGCATGTGCTTATACCATCTCTTCAGTCTTCTTTTTTTTTTTTTTTTAAAGATTATTTATTTATTTATTTGACAGAGAGAAATCACAAGTAGGCAGAGAGGCAGGCAGAGAGAGGAGAGGAGGAAGCAGGCTCCCTGCTGAGCAGAGAGCCCAATGTGGGACTCGATCCCAGGACCCTGAGATCATGACCTGAGCCGAAGGCAGCGGCTTAACCCACTGAGCCACCCAGGCGCCCCTCTTCAGTCTTCTTTAATCTAGAAATTTCCACAGCCTTTCTTTGTCCTTTATGACATCGATCTTTTTAAAGAATACAGGTCCCTTTTTATTTTTAATCTTTAAAAAATCTTTTTCTTTAAGGATTTTTTTGGGGGGCACCTGGCTGGCTCCATCAGTTGAGCATGTGACTCTTGGTTTTGGCTCAGGTCATGATCTCAGGTCATAGGACAGAGCCCTGCAGTGGGCTCTGTGCTTAGCATGAAGTCTGCTTGAGATTCTTCCCCCCTCTGCTCCTCCTCCTGCTTGTTGTCTCTCCCTCTCTCTCTCTCAAATAAATAAATAAAATCTTTAAAAAAAAAAAAAAAAGCATTTTATTGGGCACTGCAAGCCCCCTTCTCTGCAGCACAGGCCACGGTTACATCACACCCAAACCCTACAGTTCTTTAAAAAAAAAAAAAAAAAAAGAATATTCCTCATTTTGTGTTTGTTTGATTTTTTTCCCTGGGGTTAGGTTCAGGTTATGCATTCCCCACTGGAACACTACAGCTAGAGCCCCATGTGTCTGTCTGCCCCTCGTTGGTAACGTTCAATTTGATAACCTAGTCAAGGTGTTGTTCTATTTCTCCTTTGTATGGTTACTTCTTTCCGCCTACTTACTAATTATCAATCTATGGGACAAAGTTTAAGACCATACATATATGCTTCTTCTCAAAATAACCACCTCCTCAGGTTAGTATTCACTGATAGCTCTTGCCTAACCAATCTTTATTGTGATGACTGCAAAACGATGAGTTTTACCCCCAGCATTCACTCATTTTCCAACTGGCATTCAGCACTATACTGCAAGAGTTATCCTTGCTTCCACTGATTTATTTCTTTGCTTGTCTGTTTGTTATGGAATCCGAGATCCCTAATTTTCTCCAAAGGTCCATCAACCATTACTGTCCTTAATTATGTAGTGCTCAAATATCCCAGATCTGGACAGTGGAAGTCCTTTCAATCTGGCTTCCTGTGTCCTTCTGATACATCTTTATTTATTTACTTATCTATTTATCTCTTTGGTTTTATTTCTATTTATTTGTCGGGGGGAATCAGAGAGGGAGAGTGTGCACAAGCAGGGGGAGTGGCAGGCAGAGGGAGCAGCACCAGAAGCCTGATGACGGACCCGATCCCAGAACCTCGGATTATGACCTAAACCGAAGGCAGACACTTAACCAACTGAGCCACCCAGGCATCCCGAGTTTTTAAATAATCTCTTACTTTCTGCTGTAACAGTATGCTCCAGCCTCAACTTTTGCTTCCACCCTATCCCCAACGTTTCTCCGAAGGCCATCCTTAGATATTACGCAGCAGGATGAACACTTGAAGATGGAGCTTAAGGAACAAGGAGAGGGTTCAAGAAGGCACCATGGTCAGCTATTTCAGATGCTATCGAAAGGCTCAGGGCAGGGCACATCACTTCTTCCACTGTTGTCCCGGGAAGGTGCTCTAGACAAGGAAAGAGGTGTTTGGACCATGGAGATGCAGTTACTGAGACCTCTACTATGTGCTCTGCACTGTGAGGGATACACAGATTATAGGACACCCATTCCAAGGAGGTGGCCCAGCAAAACAGACACACATGTCCATAAATACCCATAATACACCCCTGTGGGTATTTTCATTGTGCTGTCAGTGAGGTACATACAGTGCTTTGGGGGAGTTCTGGGATGAAAGATAGTATGTAAAGCTAGAAGGGTTGGAGTAGTTTTCATCGAGGTGACTTTTGGGTTAGATCTTGAAGGAGAGTAAGATTTGAAAAAATGTTTTTCCCGATGAAAAGGAGGTCACTACTTATGTATGCTGAATCAGATATGACTTTGCAGTTTCATTCAACTAGATCCAGTCTCCTGCTGGGTGCTGTGAAGCACAGAAAGAAGGCCAGTGAATGTAGGGCAGCACGTTTGCTTGATGCCCAAGTAAGGAAAGAACCATCATAATGCCATCTAATTTTTATTTTCAGACACAGATGAAACATGTGCTTCATTCACCAGACTAAGCTTCCACAGTGCTGTGGTCGGTACAGGACTGAATGTGAAGTTGATGCTCTACACAAGAAGAAACCAGACCTGTGCACAAGTCATCAACTCCACGTTTTTGGGGAACTTGAACGTGACCAAGAAAACTACCTTTGTCATCCATGGATTCAGGCCTACAGGTTCTCCTCCAGTTTGGATGGAGGACTTAGTACAGGGTTTGCTTTATGTAGAAGACATGAATGTGGTTGTTGTTGATTGGAATCGAGGAGCTACAACTGTAATATACAACCATGCCTCCAGTAAGACCAGAAAAGTAGCAGCAGTCTTGAAGGGATTTATTGCCAAAATGTTGGTAAGAGAGAATTTTCTTATATGATTCAGGGCCAAATTGAAACTCGTCTATTATCTGGAGATTTAAAACCAAGAGAAATCTGCAGTGAACAGAGGAACTATTTCAAAAACCCGACTAAGCCCCAGGGAAGGGAGAGAGCACAGCTGGAGGGAAGGCCCATAGGTATGGTTGTGCAAGTTGTGCACTGCACAGGATACCCATCTAAGGGAGCACCATTGTCATGCTGTACATTGTAGATCTATATATTTGTTATGATATTTTTCCCACTTAACAGTTAAGTGTCTTCAAGAAGGGATATCTTTTTCTATTTCACATAAAGGTGTCTTTTAGGCAAGAGAGGTTCTGTCTAGGGGTTTTCTGACTTCACTGTGTTAGAGTTTCCATATCTTCTAGAGTTATGTCTTTTCCTAGAAATGCCTAAAATTTTCTGACCCAGTTATCAAAAACCAAAACGGATAGATGTGATCTGATGAGAGATTTGTGTGTGTGTGTGTGTGTGTGTGTGTGTGTGTGTGTGATTTATATTTTTAGAAGACTCAGGAAGATTAAATAAATCTTAAATTTTATTTAGCGATCTATCTCAGGAATTGCCCCCTTTACAAAAAACCAAAATCAAAACCAAAAAACAACCACAAAAAAGTGACTTTATATGAGAACTATCTCAGAGACAATCAGGCCTGGTGGCCACTGTGGCCAGGGGCAGCAGAATTTTCACACAAGCTTCTCAACGCCACAGCCCTGGGAAAGTGAGTAATACTAGCATGACTCACCAAGGGCTGTCCCAGCCCACTGCAGTGTTGCCCCACCCCCACCTCTTTCTTTCCTTCCTTCCTTCTCTGTCCATGGTGACTTCATTAACTGAGCCAGCATGAAGATAAAGGAGTTCACCAAAATGTTTCTTTGCCCTTCTCCTCAACTTAGAGCTGAAATTTAGAGATGTCTCCTCAATTTAGAGATGCCTCAGCTTGATTTCTAGCAGAAGCATGAATGAAGACGCTGTGGCATAAAGGTTAAGGCCCAGACTCAGAGTTGAACAGACTGGTTTGACTTCTGCTCTGCCCCTTCCCAGCTGCCTAATATTGGGCAGGTTACTTTGATTCTGGGTCTCAGTTTCCTCTTCTGTATAATCAGAAGAATGGCATTTACTTTGTGGGGTTGTTGTGACATTTAAGTGAGTTCATAGGTATAAGTTGCTTAGAAATATTTCTCCTAAGAACTGTATCCAAAATCAAATTTAGGAAGTTTCTACAAATGTTGTCAACTCCTCGGCCCCTTCCAATTTATAATGATGGACCTCTTGAAATTCCAGGCACAAGGAGCTTCTTTTGATGACATTTATATGATTGGAGTAAGTCTAGGAGCCCACATAGCTGGGTTTGTTGGAAAGATGTACAAAGGACAGCTGGGGAGAATTACAGGTAAGTCTTCCTTAAATGGGTGTGTGTTAGTCAGCCTGGGCTAGGTGTTCACTGAGGGAACGTGATACGGGCTGTCCAAGTCCTTGGGTTCAAAGCCAGCTCTTCCAATTACATAACCCTTCTGAGTGTGTGTCCTCTTGTGCAAAGGAGAGACCCTGATAATACTGACTTCAGGTTATTCTTTAATAAAATACATAGTAAAATAAAAACACTTGGTAAATTGTATATGCCGTAGAAAAGATTGGTGGTAACTTCCTTTCTCTTCTGGTTAGAAAATACAACTATGGCCCTTGGGGATTTGCTCTGTGCCCTTCAAACAGATAGCCATCTCCCTTTCACTTAATCTAAGATAACCTGAGCCACATACCTAATATGTTTCCATCTCCAAACACAGCTGGAGTCTCATGATAGAAAAATGAGATGGGAATTTTGATAGTGGGTTTTACTCTCTGAATATCAGCTTTCAGGGCAAAGCCAAATGAAAACTCAGAAACACAGCAGGTGGAACCCAAAACAAAAGCTTTCTTGCTGGGTTCTCTTGCCTGCTGCTCCAGTAACTTTCCACAGCCACAGAGGACAGGCTGAGGGAGGCTTTCTGTTTCAGAGACTCAGGGCTTCTCCCCACGTTCACTCCCTTCCCAGAATCCATCTCACACAGAAAGAGCTATTTTCAATCTGGGGAATCTGGAGGGTAGAAGTGAACAGAGGAAGGAGAGATTCAAACCAACTGTATTTGTGAGGTAAACTTTTAGCATTGCAGTCTGAATGTGCTGCTTGACTGGTAGCTCTGAGCAAGTCATTCTCATTTGTTCTCTCTCTGTCTCTGTCTCTGTCTCTGTCTCTCTCTCTCTCTCACACACACACACACACACACACACACACACATCATGAGTGTCTCCTCTAGCCCTGCTCCTCAAGGTCACATTGTTTTGTTTTTCCTGGTTCTTTTTTTCTCACTTTCACCTCAGCGAAAGTAGCCAAGGCCACCCTCATCTTTTTACCTGTTTCCTAGGGAGGCCAAGCTCTTTTTAAGTTTTTAACATTATTATTTTTATGTTTTAGAAAGCAACATGTCCTTTGTAAAAAGTTTCATTTCCTGGGGCACCTGGGTGGCTCAGTGGGTTAAGCGTCTGCTTTCAGCTCAGGTCATGGTCTCAGGGTCCTGGGATCAAGCCCTGCATAGGGCTCCGCACTCAACAGGGAGTCTGCTTGTCCCTCTTCCCTTTCCTCCACTTGTACTGTCTCTCTCTCTTGCTCTCTCTCAAATACATAAATAAAATCTTAAAAAAAAAAAAGTTTCATTTCCCTTATGGGACCAAAGGACAGATAGCTTGAATCTGCTTGTGTCCATTATCTGTTGGGAGCTCTTCTTCTGGTGGGTGGGACTTTCCCCGTGGTATGTTAAGAACCAGAACAGCTCTCCCCAGTCCCTTCCCCCAAAATTCTGGGTTTGTAGTGTTTGCTGATCTCCATGGTTTGAATACCTCACCACTGCTGATTTCAAGCTGCCAGCCTGACATGGCCAGCCACAAAGTTTGGGAAGAAATGAACAAAGTCTGCTGTCCAGTACTGGCCCTGGCAGAATCCAGCCCACCACTGCCTCATTCTGTCTCACCCCTCATTTCGCTCCTAGCAAATCTGTTCCTACCACTACTGTGAGAGTGCAGTTTAACCTGGCTTCTGACCATGGATGGGAATCCCCAAGCCCGCCCGCCTTCCACTCTGGGCCCACATGGCCCTGCTCTGCGGCTGGAACACGGCTAATGGTTCACAGCTCAGTCTTCGGGGTCCCCTGACTTCCCTACGTTCTTCAGATGCCTCATCCTTCCTGATCCCTGCAGTCAGTCTCAGCTGTCCCCCAGAGCAGCTTCGGGGCGAAGCGCTTCTCTTGTCTGCTCACCTCTCACCACCTTTTCGGACTGGCCTTACTGGATTCTGGGTTGGGAATTGGGCCTGTTGCCTAGGGACACCGTTCACACCCAACTCCCCCACCGTGGATGGGTCTGCTTGTTAATCAGCTGGACCATAATGGCTGCTTCATTTCCTCCATTTCTCTTCTTTCATCTGCCCTTCTTCTCGCTTTTTCTTTCCAGGCACCTCTCCAGTTTTTATTTCTTATTAACTTCTTTTTTTTTTTTTTAAGATTTTATTTATTTATTTGGCAGAGAGAGATCACAAGTAGGCAGAGAGGCAGGCAGAGAGAGAGAGGAGGAAGCAGGCTCCCCGCTGAGCAGAGAGCCCGATGCGGGACTCGATCCCAGGACCCTGAGATCATGACCCGAGCCGAAGGCAGTGGCTTAACCCACTGAGCCACCCAGGCGCCCCTTCTCATTAACTTCTTAATGTCATTGTTTTTCTTTTTTAATTTTAAATAGGCTCCCAGCCCAACGTGGCGCTTGAACTCATGACCATGAGATTAAGAGTAGCATGCTCTACTGACTGAGCCAGCCAGGCACCCCCTGTTTCTCATTAACTTCTTTAACACAAATGGTGGAGCCTAAGTGGATTTTAGAATATTCCAAGTACCTACATCACTTGATAAGACATTGCTTTTGCTTCTCAAACTTAAGAGTGTGCCCAAATCCCCTTAGGGGTGCTGGTTACAATGTCAGCTGGCTGAACCAGCACTCTGGGGTCGGGGTCCAGGAGTCCACCATTAAGCAGAAGTTGCAAGTGGTCCAAACACCCTACTTTGAGAAATGACCTTGGAGCTATGCTGTCCAGTCCAGTAGCCACTAGCTACATGCAGCCACTGAGCCCTTGAAATGTGACTAATACAGACTGAGATGTTCTATCAGTGGAAGACACACACTGGATTTCAAAGACTAGGTTAAAAAGCGATATTTAAAAAATCTCAAATATATTGTTTACATGTTAAAACGATAATATTCTGGATATGCCAGGTTAACTAAGTGGGGCTAAATACAGTGTGTCATTAAATAAATCTCCTTATTTCTATTTACTTTTTATTTTTTTTATTTTTATTTTTATTTTTTTTAAAGATTTTATTTATTTATTTGACAGAGAGAAATCACAAGTAGATGGAGAGGCAGGCAGAGAGAGAGAGAGAGGGAAGCAGGCTCTCTGCTGAGCAGAGAGCCCGATGCGGGACTCGATCCCAGGACTCTGAGATCATGACCTGAGCTGAAGGCAGCGGCTTAACCCACTGAGCCATCCAGGCGCCCTCTATTTACTTTTTAAATTGGCTTCTAGAAATTTTTAAATGATACATGTAGCTCACATTATACTTTTATGGGACAGCATTGCCTTGGGGAGTTCACAGGGAACTTGGAGAGGGGAAAATGAGGCCCCTGCAACCGCACGCAAAATGTCAGATGTCTGTCTGCAGAGAGGTCTCTGTAGGATGTCTGTCTGTCTGTCTGTCTGGGGAGAGGTCTAAGGCTTTCATCAAATTCTCAGATTGGTTAATGCTATAATAAAAGTTAATGAGCACCAGCTAGACACTTTTCTGATGATCTTTGAGCAATAAAGAAGAGTTCCATTTTCCCATTTTGTTTCTGTTCTGTAATAATCTCAAAATGTTCTGGATTCAGATCCAGGAGTCTTTTTATAAGTCTTCTGAAGTAGCTGTTAATTCTACCTCCATTTTGCAGATTAAAAAAAACAAAACAAACAAAAAAACCCTGAGGTTTAGAGAAGTAAAATGACATACTTAAGGTCACATAGCTGATTGGTGTTGGGTTTGGGGCCCCAAGTCACATCTCTTCTCTTCCAACGGTCTCTGTCCACACAAATTATATAGCTTTTTAAGGACATTTTAACTGTGATTTTTGGCTGACATTGTAAGCTGATTATGTGTTATGAATTGTCACCAAGGTGATCATATATCCAAGCTTCCTATCCCCATCTCCATTTGTGTGTCCTGATGTAACAACAATCAGTAGCACCCTGATCTGTCTCAAAATTGCTCTGGTTTGAACGTGTGTAGTTGGTCGATTTCTCTGCTGTGGATCTGAAGGCTGCTATAGGCGGGGGCCCTCACTGTTCATTTCCTTAGACCAGAGGTGCTGCTGTCTTATGGGGGAAGGGAGACTTCCTCAGCGAACTCTTTCTAAGGTCCTGAGTTTCTCTTGGTGTGTGGAGAATGTCCTGTGGACTTGCATGTCAGGGTGTTGGTCCATCTCCACCCACATCAGTTTCAGTGGAGAGCCAAGCAAAGAAGAAAAGCTAGAGGGCGGGGATGAGAAAGATTAGGGAGGCTGATCAAGATAGGTCCCGAGGAAGCGAGGGAGTTGGGAGAGGAGAAATAGCAAGATTGAGGCCAGAAATTGGGAAGTCAGGCAAGAATGCCATCTCTTGGATTTTATCTCTAACACCAGGGGATGGAAGATGCCATTTAAAATGACTTTTAGACTCAGGGCTCTGAGACATCTTTTGGAGTCTTCTTCACTCCAGGTGGGTTTCTAGAAAGCCAGGCCTTTGGGCAGCTCTGGTGGTGCATCGTTGACTGTGTTGTCATTTAAAGCTTTTAGTTTGTGGTTACAACATCACGGGAGCTGCACTCTTGTTTTTCCAGCTGAGGGTTAGGAACGCCCAGCTCACATGGACCTAAGGCAAGAAGTTAGCCCAGGCAGCTGTGAGGTGGGTTAGTTCTACAGGAACTGACACCCACTTTATTTCCCTTGCTGATACCTGGCCTGACCAGTGAGCTTCACACTTTCCCACCGTGCTTGCCAAACCCAGTGCGATGAAACCAAGAGCTCAACAAAGAGAGGTCATTGCGTTGTGAGGCTGCGGCTCTGATGAAGACACTTGATCTCCCTGAGCCTTGCTTCCTGCATCTGTAAAATGGGAATAATAGCTACCCTGCCTCCCACAGGCTTGTGATGTGGGTCATATGAGCTAGTATATAGGAATAAAAATTGACACCGTAAAGGAGTTTTATTAATAACAAGAAGGAAAGGTTGAGGGAAGTTTCTGGACCATTTAAGATGGAATATGCATAAGTATAACATCTGCTTTTTATAAGTACCCTCAGGCACTTTTTTCCTGATGAACCGGTTGATTCCCTTGCCCTGGTCCCCCTGGCACTTGGTGCCTTCGAGCCCTGCTAAGTAAGGCACAGCCCCTAATGGTGTCTGGATGCCATTCCCAGGGGGCATGGCCAGGGTAGCCATGTCTTCTGTGGGAAAAGACCATGGGGCTGTGGAAAGGAGCCTGACAAAGCGGAATGGGAATGTGAGTGCTTGCCCACCCGAGAGTGCCCCATCTCCTGTTTGCCATCCTCCTGCGGAGGGATCAAAAGCCTGGCCACTTGTGACTCATGGTATGGGGCTGCCAACCTGACTCGGTTTTCTTTCCAGGTCTCGACCCTGCGGGCCCTTTATACAATGGGAGACCTCCTGAGGACAGATTAGATCCTGGCGACGCACAGTTTGTTGACGTCATCCATTCCGACATTGACGGTAACAGTCCTTTCCTTGTGGGTCCATGAGCACCCCCTCCCACACTCCTAAAGAGTCTCCCCCTGAAGTTCCTCTGGATCCCTCTTTTCCTGCAGGCCAGGGTTCCAAATCCACTGAAACACTGAAGGGACACTGGTTTAATGTAGGCATCTGAGTTGTCTTGCTGGAGTGGAGGTGCTTTTCCCATCAACATTTCTTATTTATTTATTTATTTATTTATGATTTATTTGACAGAGAAAGACACAGTGAGAGAGGGAACACAAGCAGGGGGAGTGGTAGAGGAAGAAGCAGGCTTCCCGCTGAGCAAGGAGCCTGATGTGGAGCTGATCCCAGAACCCTGGGATCACTACCTGAGCTGAAGGCAGACGCTTAATGACTGAGCCACCTAGGTGTCCCATTTTTTTATTTTTCAAGTGATCATCTTGACCAATTAAGGCTGATTTACTTGCACACCGTGTGGACAAATGTTTCCATATATGAAGCAGGCTTTGGATGCATGATTTCTGTTTTTGTTGGTTCTTTCTCATTATTTTCTTAAGCTGAAAGATGTGTTCAAATGTTGTGTCTTTATGGAGAGCGATTTTGAGTCATTTGGAGCTCTCCAGCTCTCTCTGGATCTTCTGGCCATTTCTGTCTTTCCTGGTGCTGATATCATATCTGGGGTTGGGTACATGATATGGGGGTTAGGGTGATGTTAAAGATGGCTTTTTATATCCAGACGTCTGGGAGAAGAGCCAGAGTAGGAACCTGGCGGGGTGTGGGGCGGCGCTGAGGGGACAGAACAGAGTAGTCTTTAATAATAAACCCTTTTTGAGGGCATCTGGGGGCTCAGAGGGTTAAGCCTCTGCCTTCAGCCTAGGTTATGATTTCAGGGTCCTGGGATCAAGCCCCTTATCAGGCTCTCTGCTCAGTGGGGGAGCCTGCGGCCCCCTCTCTCTTGCCTGCTTCTCTGCCTACTTGTGATCTCTCTCTCTCTGTCAAATACATAAATAAAATCTTTTTAAAAAATAATACATCCTTTTTGTGATATAACAACCTGAAAAATCCTTGATCAGGGGCCCCTGGGTGGTTTAGTCTATTAAGCGTCCAACTCTTCATTTTTAGCTTAGGTCATGCTCTCAGGGTCAGTGGTTCGAGCCCTGTGTCTGGCTCCACGCTCAGCGCAGAGTCTGCTTGTCCCTCTCCCTCTGCTCCTCTGCTCCTCCCCACCCCCTCGTGCCCTGTCTCTAAATATATAAATAAATAAAATCTTGGAAGGAAGGAGGGAAGGAAGAATGGAAGGAAGGGAGGAAGGAAGAAAGGAAAGAAGGAAGGAAGAAAGAAATTGCTGTCTTTTATTTTTTTATAATTTTTTATTTTTTATAAACATATATTTTTATCCCCAGGGGTACAGGTCTGTGAATCACCAGGTTTACACACTTCACAGCATTCACCAAAGCACATACCCTCCCCAATGTCCATAATCCCACCCAGAAATGGCTGTCTTTGCACAAAAAGAAAAATCCTTGATCCCCTGTCACAGGCTGTCTGGTGTGATATTCAGCAACTGCTGGCCTTAAGAGGAAATGTCTCTGTGAAATGGATGCATTCTTACTATGCAGTTTGCAAAGTATTACCTTCCTAAAGTACAGTCCCTCAATGCCATTTTAATGCTTGATGGAATAGAGTAATTTATTTTTTTATTCGTGGAGAGAGAGTGAACTTTGAGGAAAGAGAATAAACTTTGCCATCAGGCAGAGGCAGGGCTGAGATCCCAGGTTCTGTCTTCTCCATGGTATCATTTAGTTCAGTAAGCCCTCTGAACCTCAGTGTCATCATCTGTAACTTACTTCATCTGAATTTACCAGTGGACACTTTTTAGACATTGTGAAAATGAGAAGAAGGGTGTGTACAGCACCTAGTACCATGCCCACAGACACGTGTAGGTTCTCAGTACATAATAGCTGCTATTATTGCAATGTTGCACTATCTGTATACGTGTACAAATAATCATTTAAGTCAAGTCAAGCACTTTACTGATTATTTTGTGGTTACAGAGTTAAAGAGGATAAGCAGTTATTAAATCAATCTACAATTATTTTGGCCCCCATTTTCTAGGAAAGTCTCCAATTTAAAAAATTTTGTTTCTTACAAAGTAAACGTTCATTTTTTTCTTTTTTCTTATTCATTAAAGACTGACATGAATGCAGTTAAGAGGCCCAGGAAACACCCGCAATTTGAGGGTTCCAGGCAAATATAAAGAAGAAATGTTATCATTTTATCAGACTTGCTGTGAATGAGTGATCAAAACCCCCTGCCTATAGAGAAAGAATGGAAATAAATTTCATTGCTGTCTTCATAGTCTCGTATTTGGAAATCACTGCTTTCTAACTAACTAGCTGGGTAACTTTGGACAAAATATTTAAATAGGTATAACAACAACAACATAGTCCCTGCCTATATTCTTCCAGCAAATGAACTATGCAACGTGAAAAGTTCAAAAATAAAAGCACAATATGTTCTTCTCTAGCCCTGGGCTACAGGGAACCATTAGGAAACATAGACTTCTACCCAAATGGAGGATTGGATCAACCCGGTTGTCCCAAAACGATATTGGGAGGTAAGTGCAGATCCTTCACATCTTGCACAGTAGTGGTTTTAAAAGGCTTATTTTAAAAATCTGATCTTATTCTATGGGTAATAGTTTTTAATAGAAAACAAATAATCTGAGAAGATAGATGCAGTGTTAGTATCAATTATGTCTTAAAAATTATTACTCAAATACACTATTTAAAAAAATATATAACAGCATTATTTACAATAACCGAGATATGGAAGCAACCCAAGTTTCCACCGATAGATGAATGGATAAAGAAGATACGGTGTATTTATACAATGGAATATTTCTCAGTCATGAAAAGGAATGAATTAAATCATTTGCCACAACATGGATGCATCTAGAGGGTGTCATGCTAAGTGAAATTAGTCAGAGAAAAACAAATACCACATGATTTCACTCATACGTGTAATTTAAGAATAAAACAAGTGAACAAAGAAAAAAGAGACAAAGAGAAAAAAATAAACCCTTAATTATAGAGAACAAACAGAAGATTACCAGAGAGGAGGTGGGTGGGAAGATGGGGGAAATAGGTGAAGGGGATTAAGAGCACACTCACCATGCTGAGTAATGAGTAATCTACAGAATGGCTGAGTCGCTATATTGTACACCTGAAACCACTGTATATTAATTATACTTAATTTAAAAACCAAATTTTAAAAAGCAAGTAACCATAACCATATGATTAAAAGCTAATACAAATGATTTTTCTCTCTTGAAAAGGTATGTCCTTGATCTAGAAATTTCATATCTAGAAATCCCTCCTAGAGAAATAATGGAAAAGGTAGACAGAAGTCAAAGTGCAAAGATACCTGACATAGCATTATTTATAAACGCTAAATTTTTAGAAATAGTCTAAAATATCCAACATGGAAAATTGTTAAATAAGTATGGGATGCCCACATAAAGGAATATAATTGTTTAAAGTCATATTTTCAGATTAATGAAAATGCTTACAGTGGGATGTTAAGTGCAAAAGACACAAAACTCTACAGTATGATCCCAATTTGTTTCTTTAAATGTATATTTGTACATTTGTAAGTATAGAAGAAAAGATTAAACGTAAATGCTGAA